>NC_134837.1:263931656-264259188 GCF_004210375.1 Tachypleus tridentatus | reverse complement strand
GTGTTCACTAAATGACATAAATAATGAAAACCTTGATAGTGTTCACTAAATGATATAAATAATGAAACCTTTGATAGTGTTCACTAAATGACATAAATAATGAAACCTTTGATAGTGTTCACTAAATGACATAAATAACGAAACCTTTGATAGTGTTCACTAAATGACATAAATAATGAAACCTTTGAGAGTGTTCACTAAATGACATAAATAATGAAACCTTTGAGAGTGTTCACTAAATGACATAAATAATGAAACCTTTGATAGTGTTCACTAAATGACATAAATAATGAAACCTTTGATAGTGTTCACTAAATGACATAAATAATGAAACCTTTGAGAGTGTTCACTAAATGACATAAATAATGAAACCTTTGATAGTGTTCACTAAATGACATAAATAATGAAACCTTTGATAGTGTTCACTAAATGACATAAATAATGAAACCTTTGATAGTGTTCACTAAATGACATAAATAATGAAACCTTTGAAACCTTTAGTGTTCACTAAATGACTAAATAAATAATGAAACCTTTGATAGTGTTCACTAAATGACATAAATAATGAAACCTTTGATAGTGTTCACTCAATGACATAAATAATGAAACCTTTGATATGACATAAATAATGAAACCTTTGATAGTGTTCACTAAATGACATAAATAATGAAACCTTTGATAGTGTTCACTAAATGACATAAATAATGAAACCTTTGATAGTGTTCACTAAATGACATAAATAATGAAACCTTTGATAGTGTTCACTAAATGACATAAATAATGAAACCTTTGAAGTGTTCACTAAATGACATAAATAATGAAACCTTTGATAGTGTTCTAAATGACTGAAACCTTTGATATGACATGAAAATAATGACATAAATAAACCTTTGATAGTGTTCACTAAATGACATAAATAATGAAACCTTTGATAGTGTTCACTAAATGACATAAATAATGAAACCTTTGATAGTGTTCACTAAATGACATAAATAATGAAACCTTTGATGAGTGTTCACTAAATGACATAAATAATGAAACCTTTGATAGTGTTCACTAAATGATATAAATAATGAAACCTTTGATAGTGTTCACTAAATGACATAAATAATGAAACCTTTGATAGTGTTCACTAAATGACATAAATAATGAAACCTTTGAGAGTGTTCACTAAATGACATAAATAATGAAAATGAGAGTGTTCACTAAATGACATAAATAATGAAACCTTGATAGTGTTCACTAAATGATATAAATAATGAAAACCTTTGATAGTGTTCACTAAATGATATAAATAATGAAACCTTTAGTGTTCACTAAATGACATAAATAATGAAACCTTTGATAGTGTTCACTAAATGACATAAATAATGAAAAAGTGTTCACTAAATGACATAAATGATAGTGTTCACTAAATGACATAAATAATGAAACCTTTGATAGTGTTCACTAAATGACATAAATAATGAAACCTTTGATAGTGTTCACATAAATAATGAAACCTTTGATAGTGTTCACTAAATGACATAAATAATGAAACCTTTGATAGTGTTCACTAAATGACATAAATAATAAATAATGAAACCATAAATTGATAGTGTTCACTAAATGACATAAATAATGAAACCTTTGATAGTGTTCACTAAATGACATAAATAATGAAACCTTTGATAGTGTTCACTAAATGACATAAATAATGAAACCTTTGATAGTGTTCACTAAATGACATAAATAATGAAACCTTTGATAGTGTTCACTAAATGACATAAATAATGAAACCTTTGATAGTGTTCACTAAATGACATAAATAATGAAACCTTTGATAGTGTTCACTAAATGACATAAATAATGAAACCTTTGATAGTGTTCACTAAATGACATAAATAATGAAACCTTTGATAGTGTTCACTAAATGACATAAATAATGAAACCTTTGATGAGTGTTCACTAAATGACATAAATAATGAAGTGTTCACTAAATGACATAAATTGATAGTGTTCACTAAATGACATAAATAATGAAACCTTTGATAGTGTTCACTAAATGACATAAATAATGAAACCTTTGATAGTGTTCACTAAATGACATAAATAATGAAACCTTTGATAGTGTTCACTAAATGACATAAATAATGAAACCTTTGATAGTGTTCACTAAATGACATAAATAATGAAACCTTTGATAGTGTTCACTAAATGACATAAATAATGAAACCTTTGATAGTGTTCACTAAATGACATAAATAATGAAACCTTTGATAGTGTTCACTAAATGACATAAATAATGAAACCTTTGATAGTGTTCACTAAATGACATAAATAATGAAACCTTTGATAGTGTTCACTAAATGACATAAATAATGAAACCTTTGATAGTGTTCACTAAATGACATAAATAATGAGTGTTCACTAAATGACATAAATAATGAAACTTTGAGAGTGTTCACTAAATGACATAAATAATGAAATGAAACCTTTGAGTGTTCAGTAGTGTTCACTAAATGACATAAATAATGAAACCTTTGATAGTGTTCACTAAATGACATAAATAATGAAACCTTTGATAGTGTTCACTAAATGACATAAATAATGAAACCTTTGATAGTGTTCACTAAATGACATAAATAATGAAACCTTTGATAGTGTTCACTGAATGATATAAATAATGAAACCTTTGATAGTGACACTAAAATATAAATGAAACCTTTGATAGTGTTCACTAAATGACATAAATAATGAAACCTTGAAGTGTTCACTAAATGACATAAATAATGAAACCTTTGATAGTGTTCACTAAATGACATAAATAATGAAACCTTTGATAGTGTTCACTAAATGACATAAATAATGAAACCTTTGATAGTGTTCACTAAATGACATAAATAATGAAACCTTTGATAGTGTTCACTAAATGACATAAATAATGAAACCTTTGATAGTGTTCACTAAATGACATAAATAATGAAACCTTTGATAGTGTTCACTAAATGACATAAATAATGAAACCTTTGATAGTGTTCACTAAATGACATAAATAATGAAACCTTTGAAATGAGTGTTCACTAAATGACATAAATAATGAAACCACTGATGAGTGTTCACATAAATAATGAAACCTTTGAGAGTGTTCACTAAATGACATAAATAATGAAACCTTTGATAGTGTTCACTAAATGACATAAATAATGAAACCTTTGATAGTGTTCACTAAATGATATAAATAATGAAACCATTGATAGTGTTCACTAAATGACATAAATAATGAAACACTAACTGATATAAATAATGATGATAGTGTTCACTAAATGACATAAATAATGAAACCTTTGATAGTGTTCACTAAATGACATAAATAATGAAACCTTTGATAGTGTTCACTAAATGACATAAATAATGAAACCTTTGATGAGAGTGTTCACTAAATGACATAAATAATGAAACCTTTGATAGTGTTCACTAAATGACATAAATAATGAAACCTTTGATAGTGTTCACTAAATGACATAAATAATGAAACCTTTGATAGTGTTCACTAAATGACATAAATAATGAAACCTTTGATAGTGTTCACTAAATGACATAAATAATGAAACCTTTGATAGTGTTCACACTAAATGAGTGTTCACTAAATGACATAAATAATGAAACCTTTGATAGTGTTCACTAAATGACATAAATAATGAAACCTTTGATAGTGTTCACTAAATGACATAAATAATGAAACCTTTGATAGTGTTCACTAAATGACATAAATAATGAAACCTTTGATAGTGTTCACTAAATGACATAAATAATGAAACCTTTGATAGTGTTCACTAAATGACATAAATAATGAAACCTTTGATAGTGTTCACTAAATGACATAAATAATGAAACCTTTGATAGTGTTCACTAAATGACATAAAAATAATGAAACCTTTGATAGTGTTCACTAAATGACATAAATAATGAAACCTTTGATAGTGTTCACTAAATGACATAAATAATGAAACCTTTGATAGTGTTCACTAAATGACATAAATAATGAAACCTTTGATAGTGTTCACTAAATGACATAAATAATGAAACCTTTGATAGTGTTCACTAAATGACATAAATAATGAAACCTTTGATAGTGTTCACTAAATGACATAAATAATGAAACCTTTGATAGTGTTCACTAAATGACATAAATGAAATGAAGTGTTCACTAATTGACATAAATAATGAAACCTTTGATAGTGTTCACTAAATGACATAAATAATGAAACCTTTGATAGTGTTCACTAAATGACATAAATAATGAAACCTTTGATAGTGTTTGACCTTTAGTGTTCACTAAATGACATAAATAATGAAACCTTTGATAGTGTTCACTAAATGACATAAATAATGAAACCTTTGATAGTGTTCACTAAATGACATAAATAATGAAACCTTTGATAGTGTTCACTAAATGACATAAATAATGAAACCTTTGATAGTGTTCACTAAATGACATAAATAATGAAACCTTTGATAGTGTTCACTAAATGACATAAATAATGAAACCTTTGATAGTGTTCACTAAATGACATAAATAATGAAACCTTTGATAGTGTTCACTAAATGACATAAATAATGAAACCTTTGATAGTGTTCACTAAATGACATAAATAATGAAACCTTTGAGAGTGTTCACTAAATGACATAAATAATGAAACCTTTGATAGTGTTCACTAAATGACATAAATAATGAAACCTTTGAGAGTGTTCACTAAATGACATAAATAATGAAACCTTTGATAGTGTTCACTAAATGACATAAATAATGAAACCTTGATAGTGTTCACTAAATGACATAAATAATGAAACCTTTGATAGTGTTCACTAAATGACATAAATAATGAAACCTTTGATAGTGTTCACTAAATGACATAAATAATGAAACCTTTGATAGTGTTCACTAAATGACATAAATAATGAAACCTTTGATAGTGTTCACTAAATGACATAAATAATGAAACCTTTGATAGTGTTCACTAAATGACATAAATAATGAAACCTTTGATAGTGTTCACTAAATGACATAAATAATGAAACCTTTGATAGTGTTCACTAAATGACATAAATAATGAAACCTTTGATAGTGTTCACTAAATGACATAAATAATGAAACCTTTGATAGTGTTCACTAAATGACATAAATAATGAAACCTTTGATAGTGTTCACTAAATGACATAAATAATGAAACCTTTGATAGTGTTCATAATGATAATGAAACCTTTGATAGTGTTCACTAAATGATATAAATAATGAAACCTTAATGATAGTGTTCACTAAATGACATAAATAATGAAACCTTTGATAGTGTTCACTAAATGACATAAATAATGAAACCTTTGATAGTGTTCACTAAATGACATAAATAATGAAACCTTTGATAGTGTTCACTAAATGACATAAATAATGAAACCTTTGATAGTGTTCACTAAATGACATAAATAATGAAACCTTTGATAGTGTTCACTAAATGACATAAATAATGAAACCTTTGATAGTGTTCACTAAATGACATGAAAAATAATGAAACCTTGATAGTGTTCACTAAATGACATAAATAATGAAACCTTTGATAGTGTTCACTAAATGACATAAATAATGAAACCTGATAGTGTTCACCATAAATAATGAAACCTTGATAGTGTTCACTAAATGACATAAATAATGAAACCTTTGATAGTGTTCACTAAATGACATAAATAATGAAACCTTTGATAGTGTTCACTAAATGACATAAATAATGAAACCTTTGATAGTGTTCACTAAATGACATAAATAATGAAACCTTTGATAGTGTTCACTAAATGACATAAATAATGAAACCTTTGATAGTGTTCACTAAATGACATAAATAATGAAACCTTTGATAGTGTTCACTAAATGACATAAATAATGAAACCTTTGATAGTGTTCACTAAATGACATAAATAATGAAACCTTTGATAGTGTTCACTAAATGACATAAATAATGAAACCTTTGATAGTGTTCACTAAATGACATAAATAATGAAACCTTTGATAGTGTTCACTAAATGACATAAATAATGAAACCTTTGATAGTGTTCACTAAATGACATAAATAATGAAACCTTTGATAGTGTTCACTAAATGACATAAATAATGAAACCTTTGATAGTGTTCACTAAATGACATAAATAATGAAACCTTTGATAGTGTTCACTAAATGACATAAATAATGAAACCTTTGATAGTGTTCACTAAATGACATAAATAATGAAACCTTTGATAGTGTTCACTAAATGACATAAATAATGAAACCTTTGATAGTGTTCACTAAATGACATAAATAATGAAACCTTTGATAGTGTTCACTAAATGACATAAATAATGAAACCTTTGATAGTGTTCACTAAATGACATAAATAATGAAACCTTTGATAGTGTTCACTAAATGACATAAATAATGAAACTAAATGATATAAATTGATAGTGTTCACTAAATGACATAAATAATGAAACCTTTGATAGTGTTCACTAAATGACATAAATAATGAAACCTTTGATAGTGTTCACTAAATGACATAAATAATGAAACCTTTGATAGTGTTCACTAAATGACATAAATAATGAAACCTTTGATAGTGTTCACTAAATGACATAAATAATGAAACCTTTGATAGTGTTCACTGAAAAATGACTAAATGATAAATAATGAAACCTTTGATAGTGTTCACTAAATGATATAAATAATGAAACCTTTGATAGTGTTCACTAAATGATATAAATAATGAAACCTTTGATAGTGTTCACTAAATGACATAAATAATGAAACCTTTGATAGTGTTCACTAAATGACATAAATAATGAAACCTTTGATAGTGTTCACTAAATGATATAAATAATGAAACCTTTGATAGTGTTCACTAAATGACATAAATAATGAAACCTTTGATAGTGTTCACTAAATGACATAAATAATGAAACCTTTGATAGTGTTCACTAAATGACATAAATAATGAAATGATAGTGTTCACTAAAATATAATGAAACCTTTGATAGTGTTCACTAAATGACATAAATAATGAAACCTTTGATAGTGTTCACTAAATGACATAAATAATGAAACCTTGATAGTGTTCACTAAATGACATAAATAATGAAACCTTTGATAGTGTTCACTAAATGACATAAATAATGAAACCTTTGATAGTGTTCACTAAATGACATAAATAATGAAACTTTGATAGTGTTCACTAAATGACATAAATAATGAAACCTTTGATAGTGTTCACTAAATGACATAATAATGAAACCTTTGATAGTGTTCACTAAATGACATAAATAATGAAACCTTTGATAGTGTTCACTAAATGACATAAATAATGAAACCTTTGATAGTGTTCACTAAATGACATAAATAATGAAACCTTTGATAGTGTTCACTAAATGACATAAATAATGAAACCTTTGATAGTGTTCACTAAATGACATAAATAATGAAACCTTTGATAGTGTTCACTAAATGACATAAATAATGAAACCTTTGATAGTGTTCACTAAATGACATAAATAATGAAACCTTTGATAGTGTTCACTAAATGATATAAATAATGAAACCTTTGATAGTGTTCACTAAATGACATAAATAATGAAACCTTTGATAGTGTTCACTAAATGACATAAATAATGAAACCTTTGATAGTGTTCACTAAATGACATAAATAATGAAACCTTTGATAGTGTTCACTAAATGACATAAATAATGAAACCTTTGATAGTGTTCACTAAATGACATAAATAATGAAACCTTTGATAGTGTTCACTAAATGACATAAATAATGAAACCTTTGATAGTGTTCACTAAATGACATAAATAATGAAACCTTTGATAGTGTTCACTAAATGACATAAATAATGAAACCTTTGATAGTGTTCACTAAATGATATAAATAATGAAACCTTTGATAGTGTTCACTAAATGATATAAATAATGAAACCTTTGATAGTGTTCACTAAATGATATAAATAATGAAACCTTTGATAGTGTTCACTAAATGATATAAATAATGAAACCTTTGATAGTGTTCACTAAATGATATAAATAATGAAACCTTTGATAGTGTTCACTAAATGACATAAATAATGAAACCTTTGATAGTGTTCACTAAATGACATAAATAATGAAACCTTTGATAGTGTTCACTAAATGACATAAATAATGAAACCTTTGATAGTGTTCACTAAATGACATAAATAATGAAACCTTTGATAGTGTTCACTAAATGACATAAATAATGAAACCTTTGATAGTGTTCACTAAATGACATAAATAATGAAAGATAGTGTTCACTAAATGACATAAATAATGAAACCTTAATGATAGTGTTCACTAAATGACATAAATAATGAAACCTTTGATAGTGTTCACTAAATGACATAAATAATGAAACAGTGTTCTAAATGACATAAATAATGAAACCTTTGATAGTGTTCACTAAATGACATAAATAATGAAACCTTTGATAGTGTTCACTAAATGACATAAATAATGAAAAGTGTTCACTAAATGACATAAATAATGAAACCTTCGATAGTGTTCACTAAATGACATAAATAATGAAACCTTTGATAGTGTTCACTAAATGACATAAATAATGAAACCTTGATAGTGTTCACTAAATGACATAAATAATGAAACCTTTGATAGTGTTCACTAAATGATATAAATAATGAAACCTTTGAGAGTGTTCACTAAATGACATAAATAATGAAACCTTTGATAGTGTTCACTAAATGACATAAATAATGAAATAGTGTTCACTAAATGACATAAATAATGAAACCTTTGATAGTGTTCACTAAATGACATAAATAATGAAACCTTTGATAGTGTTCACTAAATGACATAAATAATGAAACCTTTGATAGTGTTCACTAAATGACATAAATAATGAAATAATTTGATAGTGTTCACTAAATGACATAAATAATGAAACCTTTGATAGTGTTCACTAAATGACATAAATAATGAAACCTTTGATAGTGTTCACTAAATGACATAAATAATGAAACCTTTGATAGTGTTCACTAAATGACATAAATAATGAAACCTTTGATAGTGTTCACTAAATGACATAAATAATGAAACCTTTGATAGTGTTCACTAAATGATATAAATAATGAAACCTTTGATAGTGTTCACTAAATGACATAAATAATGAAACCTTTGATAGTGTTCACTAAATGACATAAATAATGAAACCTTTGATAGTGTTCTTTGATAAATGACATAAATAATGAAACCTTTGATAGTGTTCACTAAATGACATAAATAATGAAACCTTTGATAGTGTTCACTAAATGACATAAATAATGAAACCTTTGATAGTGTTCACTAAATGACATAAATAATGAAACCTTTGATAGTGTTCACTAAATGACATAAATAATGAAACCTTTGATAGTGTTCACTAAATGACATAAATAATGAAACCTTTGATAGTGTTCACTAAATGACATAAATAATGAAACCTTTGATAGTGTTCACTAAATGACATAAATAATGAAACCTTTGATAGTGTTCACTAAATGACATAAATAATGAAACCTTTGATAGTGTTCACTAAATGACATAAATAATGAAACCTTTGATAGTGTTCACTAAATGACATAAATAATGAAACCTTTGATAGTGTTCACTAAATGACATAAATAATGAAACCTTTGATAGTGTTCACTAAATGACATAAATAATGAAACCTTTGATAGTGTTCACTAAATGACATAAATAATGAAACCTTTGATAGTGTTCACTAAATGACATAAATAATGAAACCTTTGATAGTGTTCACTAAATGATATAAATAATGAAACCTTTGATAGTGTTCACTAAATGATATAAATAATGAAACCTTTGATAGTGTTCACTAAATGACATAAATAATGAAACCTTTGATAGTGTTCACTAAATGACATAAATAATGAAACCTTTGATAGTGTTCACTAAATGACATAAATAATGAAACCTTTGATAGTGTTCACTAAATGACATAAATAATGAAACCTTTGATAGTGTTCACTAAATGATATAAATAATGAAACCTTTGATAGTGTTCACTAAATGACATAAATAATGAAACCTTTGATAGTGTTCACTAAATGATATAAATAATGAAACCTTTGATAGTGTTCACTAAATGATATAAATAATGAAACCTTTGATAGTGTTCACTAAATGATATAAATAATGAAACCTTTGATAGTGTTCACTAAATGACATAAATAATGAAACCTTTGATAGTGTTCACTAAATGACATAAATAATGAAACCTTTGATAGTGTTCACTAAATGACATAAATAATGAAACCTTTGATAGTGTTCACTAAATGACATAAATAATGAAACCTTTGATAGTGTTCACTAAATGACATAAATAATGAAACCTAAATGACATAAATAATGATTGATAGTGTTCACTAAATGACATAAATAATGAAACCTTAATGAGTGTTCACTAAATGACATAAATAATGAAACCTTTGATAGTGTTCACTAAATGAAACCTTTGATAGTGTTCACTAAATGACATAAATAATGAAACCTTTGATAGTGTTCACTAAATGACATATAATAATGAAACCTTTGAGTGTTCACTAAATGACATAAATAATGAAACCTTTGATAGTGTTCACTAAATGACATAAATAATGAAACCTTTGATAGTGTTCACTAAATGACATAAATAATGAAAAAGTGTTCCTTTGATAGTGTTCACTAAATGACATAAATAATGAAACCTTTGATAGTGTTCACTAAATGACATAAATAATAATGAAACCTTTGATAGTGTTCACTAAATGACATAAATAATGAAACCTTTGATAGTGTTCACTAAATGACATAAATAATGAAACCTTTGATAGTGTTCACTAAATGACATAAATAATGAAACCTTTGATAGTGTTCACTAAATGACATAAATAATGAAACCTTTGATAGTGTTCACTAAATGACATAAATAATGAAACCTTTGATAGTGTTCACTAAATGACATAAATAATGAAACCTTTGATAGTGTTCACTAAATGACATAAATAATGAAACCTTTGATAGTGTTCACTAAATGACATAAATAATGAAACCTTTGATAGTGTTCACTAAATGACATAAATAATGAAACCTTTGATAGTGTTCACTAAATGACATAAATAATGAAACCTTTGATAGTGTTCACTAAATGACATAAATAATGAAACCTTCGATAGTGTTCACTAAATGACATAAATAATGAAACCTTTGATAGTGTTCAATAATGAAACCATTGATAGTGTTCACTAAATGACATAAATAATGAAACCTTTGATAGTGTTCACTAAATGACATAAATAATGAAACCTTTGATAGTGTTCACTAAATGACATATAAAATAATGAAACATAAATAATGAAACCTTGATAGTGTTCACTAAATGACATAAAAATAATGAAACCTTTGATAGTGTTCACTAAATGATATAAATAATGAAACCTTTGATAGTGTTCACTCACTGATATAAATAATGAAACCTTTGATAGTGTTCACTCACTGATATAAATAATGAAACCTTTGATAGTGTTCACTAAATGATATAAGTAATGAAACCTTTGATAGTGTTCACTAAATGATATAAACAATGAAACCTTTTATAGTGTTCACTAAATGACATAAATAATGAAACCTTTGATAGTGTTCACTAAATGACATAAATAATGAAACCTTTGATAGTGTTCACTAAATGACATAAATAATGAAACCTAAATTTGATAGTGTTCACTAAATGACATAAATAATGAAACCTTTGATAGTGTTCACTAAATGACATAAATAATGAAACCTTTGATAGTGTTCACTAAATGACATAAATAATGAAACCTTTGATAGTGTTCACTAAATGACATAAATAATGAAACCTTTGATAGTGTTCACTAAATGACATAAATAATGAAACCTTTGATAGTGTTCACTAAAAATAAATAATAAACCTTTGAATGAAACCTTTGATAGTGTTCACTAAATGACATAAATAATGAAACCTTTGATAGTGTTCACTAAATGACATAAATAATGAAACCTTTGATAGTGTTCACTAAATGACATAAATAATGAAACCTTTGATAGTGTTCACTAAATGACATAAATAATGAAACCTTTGATAGTGTTCACTAAATGACATAAATAATGAAACCTTTGATAGTGTTCACTAAATGACATAAATAATGAAACCTTTGATAGTGTTCACTAAATGACATAAATAATGAAACCTTTGATAGTGTTCACTAAATGACATAAATAATGAAACCTTTGATAGTGTTCACTAAATGACATAAATAATGAAACCTTTGATAGTGTTCACTAAATGACATAAATAATGAAACCATTGATAGTGTTCACTAAATGATATAAATAATGAAACCTTTGATAGTGTTCACTAAATGATATAATTAATAAAACCTTTGATAGTGTTCACTAAATGATATAAATAATGAAACCTTTGATAGTGTTCACTAAATGATATAAATAATGAAACCTTTGATAGTGTTCACTAAATGACATAAATAATGAAACCTTTGATAGTGTTCACTAAATGACATAAATAATGAAACCTTCGATAGTGTTCACTAATTGACATAAATAATGAAACCTTTGATAGTGTTCACTAAATGACATAAATAATGAAACCTTTGATAGTGTTCACTAAATGACATAAATAATGAAACCTTTGATAGTGTTCACTAAATGACATAAATAATGAAACCTTTGATAGTGTTCACTAAATGACATAAATAATGAAACCTTTGATAGTGTTCACTAAATGACATAAATAATGAAACCTTTGAGAGTGTTCACTAAATGACATAAATAATGAAACCGTTGATAGTGTTCACTAAATGACATAAATAATGAAACCATAAATAATGATGAGTGTTCACTAAATGACATAAATAATGAAACCTTTGATAGTGTTCACTAAATGACATAAATAATGAAACCTTCGATAGTGTTCACTAATTGACATAAATAATGAAACCTTTGATAGTGTTCACTAAATGACATAAATAATGAAACCTTTGATAGTGTTCACTAAATGACATAAATAATGAAACCTTTGATAGTGTTCACTAAATGATATAAATAATGAAACCTTTGAGAGTGTTCACTAAATGACATAAATAATGAAACCTTTGATAGTGTTCACTAAATGACATAAATAATGAAACCTTCGATAGTGTTCACTAAATGACATAAATAATGAAACCTTCGATAGTGTTCACTAAATGACATAAATAATGAAACCTTTGATAGTGTTCACTAAATGACATAAATAATGAAACCTTCGATAGTGTTCACTAAATGACATAAATAATGAAACCTTTGATAGTGTTCACTAAATGACATAAATAATGAAACCTTTGATAGTGTTCACTAAATGACATAAATAATGAAATTTTTGATAGTGTTCACTAAATGATAATGAAATAATGAAACATGAATTGATAGTGTTCACTAAATGATATAAATAATGAAACCATTGATAGTGTTCACTCACTGATATAAATAATGAAACCTTTGATAGTGTTCACTAAATGATATAAATAATGAAACCTTTGATAGTGTTCACTAAATGATATAAATAATGAAACCTTTGATAGTGTTCACTAAATGATATAAATAATGAAACCTTTGATAGTGTTCACTAAATGATATAAATAATGAAACCTTTGAGAGTGTTCACTAAATGACATAAATAATGAAACCTTTGAGAGTGTTCACTAAATGACATAAATAATGAAACCTTTGATAGTGTTCACTAAATGACATAAATAATGAAACCTTTGATAGTGTTCACTAAATGACATAAATAATGAAACCATAAATAATGAAACCATTGATAGTGTTCACTTCACTAAATGAGTGTTCATAAATAATGAAACCTTTGATAGTGTTCACTAAATGACATAAATAATGAAACCTTTGATAGTGTTCACTAAATGACATAAATAATGAAACCTTTGATAGTGTTCACTAAATGACATAAATAATGAAACCTTTGAATGTTCACTAAATGACATAAATAATGAAACCTTTGATAGTGTTCACTAAATGATATAAATAATGAAACCTTTGATAAAGTGTTCACTAAATGACATAAATAATGATAGAAACCTAAATGACATGATAGTGTTCACTAAATGACATAAATAATGAAACCTTTGATAGTGTTCACTAAATGACATAAATAATGAAACCTTTGATAGTGTTCACTAAATGACATAAATAATGAAACCTTTGATAGTGTTCACTAAATGATATAAATAATGAAACCTTTGATAGTGTTCACTAAATGACATAAATAATGAAACCTTTGATAGTGTTCACTAAATGACATAAATAATGAAACCTTTGATAGTGTTCACTAAATGACATAAATAATGAAACCTTTGATAGTGTTCACTAAATGACATGAAATAATGAAACCTTTGATAGTGTTCACTAAATGACATAAATAATGAAACCTTTGATAGTGTTCACTAAATGACATAAATAATGAAATTTTTGATTGATAGTGTTGAAACCTTTGATAGTGTTCACTAACTGACATAAATAATGAAACCTTTGATAGTGTTCACTAAATGACATAAATAATGAAACCTTTGATAGTGTTCACTAAATGATATAAATAATGAAACCTTTGATAGTGTTCACTAAATGACATAAATAATGAAACCTTTGATAGTGTGTTCACTGATAAATGATATAAATAATGAAACCTTTGATAGTGTTCACTAAATGCTCACTAAATGATATAAATAATGAAACCTTTGAGAGTGTTCACTAAATGACATAAATAATGAAATTTTGATAGTGTTCACTAAATGACATAAATAATGAAACCTAATCAATGATAGTGTTCACTAAATGATATGAAACCTTTTAATGACATGAATAAAACCTTTGATAGTGTTCACTAAATGATGATAATAATGAAACCTTTGATAGTGTTCACTGATATAAATAATGAAATGATATAAATAATGAAACCTGATTGATAGTGTTCACTAATAAAATGATATAAATAATAATTAAAACCTTTGATAGTGTTCACTAAATGACATAAATAATGAAACCATTGATAGTGTTCACTAAATGATATCACTAAAATAATGAAATTTTGATAGTGTTCACTAAATGACATAAATAATGAAACCTTTGATAGTGTTCACTAAATGACATAAATAATGAAACCTTTGATAGTGTTCACTAAATGATATAAATAATGAAACCATTGATAGTGTTCACTAAATGATATAAATAATGAAACCTTTGATAGTGTTCACTAAATGATATAAATAATGAAACCTTTGATAGTGTTCACTAAATGATATAAATAATGAAACCTTTGATAGTGTTCACTAAATGACATAAATAATGAATATTTTGATAGTGTTCACTAAATGACATAAATAATGAAACCTTTGATAGTGTTCACTAAATGATATAATTAATAAAACCTTTCATAGTGTTCACTAAATGATATAATCAATGAAACCTTTATAGTGTTCACTAAATGATATAAACAATGAAACCTTTGATAGTGTTCACTAAATGACATGAATAATGAAACCTTTGATAGTGTTTCACTGCATGATATCAATAATGAAACCATTGATAGTGTTCACTCACTGATATAAATAATGAAACCTTTGATAGTGTTCACTGAATGATATAAATAATGAAACCATTGATAGTGTTCACTAAATGATATAAATAATGAAACTTTTGATAGTGTTCACTAAATGACCTAAATAATGAAACCTTTGATAGTGTTCACTAAATGACATAAATAATGAAACCTTTGATAGTGTTCACTAAATGACATAAATGATGAAACCATTGATAGTGTTCACTAAATGATATAAATAATGAAACCTTTGATAGTGTTCACTAAATGATATAATTAATAAAACCTTTGATAGTGTTCACTAAATGATATAATTAATCAAACCTTTGATAGTATTCACTAAATGATATAAATAATGAAACCTTTGATAGTGTTCACTAAATGACATAAATAATGAAACCTTTGATAGTGTTCACTAAATGACATAAATAATGAAAATGTTCACTAATTGACATAAATAATGAAATTTTTGATAGTGTTCACTAAATGACATGAATAATGAAACCTTTGATAGTGTTCACTAAATGACATAAATAATGAAACCTTCGATAGTGTTCACTAAATGACATAAATAATGAAACCTTTGATAGTGTTCACTAAATGACATAAATAATGAAACCTTTGATAGTGTTCACTGAATGACATAAATAATGAAACCGTTGAGAGTGTTCACTAAATGACATAAATAATGAAACCGTTGAGAGTGTTCACTAAATGACATAAATAATGAAACCTATGAGAGTGTTCACTAAATGACATAAATAATGAAACCTTTGATAGTGTTCACTAAATGACATAAATAATGAAACCTTCGATAGTGTTCACTAATTTACATAAATAATGAAACCTTTGATAGTGTTCACTAAATGACATAAATAATGAAACCTTCGATAGTGTTCACTAAATGACATAAATAATGAAACCTTTGATAGTGTTCACTAAATGATATAAATAATGAAACCTTTGAGAGTGTTCACTAAATGACATAAATAATGAAACCTTTGATAGTGTTCACTAAATGACATAAATAATGAAACCTTCGATAGTGTTCACTAATTGACATAAATAATGAAACCTTCGATAGTGTTCACTAATTGACATAAATAATGAAACCTTCGATAGTGTTCACTAATTGACATAAATAATGAAACCTTCGATAGTGTTCACTAAATGACATAAATAATGAAACCTTTGATAGTGTTCACTAAATGACATAAATAATGAAACCTTCGATAGTGTTTACTAATTGACATAAATAATGAAATTTTTGATAGTGTTCACTAAATGACATGAATAATGAAACCTTTGATAGTGTTCACTAAATGACATGAATAATGAAACCTTTGATAGTGTTTCACTGAATGATATCAATAATGAAACCATTGATAGTATTCACTAAATGATATAAATAATGAAACCTTTGATAGTGTTCACTAAATGATATAATTAATAAAACCTTTGATAGTGTTCACTAAATGATATAATTAATAAAACCTTTGATAGTGTTCACTAAATGATATAATTAATGAAACCTTTGATAGTGTTCACTAAATGATATAAATAATGAAACCTTTGATAGTGTTCACTAAATGATATAAATAATGAAACCTTTGAGAGTGTTCACTAAATGACATAAATAATGAAACCTTTGAGAGTGTTCACTAAATGACATAAATAATGAAACCTTTGAGAGTGTTCACTAAATGACATAAATAATGAAACCTTTGATAGTGTTCACTAAATGACATAAATAACGAAACCTTTGAGATTGTTCTCTAAATGACATAAATAATGAAACCATTGATAGTGTTCACTAAATGACATAAATAATGAAACCATTGATAGTGTTCACTAAATGACATAAATAACGAAACCTTTGATAGTGTTCACTAAATGACATAAATAACGAAACCTTTGAGAGTGTTCACTAAATGACATAAATAATGAAACCTTTGATAGTGTTCACTAAATGATATAAATAATGAAATTTTTGAGAGTGTTCATTAAATGACATAAATAATGAAACCTTCGATAGTGTTCACTAAATGACATGAATAATGAAACCTTCGATAGTGTTCACTAAATGACATAAATAATGAAACCTTCGATAGTGTTCACTAAATGACATAAATAATGAAACCTTCGATAGTGTTCACTAAATGACATAAATAATGAAATCTTTGATAGTGTTCACTAAATGACATAAATAATGAAATTTTTGATAGTGTTCACTAAATGATATAAATAATGAAACCTTTGATAGTGTTCACTAACTGACATGAATAATGAAACCTTTGATAGTGTTCACTAAATGACATGAATAATGAAACCTTTGATAGTGTTCACTAACTGACATGAATAATGAAACCTTTGATAGTGTTCACTAAATGACATGAATAATGAAACCTTTGATAGTGTTCACTAAATGACATGAATAATGAAACCTTTGATAGTGTTCACTAAATGACATGAATAATGAAACCTTTGATAGTGTTTCACTGAATGATATCAATAATGAAACCATTGATAGTGTTCACTCACTGATATAAATAATGAAACCTTTGATAGTGTTCACTAAATGATATAAATAATGAAACCTTTTATAGTGTTCACTAAATGACAAGAATAATGAAACCGTTGATAGTGTTCACTAAATGACATGAATAATGAAACCTTTGATAGTGTTCACTGAATGATATAAATAATGAATATTTTGATGGTGTTCACTAAATGACATAAATAATGAAACCTTTGATAGTGTTCACTAAATGATATAAATAATGAAATCTTTGATAGTGTTCACTAAATGACATAAATAATGAAATTTTTGATAGTGTTCACTAAATGACATAAATAATGAATATTTTGATGGTGTTCACTAAATGACATAAATAATGAAACCTCTGATAGTGTTCACTAAATGATATAATTAATAAAACCTTTCATAGTGTTCACTAAATGATATAATCAATGAAACCTTTTATAGTGTTCACTAAATGATATAAATAATGAAACCTTTTATAGTGTTCACTAAATGACAAGAATAATGAAACCGTTGATAGTGTTCACTAAATGACATGAATAATGAAACCTTTGATAGTGTTCACTGAATGATATAAATAATGTAACCTTTGATAGTGTTCACTAAATGATATAAATAATGAAACTTTTGATAGTGTTCACTAAATGACCTAAATAATGAAACCATTGATAGTGTTCACTAAATGATATAAATAATGAAACTTTTGATAGTGTTCACTAAATGACCTAAATAATGAAACCTTTGATAGTGTTCACTAAATGACATAAATAATGAAACCATTGATAGTGTTCACTAAATAATATAAATAATGAAACCATTGATAGTGTTCACTAAATGATATAAATAATGAAACTTTTGGTAGTGTTCACTAAATGACCTAAATAATGAAACCTTTGATAGTGTTCACTAAATGACATAAATAATGAAACCTTTGATAGTGTTCACTAAATGACATAAATGATGAAACCATTGATAGTGTTCACTAATTGATATAAATAATGAAACCTTTGATAGTGTTCACTAAATGATATAATTAATAAAACCTTTGATAGTGTTCACTAAATGATATAATTAATGAAACCTTTGATAGTGTTCACTAAATGATATAAATAATGAAACCTTTGATAGTGTTCACTAAATTATATAATGAAACCTTTGAGAGTGTTCACTAAATGATATAAACAATGAAACCTTTTATAGTGTTCACTAAATGACATGAATAATGAAACCATTGATAGTGTTCACTAAATGACATGAATAATGAAACCTTTGATAGTGTTCACTGAATGATATAAATAATGAAACCATTGATAGTGTTCACTAAATGATATAAATAATGAAACTTTTAATAGTGTTCACTAAATGACCTAAATAATGAAACCTTTGATAGTGTTCACTAAATGACATAAATAATGAAACCTTTGATAGTGTTCACTAAATGATATAAATAATGAAACCTTTGATAGTGTTCACTAAATGATATAATTAATAAAACCTTTGATAGTGTTCACTAAATGATATAATTAATGAAACCTTTGATAGTGTTCACTAAATGATATAAATAATGAAACCTTTGATAGTGTTCACTAAATGATATAAATAATGAAACCTTTGATAGTGTTCACTAAATGATATAAATAATGAAACCTTTGAGAGTGTTCACTAAATGACATAAATAATGAAACCTTTGATAGTGTTCACTAAATGACATAAATAATGAAACCTCTGATAGTGTTCACTAAATGACATAATGAATAAAACTTATGATAGTGTTCACTAAATGACATAAATAATGAAACCATTGATTGTGTTCACTATATGACATAAATAATGAAACCTCTGATAGTGTTCACTAAATCTGTAAGCTTTCTTTGGTACCAGTTAATTGTTTTTAGAGTGTTTATTACCACAGTTAGTGAATGTCGATGTTAATCTCATAATTTTAAGGCGATTTGACATTTAGCATATTATTTCATATTATTATTTATTTTGTTGTAAGTTAAAGTGAAGCGTTTAAAAAAATTGATATTTCTCCGCAAAATAAGTGGTATAAATATATTTTGTGATTATTACCAGCCGTTGCAGTTTTGTGATTGATACAATGTGATATAAATTCTGAACTGTGATTGTGATGTCTCTACGAGCATTCGTCTGTCCCTTGTTTGAAAAGCTGCGCACGCTATAAAGCTTGACAATTAATTTTCGCGGTGAATGGTATATGTCGCTTACAGCTTTGGCAGTTATTGAAACCAAAAGTTAAACGCAATTAACGTTTTTAAAATCCATGAAATAATTTAAATTGATAGACTAATTTAAAAACTTTTTCTACACTAGTTGACGATTACTTTTGTTTCTTATTGATAAGTTAGGGTGTTTCAACAACACGGGGGTTAGAGGACTACTGAGGGAAGAAAGTTGTGACTTGTGAATTGTAGTTGTGATAAAGTAACACAAGATAGTTCGCAGAATAGAGATAGTGACTTTTAAACACAAAATTTAAATTTACTTTAGTGTTATTGTAAATTAAACTTGTAATTAATATAACTATTTTAATGTGCCAGTTTGAATAAGATAAAGTAATAATTAGAATGCATTAGTTTACAAGTATATAATATTTTCGGCTGCAATTCCAGTAATATCTGGCGATATTAGGCCAAGTTAGATTTGTGTTGATTCTAAATTCATATACTGAGCTGAAAATGTATTTCATCCATGTGGTAAAAATATATGCTGATACATGAATAGAATACGTATATATATTTAAAGAATAGGACTTATTTCATACAACTGTTTTACGTCATTCACATCATCCTTTTTGACGTGAAAAAAAAAGATTTCAGAGTATTACGAAATATTTGTTGTTTTTTAGTCAAGGTTTTAGGCTTACAGAACAAATGTTATATCCTTTATGAAAAACGTTATTTATATCAATGTTTGCGTGTGAAACACAACTTTGATGAACGTCTTTCCCGGCAGCCTTGTGAGTGGTCGGTATTTTTTTTTCATTCTCTCATCGACCGAAACTATAATACAGTATGTTTAGACATACAGTCGTTATGTTATAATAAGATATACCACAGTTATTATACAGTAGGGTTAAACACATCCTCGTTATGTTATTACAAGATATACCACAACTATTTTACAATAGGGTTTGATACACCCTTTATGTTACAAGATATGCCACAACTGTATTACAGTATGGTTAAACACACCCTCGTTATGTTATTACGAGATATACCACAACTGTATTGCAGTATGGTTAGACACACCCTTTATGTTACCACAAGATATATGTTGAGTAAGATTTTGGCCGACAAAAATAATATTGGGGAGGTGAGAATGAAGTGTTTTAAGCGAATACAAAATGGACTCGAAGTTATTAATATACTTAGTGAGAAATTCTATCACATTTTAACTATTAAATATTTTGAAGTGCGAAACCGACATGAATCATGGTGGCTTTCGTTGTCCTTCACATCAAAATTCGAGCAATGTGGTGATCATTGTCTGTCGTTTATTTAATAAGCGTAACGAGAGAAAATCCTATTATGTAAAAACCTGGTCTGTATATGGTCATTTAGGATAACGATCTTCGACCAAAGGGGATTATTCTGTTGTAGTCTATTCTACATATAGCTTCACCGGATTAACTTTGTTTTCGTTCAGACAGCCATTTATGTACGTGAATTAATGTTATTTCTGGCACGAAGGAAATGTCACAATTTATGTTAAATATTGAATGTCACAAGAATGCAACTTCAACGATGTTTTTGTTTTTTATCAAAATTAATGTTTGTAATAAACGAATATAAAGGTCACAAAAAGTAAAGTGGTCGTCACACGGTTCAAACACTCGGAAAAAAAATAGGGGCGGCTGTATTACTGACTCGCTGCCTTGCTTTGGTCGGTAATACAAAATTAGGGACGGCTGTATCTTGAACCCCAGTAGTCTCTACCTCGACATTTGCTTGTATAAGGTAACGTTCATGTATAAAAATTTCAACATTTGAGTGTATAGTTAAAGAAGTATTTTAATGTCACTTTAAATATAAAGAACCTTATCCCCCATTGAGACAACAATACGTCTAAGGACTAGTAACCCTAAAATCTTGGGCTCGATACTCGGAGTCCAGTGTGAGTTTGCTTTAAAACAAATACAATTATTTGGCAAATATATATGTAAAAACGGCTGGTATGGGTTGAGAAAATTTATGTAGAAGAGCGAACAACGTTTCGAAGAAGGTCGAAATGTTGTTCGCTCCTCTACATAAAGAAATTTTCTCAACCCATACCAGCTGTTTTTACATATATATTTCTCTCCACAAGTGGGTTTTCTCGTCATTGCGAAAAATTATATGACGTATAATTAACCAAACGAATGCGGCTTTTTGTTACACATGTGCGAACGTTTGAAATTTTAAAGTTGACTGGAGTTTATAACGTGCAGTTTTATGTTAGTAAGAAAGTTCATTGTTGTACTTCCTAAGCTATATTGTGTTGTAATATTTTGATTGAATTCAAGTATTTCTAAACCTGTGTTCGAGACGTGTACATAGAAGCAACAGTTTTGATTAAAAAAAAAAGTCTTGAATCGCAAGTATGTGAACATCACCATGACAACGCTCTAACATTTTTATCGTCGTTTTGACGGATATATTATTTGTACGAAACGTTTATAAACATTATTATTTTGTCTTTCGAACGCACATGGTTGTTTTCGTGATTTCTCCGCGATAAGAGAAAGTATAGACGGTGACGTATATATTTGATGCACGAGCATTCAGTTACAGCATATGGCGTTGACAACAACACGTGTCGGTTAGTTTGTTTATTAGATCTTGTTTTGTGCTTCGTATCAAAATAATAGTTACCTTTTAGACCAAGTTATAAAAAAACTTTTTTAGCGTCCTTAAGTTTTTAAATGACCTCTTTGAAAGAAAGATTGTATTTTTTGATGAATGTTTCATGTTTTCAAAGGGTCTGTGATAAACAAAACTTTGTTTTGTTTTCTTATGAAAACGATACAGAAAAGTTATTCCTTTTTTTGGAATAATATAACTTAATTATGATATCTTGTAACATAAAAACATTGATTTTTAAATTTTTAACGTAACGTCTCAGAAGACCTGTTAAACTTTACCAGGTACAAATGTTCATACAGGTTCACACAAGAATTGAGAGTCGTGTACACGTAGTAACATGAAAAAGGACACTCCAGTAATCTCTGCAGTTTGGGGTCATGACATTTAGTAATGTGTTTATGTAGTAACGTTCTCTAGCTTTGTCGACTTCACATATTTATTGTTGCTTCATTTGTGTTAATTAGATAGAATTAGTTAATTCTATCAACAAGTGAAGTTTGTACCCAATGTTGGTTTTTTGTGGTATTCATAACACTTCTAAACACAGGTATACTTTGATTAGCGTATCTTATCTCTACCGTATAAAAATGTCTCGTGAAAGTGCTGTACGAGTAAAAAAAATTATCTACTGGAATACTGTTAACGTACAAACCATAAAACTCTGTTTAAAGGTTTCGAATTGATGAAGAAACATTTCAAACTACATCATTATTCTAGTGGTTTTATTTTGTAAACATAATCCGTAATCTACATTGCTGTGTATTTTTAAAACCTTTGGGAGCGCGTTAGAACGTAATCTGTGGATGGCCTAATTGTAGGTAATTTGCTACGAACATTTCGTGACGTTTGTTGTTTGTGCTTTGATTAGTTGGTTGACGTATTTTCAAGAAAGCCGGAACATTACATGATAACTTGCATTTTGTCCGTGATATCTGGAACAACTAAAACCTGTTAGAAAATATGGTAATGTTAGAAATAAAACATTCCATATAAACTGGTGTTTTTGGTTTCCATGTTACTTACTAATCATAAGGTTACTGGCTTGTTTTTGGACAGTTATTTGGCGGTGGGATCCGTATGTTGTATTACGTCGAATAATTGTATATTTTTGGCTGTTGCAACACCCAGTTTCAACATGACTAAGAAATTGAGTGAAATTACTCATTTTGTACCTAAGAGATAAAAAGGACACCAACAATATTAATTGGATATTGTCTTGACATTTGTATGTGTTTTTTTATTTGTTAGAGAGCTCTGTAACAAACAACGTAGCCTGGCATGTCCAGGTGATTAGGGTGCTTTACTTGCAGTCTCAGGGTTGCGGGTTCGAATCTCCGACCCACTAAATATGCTCGCCCTTTCAGCTGTAGGAGCATTATAAGGTGTGGTCAATCCCATTATTCGTTGATAATATCCATGTGTTGTTAAAATATCCAATAATTTATATTTGTGTCTGTTGTAGCACTCAGTTTGAACAACTGATCAGAAAATTAAATGAAATTGTCCAGAGTTGGTGATGACTAGCTGCCTTCACTTTGGTCTTTCATTGCTAAATTTGGGTCAGCTTGCACAGCAGATATCCCTCGCTCCAAGTTTGAAAAACAAACAAACATGGTCGTGGATCAACAAACAATGTAATGCATAAATTGCTTAGAAAAATGTGTTGTCTGCCTTTTTATTGTTTGTGTGTGTGTGTGTGTTTGTTTTAGAGCAGAGAAACATAGGACTGTCTGCTGTGTTGACCATGAGGAATTGGACCCCAGGTTTTAGCCTTGCATGGTCAGTAGATTTACTGCTGTCTCACCATGTGACAATTCATCATTAAAAAATATAAATGTATATATTATATTAATCAGTGAAAACCCACTTGTAGAGAAATATATATACAAAAACGGCTCGTTTGGGTTGAGAAAATATTTTACATAGAAGAGCAAACAACGTTTCGACCTTCTATGTAAAATATTTTTCTCAACCCAAATGAGCCGTTTTTGCATATATATATATTATATTGTATTTCAGTATTGATCATGTAAGCTTGTATAATATCTTATTTATGGGCTACAAGTAATTATTGATGTGCTTGCATGTCAATTATAACACCTTGGCTCAGTCATGTGTGTGCATTTGGTATTATTTTACAATTATGAGAGTTTCAGGGTCATCACAACAAGTTAACATCAGTCTGACAAGAAGTAGTTAATGAGCATGCCTCGATGATAACAGTAGCTGTTGGTATTTGTTCAGTTTGTCTCTTTCACAGAAAACATGTAACACTAACTGGTAGCATTTCTTCTGTTTGTCACTTTCACACGAAATGCGTAACAGTTACTGTTATGCATTTCGTGTGAAAGTGACAAACAGAAAAAATGCTACCAGTTAGTGTTACATGTTTTATGTGAAAGAGACAAACTGAACAAATTGGAAGAATGACCAAGTACATGAACAGGTAAACACAGCTGAATGAAGTGTTGTTTAGGGTTAAATAAAGTCATAGCACATGCACAAACAATCTTACAAACTGCGTGAACTTGTTTTGTAGCATCTCGCATATGAGAGAGGGAAACTTGTATAGTGTTAGGTGTTATATAGTGTTAGCTCAAATTATGAGCTTCTGTCTGCAGTAGCTGTGTCTCACTGGTCAGTATTAGAATCACAGAAAAAGTGTGTGACTCCTGAACTAGCTGAAGGTTTTCTCATTGTAACATTACCAGTGCTTATCAAATAGGCTTGCCTCATTCTTTCATTAATATAATACTACAAACAAACACTTCTACAGTAAAATTATACCAACATCTATTACACATGGAAGTTATTTAGTTGCATAAAAAATTTATAATTTTCTATAGTATAAGTACCTAAGTTTGATGTATAAAATCATAAATGTAATTACTATTTCTGTAATATAAAACTGTGACAAGAAAATAGTTTTTCTTTTGTTTGAATTATTATGACATCCTAAAATAAATTGTCTGTCTTTGGACTAAAATAATATTTTGCAGAGCTAGCTAGACTAATTTTTCTTTATCAGTTTGTTATGATTTTTGGTTTTCCTGATTTAAAAGTTTATTTGTAGAGCTAATAATGGTGATCAGTCTTGGATTTTCCTGAATTGTGAAGTTTGTTTCCAGTTAGGCTTATCAATCTATAAGATTAGTTTTGGTACCCTGTTTTAAAAGTCAATGTATTCATGCTTTTTCTAAAGAACAATTTGTATAAAAACATCTACACAAGAGTTGCCAAAACTCTACAATAATAGCAATCAGTTTATTAAGATTTGTTTTACTTGACAGATTGAAATATGGTAAAAATAGGCAGTCAGAGACATCTGTCAGTACTGTTGTTAATTTTGTACGAGTACATGTAATTCAATTGCTGATTAGTTTCATGCTCCATTTATAGGTGTCTCATTGTACATCAATTACAGATCGGTTTCCAGTTCCTTGAAACTTGTTTGTTAACTGTTGTTTAGTTTCACTTTCGATACATATATATCAAGTGTTCAGTTTTTCTTATTTTCTGTTTATATATATGTCAGCTGGTGGTGTCAGTTTTTCATTCTATTTTGATTTTTCTGTCTTTATTTAAATTTTTATAAGTAATTTTATAATGCAGTGTATGTATTTTGTTTGTAGCAAACCCAAAATTATAAATGAAAATATTTTATGTTCTCAGAGAAGCTTGCAAGTGATTTGTTAAACACAAGCTTGCCCTTAAATTGATTCAAATATTTTAAATCAGAAAATGTGTATTTTTTAAACAATGTATTCTGTAAGAGTAAGAAAAATACAACTGTCAGGTCCTTAGGATATGATTAAAATTTGGTGTGTATATATACTTTTAAGAAATTGTGTGGGTAAATATATAAAAGAGAGATTTTTTAAGCTAGATGATAGAATCTGTATATCTTGTTTACATTTAGGACTAATGCAATGTTTTTTACATTAGATATGTACTCCTGCTAACACTCCTGCAACACCTCCAAACTTCCCTGAGACACTCCTGTCTTTCTCCAAACTGTCAGCTTCTGATAAGATGAGTACATCTCCATCTGGGCACTGGTTTCAATCATCTACCTCATCATCAGGTAGTACTTACCAGCATATCAGTAACAATAATGCCAGTTCCACTACCCCTATCAACAATACGTGTGGGACAGGTACTTGTGGAAGTTTCAAGACGCCACAGTCACCATCATCATCCACTAGCATGTAGGTAGAGGCTCACAGGTAAAACCTGACCGGTGATTGGATGACAGCTGCTGCTGTGTATAAGACTTGTGAGACTAAATGATTCCTTGTTCTCTGGTGTTAGTCTCTGGATGGGATTCTGAGAGCAGATGAGAGTCCTATGTTGTACAGTCTTGCACTGTGAACAAAATCCTTTCCTTGTCTCGGTATGTATTGACCATTGTTGAACTCTGATCAGCACCTGAGGGGTTGCAAAGATCAAACATCCATAGCTTTCGTGTGTGTTGTGTAGTATAGTTATTCTAAATGTTTAATAAACTTTCTTGAAGATTTTTTAAAAGATTGGTGCTCTCTTAAGTTGCATCTGAATTTATTGTAGACTAGTTAACTGGAAAGAGTAGACTCAAATAAAGATTTATGGTGTTTTGTTACCAAGATAAACAGAAAATTAGGAGGTTCTGTTTATCTTATGTTATACTTAATCTGGGAAACCTCAGGATGGTTTGAGATGGAAATATAAGGCAGTGAAGGATCACCATGTTGGAAGTATGAATGATTTGGTTCAATGAAAAGAGGAAAGAATGAATTATGTCCATTTTGATAAAGTCACAAAACTGTATACAAATGTTCCTAATTAATCAGAATACTGTGTTCTGATTTAGGTGTTTCTTTTAATAGTCATCAATAGATCATACCCTTGATGTATCAACAAGAAAGAATGACTAACATGGTGTAATTTTGAAGTAAGAAGTCACTTACAGTTAATGTAATATATATATATATAGTACATTGTTTTATAAGATATTGTAAGTTATAAAAGTTGTGTCTGTAGATACTTTAAATTCATTAGGATTTCATTTTGAATGTTAGTTTAAGCATTAAAAGAATGGAATTGTGTTTGTACTTTGTATTCATTGCTTTGATATTCAGAGCTAATTGGTTGAGGTACAGTGGAAGGAGTGTTATTCTAAAGTCTAATCTCATTAGTATGTTGTTAATTAGTTGTATAATAAAGGTTTTAATTTGAAAATTTAGTGAAGTTTGTGTTACGAACAGAATAAGCTAAATTCCAAAATAACTTGTTTTATGTTTGTGGAAACAATACCATTAAAAATTTGATGTTCATTTTGTTTCGTGCAGTGACATTTATCTTGCAAATAATACATTTTATAAAAGTTTCTGTAAATTATGAGTAGAATATCTGTATCAAATTGTGCCAAGGTCAGAGAGTACCATTCGGCTGTTTAAGGTGGTTCTCCTATGTTATCTGGTTTTTGACTGTTATGTAAGAGAGTAACATGTTTGTAAATTTTGAATACAGTACACTGTTTTATCAGAACATAAAATACAGTCATTCATTTGTAGGTGAGCTTCTTGAGTAATTATTTAAATATTGTTTTTAAATATTTTTATCTCAATTAAAATTGAATTTGCCATTTTGATGGCTACTATTTCATCTCTTCCATTTTCTTAAAACATATTCAAGATTGATTCTAAGAACTCCAAATTCTTAAACTGTTATGTCTTTTAATAAAAAAAAACAGATTTTTGTTTGTGTGGTACACATTTTAATGCATTATTGTGAATCATTTGTTTTGATACTGAGTGTTGGAAACTTCCATTTCATGGTATTAAAACAGTTCTATATAAATAATTAAATGAAAGAGTAAATTAATTACTTTTTCTGTAAAACTTTTCCATATCAGGTGAACAGTTCACATAAATCATCAGTTTCAAGTATACTTCTAAAATGTATTGTTTTTAAAAGTTTTGAGAAACATGCCAATGTATGACTATTGAATACATCCCAATCATACATGCTCGAAGTTTACCTGAAAACACTATATCATGTTTGCATGAAGTGAATCTTTTACCTAATGAATGTTTTCAATATTTCAAAGAGAAAACCATTTTCTGTTTCTTTTGTGAAATCTAGAAATATAAATCTGATGTACTAAGTACGTATTATCATATAGTGAAAATTTGTGATTTATAAAATAAAATTATTTCAAATACTTTCCCACAAATGTTGGGTGTTTCTTCTACCTGTTGTAATAACATAGTTTTAAAGTTTGCTACAAATCTGCTCAGCATAAATTAAATAAAGCATTGAATAATTGTCTTCCAAATACCTCTGTAGAGTTCAGATAACAG
Organism: Tachypleus tridentatus; assembly: GCF_004210375.1. Classification (NCBI taxonomy): domain Eukaryota; kingdom Metazoa; phylum Arthropoda; class Merostomata; order Xiphosura; family Limulidae; genus Tachypleus; species Tachypleus tridentatus. Next base: position 264,229,738 of record NC_134837.1, on the reverse strand, counting down.
AATTTGTAGCTAAACAACTAAGACCAAGTTCTGTAACTATGAAACCAATGCTACCATTTTTGTAAAAATATAAAACAATGAATGTTTTCTTGCTTGTCTTGGTATATGTGTATTCACTATGGCTGCAGGACATCTATAACTGATTAGACTTGCAGCTATTTTTAAACTCCACTTATTATGACTGTTCATCATCCATAATTAACTACATAATAAGGAAGGGAAACTATAAATATGGTGAAAGAAGTGTACATTGTACTGGTACATTCATATATATATATGCTGTAAATGTAATTACTGATTTTTCACTTATAACAAACATATTTAAGGTTTAAAGTGACTTTTATAAAACAAATATTAGAAACCAACATCACCAAAGGTGAATGGAGATTACATTTTTCATAGAGAAAATCACTGTGTCTCTTCCTGTATACATGTGTCTGTATTGAAGCTACTCTTATCAGTACAATATCACCTTTCAAGTGTTCACATGGCTTTATTAAATGACAGAAATTTCATTTCACTGGTAAAGTGATTGCAAACAGTAAATCCAAAGCAATCACATCATAATCACATTAGTTTTATTCTACACTCTTGGTAGTATTTAGAATTGTTTCTTAAAGACTTATTGTATAAATGTACAGAAATTCGTGAAAAGTATTAATGAGTTCACAGTGATTTCATGTAGATACAGTTTATGACCTGAGTTATTTAATTAGTTTCTACATATGCATTCTTATAATGCACAAATTTAACACAACCTGGAATAAGTAACTGATTTCTTTGAATTTTTATTCAGACGTTATGAATGTACTTCTGAATTTGTAAGTTATCTTCAGTTCAGGGGTTATTATTGTACTTCCAGATCTGTAGGTTATCTTTGGTTCAGAGGCTGTCATTGTACATCCAGATCTGTAGGTTATCTTTGGTTCAGAGGTTATTATTATATTTTTATATTATCTCTTGCTTCTTTAAAGGTAAAACTTTTAATAAATTATTTCTTCCAAAAATTATAATAAAGTATGAATTGCACTGTTGTAGAGTCTTTAATTAATCCCCTCGGTGTGGATTCCTGTACGTGGTGAGGGGAAGGTTCTGTTCTTTCTGGTTACCTTCTCTGGGATCTAAACATTCACCCACGTGTTTGCTGTGCGTGGCGACCCGTGAAGTGGAGGAGAGGATCCTGGTGGTTGAGGGGTCCAACCCTAACACACCACTTTGGCCTTGAATTCCTGTAGACGGGCGGCCTTTGGGTGACCCCCTTGGGTCAATCGGCTGGTCCACTTGGGCTAGAGTCAACCAAGTACCAGTGTTAGAAGTTCTCAACGGGTGTTGTGGACATTGTGCCTGATGCTGGTGTTTGGGTATAGTGCTCACGAAACCCTGGCATTGCTGCATTGCCCTTGCGTGACATTGTAGTGCGTCCCCTTGTAGGGCTCCATGGTGGGTGGGGTCAGTGGGTACCGAAATTTTTCTTTTTTCCTATGGATCCTCCTTCAAAAAATTTAAATAAAATAGTGAAAAAACAGTCAATAGGTAAGCGACCACGTCTTGAAGACTCTGAGCAGCAATCTTTAACATCTGTAACACACGTACCTCATTTTCTTATATTACATTCTCTTTCAGAAAAACCTTTAGGGCAAATACCTCCCTTTTTGATTCAGAAGGGACTACAGGGTCTTGCTGGCTCTCCAAAGTCAGTAAAGAAGCTTCGATCTGGAGACATATTAGTTGAAACATCCACATCCCACCACAGTGAACTCTTCTTGAATTCAACGGCAATTGGGGATATACCTATTGAGGTTACCCCTCATGCTACCTTGAATTCATCACGAGGAGTTATTGTTGAGAGGGATTTGAAGAACGTCCCCGAGTCAGAGATTCTCGCTGGTTTATCCACTCACAAAGATGGAGTTACACTGCCGACAAATATCCTCATTTTAACACATCATCACGTGCACCTGCCACCATCAAGGCAGGTTATCTAAATTGCAGGGTACGGCCGTACATTCCAAACCCTCTCCAATGTCAGAGGTTCGACCACTCAAAGACGTCATGTCGTGGTTCCCTGATATGTTCTCGTTGCGGTGGCAAGGACCACGATGCCTATGAATGTGACATGGACCCACATTATATCAACTGCAATGGTTTTCACCCTTCCTACTTCCGTTCTTGCCCAAAATGGTTGGAGGAAAAAGAGGTGCAGCGTTTGAAAACGACTCATAACATTAGTTATCCTGAGGCACAGAAATTGCTGGCCGCCACTCTATCTCGGACATATGCTGCTGCACTTCGTTCCACAACTACAGTGGGAGTGCAGACAGATCTCTCTGTGCCTCCAAGAGAATCGTTTTCAAAACAAATGAAAAGCCTTTTGACCTCCATGGTTAAAAAGGTTGATGAATCGACTTCCACACCCATCTCTGTTCCTCCTATACGTTCCAACAGACCTCAAGATCCACATCCTTCAGTTTTAAATACAGGCATTTCTTCTGATACATCTTTTTCTCCCACCCCAGGTACCAAAACAATCGTTCGCGTCCTCAGTCACTGGAATCCCCTTCCATTAACAAAGACCTGCCCAATCAACCAAGGGCAGGATCCATGGAGGTTGATAGACCTCCTCCGACTAAGGACAATAAGGAAAAAAAAGACGTGGTCGTAAACAGAAGGGTTCTCCAGCCACTTCGCCTACCCATCATTAAAAATGGCCGCCTTGATACAATGGAACTGTTGAGGTTTACGTTCTAATCTCAATGATATCAAAACACTGATTGCTTCCTACCATCCTGTATGTCTTTCCTTACAAGAAACATTTCTAAAACTTGCTGATACAGTCACCATTCGGCAGTTTTCTCTGTACAGAAATGACAGGCTGTGTGATGGGCGAGTACATGGAGGGGTGGCACTATTGGTTGATCAGCATGTGCCCACCCTGTCTTTGTTACTCAACACACCCTTGGAGGCCGTAGCCATCCGTGTTTCCTTGGATCATACCATCACTGTTTGTTCTATCTACTTGTCCCCTGAAGAGACATATGATCTAACAGACCTTGATGCTCTCGTTGAACAGTTGCTGTCTCCCTTTCTACTCCTGGGGGACTTTAATGGACATCATCCCCACTGGGTAAGTGCTGTTATTGATAGGAGGGGTCGCTCTGTAGAGCGTATGCTCTCTGATCACAATCTTTCTCTTTTCAATACTGGTTCATCCACTTATTTCCATGCACCTGGTCAGTCCTTTACCGCTATTGATCTCTCAGTTTGCTTCCCTTCATTATTCTTCCATTTTTCATGGAGGGTTGACAATAATCCACTAGGCAGTGATCATTTTCCTATAATCTTGAAAGAGCCTGGCCGTGGTCGATGCCACCCTATCCACGTGCCCCGGTGGAAGCTGGATCAGGCAGACAGGTCCACTTTCACTGCTCTCGCAGAACTTATCCTGCCATCGTGAATCATCCATCAATAGACGACTGTGTAGCAGCGGTAACTGACTGTATTACACATGCAGCTGCTTAGTGTATTCCTAAAACCTCGACACGTTTTCCACGATATCCTCGTCCGTGGTGGAATCCTGCTTGCCACTTAGCACGGAAGGCTCAAAAAACGGGCCTGGGATACTTTTCGTAGATATCCCACACTTTCGAACCGCGTTGCTTTCCAACGGGCCCGTGCACATGCTAGGTGGGTAAGACGTCAAAGCCGGAATGAATCTTGGATAAAGTTCACAACTAGCATATCTTCTACCACCAGTTCCAAGGTCATATGGGACAGGATTCGAAAGGTCAGTGGGCACTACAATTCTGCCCCCCTCTCGATCTTACTCTCTGATGGTCAGGAGGTGGCTGATATCCGGAGCATCGCTGATACTCTAGGTGAAAGCTTTTGCCAGGTATCTAGCACTTCTGGTTGTTCCTCCACCTTCTTGGCCATCAAGACTCGGGCAGAGCGTTCACCTCTTTCCTTTCGAACTGACTGTCTCTTTGACTATAATTATCCCTTTACACTAGTGGAACTGAAAATGGCTCTTCATCGGTCTGGCAGTACATCTGTTGGACCTGATGGTGTACACTATAACATGCTGCACCATCTATCTCCTGCTTCTCTTGATGTCCTTCTAATTGTCTTTAACCGGATCTGGCAGGAGAATGGTTTTCCTGATGCCTGGCATCAGGCTATTATTTTATTTTTCTCTAAGCCAGGGAAAGATCCCAAGATTCCTTCAAACTATCGTTCAATTGCTTTGACGAGCTGTCTTTGTGAGACCTTAGAAAGGATGGTTAATGCTCGTCTTGTTTGGTTCCTCGAATCAAACAACCTCCTCTCGCCTACCCAGTGTGGGTTCCGACGACAGCACTCCACCACAGACCACCTAATTCGAGTTAAAACATCAATCAGAAAAGCCTTTCTCAAACGACAACATCTTGTATCAATATTCTTTGACATTAAGAAAACTTATGACACAACATGGAGGTATGGCGTTTTGCGAGACCTCCATATATATGAGTTACGTGGCCATTTGCCCATGTTTATTAAAAAAAAATTAATGGACAGGAGATTCCAAGTTGGTATGGGTTCGACACTTTCCCGTTCTTTTCCGTACAGGAACTTGGAGTCCCTCAGGGCTGTGTTTGGAGTGTCACACTTTTCAATATAAAGATAAATGCCATCACTGAACAACTCCCTCTCACTATTGCGAATGGGCCGTATGTCGACGACTTTCACATCTCATGTCAGTCGTCGAACATGAGATATATTGAGCGGCAACTACAAACTGCCCTCAATCGTGTACTGAAGTGGATTATGGCGAACGGCTTTAATTTCTCTCTCTCTCTAAAACCGTATGCATGCACTTTTGCCGTCAACAGGGTATTCACCCTGATCCTGAACTTCATATCGGTGAAGTTTCGCTGCCAGTGGTCCCTGAGACCAAGTTCTTGGGGCTTATTTTTGACCGTAAGCTGACCTTTATACCACACTTAAAGCAGCTACGGGTCAAATGCACAAGAGCACTGAACATCCTCCATGTCCTCTCTGCTGCCAGTTGGGGAGTGGATCAGTGTTCCATGTTAAAGGTATATTGTGCTCTTATTTGTTCAAAACTCAACTATGGATCAATGGTCTATGGCTCGGCCTTGAAGATGCTACACCCCATTCATTGCCAAGGACTTGGACTCTGCACTGGGGCTTTCCGCACCTCTCCAGTTCAAAGCTTATACGTTGAATCTCATGAACCTTCTCTGCTCCTCGCCGTTTGCAACTAACTTTACTATATTCTTCGAAACTTCGTTCCTTACCGAAGCATCCCACCTGGGGATGTGTTTTCCTTCCTCGGTGGGCTGTACTTTTTCAGAACAGACGATCTGCCATTGCTCCATTTGGCCTTCGCATCCAGGCGCAATTGGATGACTTGGGTATGTCCTTGGATAATATCGCAGATTCCACAGGTCAGCCCATCCCACCATGGTTTATTACAGTCCCCAAGTGTGACCTTTCTTTTAGTCATCTGAAAAAGTCAGATACTCCAGTTTGGAAGTACTGTTATTTATTTAATGAACATCTTTCAAACAATCATTTCGTTACCATTTATACAGATGGTTCCAAATCAGGTAATTCAGTGGGCTCTGCTATGGTTTGCTGCGGTTCGGTGGTTGCGCGCAGAATCCCCTCTACAGCTTCTGTGTTCACTGCTGAACTGTATGCCATATCTCTTGCCCTGGATCATATTGAAGCTGAGCAGTACTCCAACTGCACTATTTATACTGACTTGCTTAGTTCTCTACTGGCCCTGGAATCGCTACACGTTGGCTCACACCCTGTTCTCACTGATATTCAAAACCAACTGGCCCATTTCTCATTAACTGCTACTTCTATCCAGTTTTTCTGGATACCAGGCCATGTTGGTATTCACGGGAATGAGCTTGCAGACATGGCAGCTAAATCTATCTGCTCTGGCACTATCACCACTGTGCCTATTCCGTACATAGACTATGGTCTTGTATTCAAGGCTCGGCTTCGTGCCAGCTCCACTTGGAGTGAGCAACGAGACAACAAGCTTTTTCAGATAAAACCCTATATTGGGCTTTGGCCGTCTAGCTTCCGTAAAGTTCGGAAGGAGGAAGTTGTTCTAACTAGACTACGCATTGGTCACAGTTTTTTAACTCATCGTTTTCTTTTATCTGGAACTGATGCACCAGTGTGTAGTTTGTGTAACACTCAAATCACTATCAGCAACATTTTACTTTCTTGTCATCGTTACGATTCTCAACGACGGCAATATTTTAAACATGTTTTTCCCCAGGGTTTATCTGTAACATTGGACAGTGTTATTGGTGATAGTGACACTGTCCACCTTGATAAAGTTTTTAGTTTTTTAATGGCCATTAATCTTTTTAATATCATTTAAGTGTTTGATATTTATTCATTACACCTTTTTAATTGTGGCTCCCTTTTCACAGTTTCATTTTCTCTAGTTCAATTTGACATTGGAAAATGGCCAGAACATTAAACAACTCAACACCAGGACTAGAAAGGCCAACTTCAGGTGACTAACGCTGCTGTTTGAACTGCCCATTAGTCATCCTGGCAAGTTATTATTACAATTTTGCTGCATGTCTTTTAACACTTTTATTACTTTTCATTTTGGTACTGGCCATAATGACACATAACCCGGAACCAGGACTGGAAAGACCAACATCAGGTGACTGACGGTGGTTTTTGTACTTATCTGTTAGTTTTCCTGTTGAGCTTTGATCATTACCATTATGCTAGAAAATGTCCTTTACAACTTTTCTTACTCTGCTTTCTCTTTTAACATTGTAGACTGGGTGTCAACATTGGTTTTATGCTATTTATGTTTTTATGCTTTTTTGTTTTACCTTCATTTCCTTTTCTGTATTTTACTACATTTACTTTATTCTTACCTTTTTACCGGACGTTTCGTGCAGATAGCCTAGCTGCTTTGTGCCATAAAACACTCAATCAATCAATCTTTAATTAATCTTGAGTTGTTATATCAGCGTGGAGTAAACTTTTAATTGTTAATTGACTGATTATACAGTTCCCCTGTTCTATTTGGTTAATCGTACATTCACTTCCTATCATGCTTTTATAATAAATACAGCAAGACTAAGTGTAACAGTTATTTATGATAAATAAATATAACTGTAACTTAAGGTTCTTGGTATTCATGTGATGAATGTTAACAGTATGTACAGACCTCTCACAATGATTGTACTACATAATCCAAAAAAGTTCAACAAGAACTAATTGTTAAAGGAGTATATTACAAATCTGTATGGTACTCTGATTCTGATAATCTATTTTGTTTAGTACTTTAATATATTTATTAAAGTATTTAAAAATGTTTATTTTGGATTAAATACATTTTGATCATTTTAACTGGTAAAACGCGAACATTCTAACTTCCATTATACTATTCCTGTATGTTTTCACACTGAGAGAGATCTCCAGCAATCTTCAATTGTAGTTTCACTTTACCTTCCTGCTTCAAATAAAAATTCTACATTCTAATTATTCATTAGGACTTAATCACTGTAGTTCGTTTCATTATAATGCATTATCAACTGCTTCCTGGTGGTTCAGCAGTAAGTCTACTGGCTTATAACTGTAAAACCCTGATTTTGATATATAGTGGGCAGAGCACACATAGTCTATTGCGTAGCCTTGCGCTTAACAAACAAACAAACATTATTCGTTCATTTAAGGTTAATGAAATATCAGTTAATAAAAACTGCTTGTTTCATTCCGAAATTGGTTATATTAACTGCAACCATTCCCTTTCGTGTTTTTTACGAAATGCAATAATATTACTAAAATAAATGTAAGTTTCGGAACTCTCAGAATAACTAGGGATAGCAAAAGCTGTTAAAATAATGTTAAAAATTTTAATCGAAGAAATGACGGACACGAAGCTAAGGTTCATCCATCACCTGTTACACCTCCCTACGGAACTGAAATAACAGTAAGTGAACAGGATGCTTTATGATATAACAAGAATTGATTATTGCTATTACCCATTAAGCTATAGTTAGATGTCGCTTTATTGAGAAAAACCTGCTGAATTTGACAAGAAATTTATACTACATGTTAATGTGTAGTTACTAATCGACCACTTACGTACACGTCTGATCAGTGGTTAAATTGTGGAAAAATTAAAGATAAAAAATTCGGAATAAACCAAATATTTTATTATAGTATTGCTGATAAACTAAAGCATATAAGGTATGTAGAAAGATTTAAAAATTTGTGTCTGATCATTTTAATTCTGAAGTAAATATTTTTATTTGGTCATTTCGAAAGGAAATTGGCCAATTTTTTATTTATTTTTTAAATTCTACTCTCTAGGTTGAAACGTAGGCACATAGTATATTGTTCAGTAAACAACTGTAAAAATCTCCTGACCAAGACAGATAATGTATTGTTCCATAAACACATATTGATTTTAATTTTTCTAGTCTTTTTTATTCTTCAAATATTTAGCAAACGTTTAAGACATTTTAGTCATTAAAATATACGTTCATTATGTGACGTAAAAATGTACATCGTCAGCGATAAGCAATACAAACGCCTATATTTAATAGAACGTAGCCTACAACCCTGCTCCTTTCCTAGATCGTGAAATCTCTTTTAAAATCTTATTACACAAAGAAAGCAGTATTACATTATACTTAACCTTCTGTAATTAATTTTACAGTTGCGTGTATTAACAAAATGTAAAATCAAAAGTTTGGCTAACAAAAAAATATTTTGTTTATCTAAACTGTACAGTCACTAAATAACTTGGGTGACTTTGATGTAACTTGTATATATGAGACGACCTCTTGGCGTCTTGTCACTGAGAAAGTTGTTTGTAACCATTTGATGTTTGTATCAAAACATCGTTTATTCTCTAAAGGAAGTATCCCATCTTTCATTATTGAGCTAGGTTCAACATTCGTAGCAACACAACCACTGTTGATCAAAATGTTTCAAGATTTTTATCAAACGAATTCAGTGATTCGTAGACTTGTTTATTCAGATAAGTCCCGGCATGGCCAAATAGTTAAGGCGCTTAACTCGTAATCCGAGGGTCGCGGATTCGAATCCCTGTCACATCAAACATGCTCGACCTTTCAGCCGTGGGAACATTATAATGTGACGGTCAATTCCACTATTCGTTGGTAAAAGAGTAGCCCACTACTAAATTAGAAATAGCTGGCGCAAATAGCTCTCGTGTAGCTTTGCGCGAAATTCAAAAACAAACAAATTATTCGGATAATGTAAATTTATCCATATAGAACGTTCCCAGCAAAACTCTGAAAACAATTTTTATTTTCTACACTTGTTCGAAGTTCCTGGCAAAAGTTTAAGTTACAGCTGAAACACTTACTATCTCATAGTTCACTTTGTATGATCAATTCTCTGAGTTCTTCTTCAGTTAAAGTTTTCACACTATTTGATTGGATAATTCAATAATTACTTTCATATCGAGCATCTGGGAAAGTTTGGCTAAGATATTATTTTTCCTCCATATTCAGCTCCTTATCTTTAATTTAAAACTTTCTTCTGATATCATACTTCGAGTGTAATTTATAAGGTAGCCAACAGTTTTCAAAATTCTTGCAGGTCTCTGTTGTGATATTTATGTTGAAGCTGTTTAAAACAAGCACTAAGAGGAATAGCTTGCTGTTTACTATTGTTTGGCTGGCTTGAACTTTGCATTTTCCAGTTTAATTTCCAGATTTTTCTCTCCTGGAAATGGTGTTTTTTTGTACGCCATTCATTTTGTTATAAGGCTATTGTACATCTCTTGTGGCATTTTGTTATAAGGCTGTTGTACATCTCTTATGGTATTTTGTTATAAGGCTGTTGTACATCTCTTGCGGTATTTTGTTATGAGGCTGTTGAATATCTCTTATGGCATTTTGTTATAAGGCTGTTGTACATCTCTTGTGGCATTTTGTTATAAGGCTGTTGTACATCTCTCGTGGCATTTTCAACTTCAATACACGTTTTCTTTGACCTTTTTTAATCCAGTTTTATTTGTGATTCTTACCTGGCTTTCTTGTAATTCCTTTCGCTCATCCATCTTTATAATATTCTTATAACTTAAGTTTCTTTCGTCCAATTTTCTGTCTTCATATAGATTATAGACCTTTTAATTCTGTATCTTTCTTCTGCCCCAATGGTTCGGATGTAAGTAGAAAAACTTATAACGCTAAAAACCGGGTTTCGGTGTTCAAGATGGCATAGCAGAGATAGCTAGCTTACTGTATGTCCTCATGCTCAAGAACAATTATATAAGTCCACAAACCCTTTTCTAAACATTCCTTTAATTCCATACTGTTTCTGTTATTTCATAATTTCCATTAAGTTTCCAATATTGCTTCAAGTTCAAGCACATATCGTCGTTATGAAGTTCATTCTGGAATATATTATATTTGTAGAAATACTTCCACTTTTTTATAGCACTGTCATGATTTTCTTTGGGATCATTCGTAGAAATATAACACAAAGTCTACTCCACTTACTGGTATCAGAAACGTTTTATGGGTTTGAATCTTCTACCAGTGGCTAAGATGCTTGATTCGTTACCTGAGGGTCATGCGTCCGAATCCCTATCCTACCACATATGTTCTTCACTGTTCATTGGTAAAAGAGTAGCCTGAGAGTTGCGGTGGGCGATGATGTACAGGTGTTTTTAAAGGGAATTTGCTAAATTAGTGACGACTAACGCAGATAGCATGCGTGTAGCTTTGCGTGAAATTCAAAACCAGCAAAATTATACCCTTACACGGTTTTACGATGGGCCTAACTTCACAAACAACGATAGACATTATTTACTTGCTGGCTTTCCTATCGCTATGCTTTCGTCGAAGCACGAGCTCATCGTTCGTGAAACTAAAGAAAAAAAAAACTGATTCACCAACTAACTAATCAACTGCCCACTGTAAGAAGTTCACTAGTAAATCAACAACTTCGTTAGACCTAACAAGGCAACATGACGCCATCATTTAATGATCGGAAGTAGTTAGTGCTTAATGCGATATCGTGCTTAATCATATAAGAATAAGCTACGTACTTTGGAAACAGCTTATACAATTAAATAATGCCTGCAATTTAAATCACATTAAATCTGCACTGTCATTCTTTATTACTGTTTTAAGAAATAAATGTAAATAATCTAAACTACCTTCTAAAAAATGTTTTAAATAATTTCGTTAATTTGCATTTTTAATGTCTTTACAAGTAAAGTGTAACTTATTATTTTAGGATTGGTAATATATTTATTTGCATTTCCTCATTATGTACTCATTAGCTGTCTTTTTCTGTAGTTTATAATTATCTAATAATTCTTTTATAGCAAATTTAGTTCAGACAGTTTTTTTTTAAATTTAGCAACATTACTACTTTGACAATCCTTGTGTTCTGCAATTATAATAATCGTAACGTATAGTTTTTTTTTTATACTCGAAAGAGTACCAATTTAACTTTATTAAATGATACAGAATAATATGCTCTTATAAAAACAAACAAACCTGAATGGATTTTTATTTTTAAACGGTATATTACGGCTCAGAATTCTTATTTTAGGCCTAGTGTAAAAGGCTTTTTATTATTTAAAATAATCTCAATGTATCGTCGACTTAAAACGAAATGTAACGCCCTACAATTCTTATTTCAGGCTTACTTTGAGAGCCTTTTATTATTAAAAAACAACAAAAAACCTGAATGGATCCTCACTTTAAAACAGAATATCATGCTCTATAATTTTAATTTTTAGTCTACTCTCAGAGTGTAACGGATTTATTGTTATACATTTATTTTAATATCTATATTTGTTTCAATTTAATATTTAGAAATGCATGTAACGTATCTTGTTCAATGTGTATTATGAAAGTTCCGGCTGTTATCTAATTTTGTAGAAAAATCTTGAGAGTAACAATCACAGATTTACAACGCTAATATCAAGGGTTCGATTCCCCTTGATGGACTCAGCAGATAGCCCAATGTGGCTTTGATTTAAGAAAACCAACAAAGTAACAATCAACAGTACACGTTTTACGAACTCACTAGCTTCGAATGTTATTGCCAACCTAATTTTATAAATCGACGGAGACAGAATAATATTGTTGGTCTGCTACAGTCAGTATGCTGTAAGCATCGGAATTTATAATTGTGGTTAACTCTTATTAATCAGAGAACTTCACATATTTGACTGGGAACGTTTATAAATTTTTAACATTACAAATCGTTCAATTTCGGACATAAGTATTTTTACGAGGACATTGGATATTGTCGTCATTAAACATCTTACGTGAGCTTCAAGTCGTCAAGAGATGTTTGTGTGTGTTTTCTTACAGTAAAGCCACATCGGGCTACCTGCTGAGCCCATCGAGGAGAATCGAACCCCCGATTTTAGCGTTGTAAAAATCCGTAGACTTACTACTGTACTAGCGGGGGGCATTACAGGTGTATCAACTCAAAATTAATTCGGTCGTTGTGGGCTTGGTCCGTCGATAAAATTCTCAGTTCCAGACAAGATAGAGCACTGAATTTATGAGTTTGTAAGTATTTTGTGTATAAATCATTATTTGTAATAACCTTTATTATAAATTGTATTATTCAGTGATGTCGAGAAAACCCACTTGTAGAGAAATATATATGCAAAAACGGCTCATTTGGGTTGAGAAAATATTTTACATGGAAGAGCGAACAACGTTTCGACCTTCTTCGGTCATCCTCAGGTTCACAAAGAAAAAGGTAACTGACCGGAAGCTGACCACATGTTTGAAAGGGGTTGTGTAACTGAGTGTCGGAATGTAGAGGACGGTGTTAGATGTTTGAATATATAATTTTATTTATTTTATTATATTAATATAGGTATAAAGGCGTTCCTTTATATTGGTTTATTTTGGGTTTAAGTTGTTGTATAAGTAAGGCTTCTTTAATTTTGCGTTTGTTTATGTTTGTTTCTTTATTTAGTATTCGAGTGTTTTCTATGGTTATGTTGTGTTTATTTGATTTGCAGTGTTCGAAAACGTGTGAAGGTGACTTTTTATGTTCTTTGAATCTGGTTTCCATTTTATTACTTGTTTCTCCAATATAGAAGTCGTGGCAGTTATCACATTGTATTTTATAAATAATGTTGGTGTGGTGTTTGTCAGTGTAGTTTTTACATAGTATAGACCTCAGTTTTGTGCCTGGTTTTTGAATAAATTTGGTATTAACTGGAATGTCATATTTTGTTACTAGTTTTTGCCAAATGTTGGTTGTCTGCTGATGTCAGGAATATGTGGTATGCAGCAGTATATGGTTTCGTGATTTTTTGATTCGTGAGATATATTTACTTTTGTTGGTTGATTTTGCTTTCTGTCTAGGTGAGTGCGTATAATGTTTTCTACGGTTTGTGGAGGAAACTTATTGATGTTGATGAAGTATTGTTTTATTTTGTCTAATTCATCGTTAATTTTATCTGGTGAGCATAGTTTTATAGCTGTGTTTATTTGGTTTCTTAGTATGTTGAGTTTTTGTTTTGTTTCATGTGCTGAGTCCCAAGGAATGTATAGTCCAGTATAGGTGATTTTTCGGTGGATTTCTGTTTTGAATTGTGTGTCGGTTCTTGTAATTTTGAGGTTAAGAAATGATATTTGATTGCTTTCTTCCTGTTCACATGTGAAGTTAATGTTGGGATGTATAGAGTTAATGTGATTGAAAAAATTAAGTATGTGTTCTGTAGATTTGAATCCCGCAACCGTGTCATCTACATATCTGTACCAGTATAGTGGTGGATGTAATGCTGTGTTGATTGCTTGTGTTTCAACTTGTGTCATAAAAATATTGGCTAGAACTGGAAATACTGGGTTGCCCATGCTTAGGCCATTTGTTTGTATATAGTTGTGGTTTTTGAACATGAAGTTTGTCTTTATCGTGGTGAATTCTATGAGGGTTGCTAATTGGTTACTGGGAATATCTATAATTGGGTTAGGGTCTCGGATATAGAGTTCCAAGGCTATCTTGCAGGCTTCAGTGGTTGGAACTTCTGTAAAGAGGGATATAACATCGAAACTGGCCATTAAGGCTTTCTGATTAAGTTGATTTAGATTAGACTTGAAATTAAGAGAGTCTTTGATGAATGAGCTCGCTGATGTTACATATTTGGAAAATGCCCATGCTATGTATTTACCAAGATTGTAATTAAACGATTCATATGTGGACATTATTGGTCGTAATGGACAATCTGGTTTATGAGGTTTGGGGATGCCGTATATTTGTGGTGTGCGTGAGTCGGTTTTACGTAGGTAGGAATAAAGTGTTTGTGAAATTGTGTTGGCTTTTTTCATTTGTAGTAGTAATTTGTTCAGTTGCGTCTCGTGTGTCTTTGTTAGATTTGTGTGTATTGGTTTAAATTTGTTCTTGTCTGAATGGATGTTCTTTATTTTTTGGGTGTATTCATTCTTGTTCATTATTACTATAGCGTTTCCTTTATCTGCTTTTAGAATGTTTATGTTTTTGTCTTGTTTTAGGTTTGTAATGGAATTAATGTCTCTTTTTGTAAGGTTGTTTTTTAGTTTTCTGTTTTGTGAAATTATGTTGATGGTTTTGTGAGAAAATTCTTTGAAAAAATCGTTTAAGATGTTGTTTTTAGGTGTTTCTGGAAAATATAAATTTGTAATTTTACCTGGGAAGTTTGGCTGTTGGATGTCAATAAAATTATCTAAGTTGTCTTCTTTCTGTTGGTTGTTTTTGGTTCTTTCCTTGTTTTTGTTTTCTGTAGAAAGTATCACAAGTCTCCTGGCTAGATCTTCTAAACATGTTTTGATTTCTATGGTTAGAATGTACCTAGGTGCTATTACGAAGTTAAGTCCTTTGTTAAGTGGATATATCTCGTCTGTGTTTAATTGTCGGTCGGATCTGTTAATTATGAGGTTAGTCAACGGTTTGTCATGTTGATGTCCTATATTAATATAATAAAATAAATAAAATTACATATTTAAACATCTAACACCGCCCTCTACATTCCGACACTCAGTTACACAACCCCTTTCAAACATGTGGTCAGTTACCTCTTTCTTTGTGAACCTGACGATGACCGAAGAAGGTCGAAAAGTTGTTCGCTCTTCTATGTAAAATATTTTCTCAACCCAAACGAGCCGTTTTTGCATATATAAATTGTATTATTGTTTGTATTTTAAGATGTATGTCTTGTTAAGAAAGAAATTGTGTGTATCAATCTTGTTGACAATTTTTATAAATTTGATACATACCTACGTTTAATTAACTTCTAAATTAAAATTTAAATTTTTGGTCATTTGAAATCATAATAAATAACGTACTTAACATAACAAATCGGAGACTCGTCCGGGGTAAATTGTAATATGCAACAAACAAGAATTTTTATTATAAAATCCGAGAGTCGCTGGTTCGAATCCCTGTCACACCAAACATGTTTGCCCTTTCAGCCTTGGGGGCGTTATAATGTCACGGTCAATCCCACTATTCCTTGGTTAAAAAGTAGCCCGACAGTTGGCGGTAGATGGTGATGACTGACTGCCTTCCCTCTAGTTTTACACTGCAAAATTAGGGACGGCCAGCGCAGATGGCTCTCGTGTAGCTTTGCATGAAATTCAAAAACAAGCCAAACAAACAATTGTAGAAAATAAACCTGAATAGACCTTCATTTTAAAACGGAATATCATGCCTATAATTACTTTCTTAGGCCTTCTCTCAGTGCTTTTAATTGTCAAAAAAACAAACCTGAATGTGTTTTGAATTTTAAAGGTATAACAAACACATTAAATTAAACTAGACCAATTTTTACATTTGGGTGGTTAGTCAGTCTAAAAATATGTATAAGACATCAGTTTTTAATTAATTATCTATTTTAATACACTTTTATTTTCTTAGTTTTTAGTTAGGCTGTTTTAGTTAAACAGAAACTACACAATCAGATATCTTTGCTGTACCCACCATGAGTATGGAAATGCAATTTATAGTGATGTAAGCTTACTTTACAAATTTATCGCTGCACTGGGTGGGCTTTTTATTTATTTTACCATAAAATATCATACACAGTTCCAATATATGTTATTAGATGGCACCACATCGCAAGGAGGAAAAACTTTTTTTTTTTTTCTCAAACAAATTGCGTGAAACATAACGAGAATAGAAAGGACTAATTTTACAGTGAACTGAAATGTCGTTCTTATTAGGTTATTTGGTATATCAATGTCCAAACGCACACATTCTAAATAGTTTTTAATTGTACCTATGTAGTTGTTACATAATTTAGACCTTACCCATTATTATTATTACCATATTAGTTCATACAGTTTAGCTGTGTTCTTCGCGAAATAACTACCTTCTCTCCCAAGTTGATCAGCAGGGGCGTATTTAGGCAGGGGCTACAAAGGACTCAGCCTTAGATCCCATGGTTTTAATGGGTATTTACTTCTTCGGGTCAGGTGATGGCTGACGAAAGGACGTTGTTCGCTCTTCTATGTAAAATATTTTCAGCCTTAGATCCAACAAGTGGTTTTCGACATCACTGAATGGGATCTCATTGTTAATTTTATTATCCCGGGGTTCACACAACCTGAAATCCACCACTGTTGGTCAGCGATAATCTTGAGGACTTTTTAACGCTATAATTGGGGGTTCGATCCTCATTTATGTAAGGGGCACACTACAGACAGCATAAACACAAACAAACAGAACCTAGCCTATTACTTAGTACCTCAATATCTTTCTGACAATAAACCAACAAATAACCATGGGTCCCTGGTTTATCAAAGAAATATTTTAGAAAAAAATTATGTTGCTTCGCGAATGAGACAAAAGAAATATGTAAATTTGTAGATTGGGGTGATGGGGTAAGGGAGGCTCTAATCGCTCCATTGACTGTAGTATTAGTTTCAAACACAAACAGTTGTATGTATCATAAACTGTCTGAAGATGTTACAATAACCTGGTGAAACGTTGTGTTTACTTTTACAACTTTTCTCGACTTAGTAAATAAAGATTTCTAATGGTGACTTATTAAGTTGTCTAGTCTATATATACCTATCTTAAACGTTGTTGGCGGTGGGTGGTGATGACTAGCTGTTTTTCCTCTAGTCTTACACTGCTCAATTAGGGACGGCTAGCGCAGATAGCCCTCGTATAGGTTTGCGCGAAATTGAAAACAAACCAACCCCTAATGATTTAGCCGTAACTAAAATTTCAGGCTTATGACGCTGAAAATCGTGTTTCGAAACACATGGCTGGCACACAGATAGTCCATTCTGGAGTATGTGCTTAAAAACCAGTCGAACAAACCTAAACATTCATGTTGTTTTTGATACGTAAACTATTTCGCCTTCACGAATGTTCTTGAAGTACTAAGATTGTGAGAAATGTCTTACTTATTATAACTAGATTAATCAAATATGTGCAGCGTGTATTATAATATTTTTTCATATTTATTTTAATAGCTTTGATCGTATGAACTACTAATATTTCTAATGTTAAATTTTCGTTATAGGTTGGGACTTACCCGCTGGGACAGCGGCAAGTCTTCGGATTTCCAAGACTACTATCAGTGGTTCGATTTCCCGCGACCCTCAGATTACGAGTCGAGTGTCTTAACCACCTGGCCATGCCGGGCCATTAAAACTAGTACTTTCATTGTTATGATTATAAACATATAATAAAATTAATAATAATATAAAAAGCTATTTTCCTGGTGAAGTATTTGATTTTCCCAAATGTAAATCTGTAATAATATCCTAATAGTCTACTGTAATAAACTTCTGTGATTTACACTAAGAATAATTTGTATAAACATGTTAGATTACTTCACATTATTTCTATTTTCATCGTACTATAAAATCCTTTCAATATATATCATTAACACCCCACTATGGGTGTTTATCAGATTTTTACAATTTCTGTTCCCTCAGAAGTTGAATGTTTTGTTGTTACAGTATTGTCACAATTTGTCAAGACATCTGTAAACCCCATTCTCATATCTTTCGTGTTTTGTTTTTTTTCCTTCAGATTTGATCGGACTGGAAGCCTGTAGAAATGGAAGAAGATTTTGTTTTTTGAGACGATTTCTTAAGCCTATAATAATCAGCTAATTTCTTAAGTTCTTTCCAAACGCCATTTAAAAAAAAAATCATTTTTATTTATTACATCAATAATTTAGAATTTAATTTAAGTCGAAGAAATGGAAAGCGTTAACGTGAAACACATTATTGTTATAAGCTATATTTTTCTTAAATGTATCAGGCCATCCCGTAATTGGTGCTCAAAATTTTAACACACAAAATGCATCATCATTTCTGTCTTTGTAGAAGGCTTTAATGACTAAAATATGTAATAGGACGTGTATAAAAACGTGTAACAAATAAAACAAAGTAACCCAACCTCACTTTTTCTGATCATTAATCAAATAAACCCTTATGAAGATGGAAGTGTCTGAGGAGCACATTAGGTCCATAATGTTTTATGAGTTAAAAAAATACCAATAGTGCAGCAGAAAATACATGAAACATTCAAGGTGTTTATGGTGCGAAGTCTCTCAATGAAAGAAAATGTCGAAGATAGTTTCAGAAGTTCAGATGAGGTGACTACAGCTCAAGTGATGCGCCACGTTCAGGTTGTCCTATTGAGTTTAATGATGACTTGACATCATGAGTTGACAGAAGCCAACCTCAGAGCAAGAGTGGACATTTGTGCTTCTCTTCACTATCGTGAACGTAAATCACCTTTTTTGGTCAGGTTAGTGACTGAAGACGAAAATGTTAAGCGCCATAAACAATGGCTCAGTACAGGAAAACTGGCTAAAGCACAGTCCAAAATGGACTTCTACCCTAGGAAAGTCTTGTTGAGCGTTTGGTGGGATCCATTTTGAGTTGCTGCCGCTCAATGTAACGATTACACCAGACTGCTATTGTCAACAGTTAGAACACTTGAATGTTGCACTGAAAGAAAAGAGGCCTGCTTTGATCAATCGTAAAGATGTGTTACACCAGGATAATGTACGGCTCCATACAACAAGGATCACATCTGGAAAGATTGAAGAGTTAAACTGGGAAAAACCTCCACATCCTTTTTATTCTCCATACCTTGCTCCATCTGATTATCGTCAACTCGTATTCCAAAATTTGCAGGACTATCTTGGTGAAAAAAAGCTTGGAACACATGAAGATGTCAAAACTACCATCTCTACATTATTTTCCTCCAAACCCCAATAATTTTATAGAAATAGCATTTAGAACCTTGTGAATCGTTGACAGAAAGCAATAATGGAACATACATTATTGATTAAATAACATTAAAATAATTTGAAATATTTTCTCTTTTTCTGAACCTAAAATCGGACATTACTTAAGGGATGACCTGATAATAATCTAGAGGTTAGCTAGAGAACGCATAACGCTAAGATAAAAAAGTTTAACATTGTCGGCCTAGAAGATTCTAAAAAAAATGGTGTTAGATTTTCTAGCACATTCGAGAAGTAAACTGTAAATACGAGGGATAGTGAACCGTAAACGAAAGGTATTTCTAGTCATTAGAATGAATCAGTCAGAGAGTGTTTTTACTTCAGCCAGCGGTATATATATTGAGCGATCAACCGTAACTTGTTCAGATACATTTGTTTTTGCATTAACGTAGTACAGTTATCATAACTGTAAACGGGTCTACAAGTTACCATACTGTTGAAGCCTCTAAAATCGTTAAAGAAAAATAAATTGATTTATTATCATTACGTGAACTGGACTTTGAATTATTTGAAAGAACCTGTCAAAGAAAGAACAAATTTACAACATTTATTTCAGAAGTGGGATTATTTTAGTGAACGAAAAATAGAACTTTGAACTTTAATATCAAATGTTGAAAATATAGACCATGAGGTATTTTTTTTTTACCTTTGTAGACCATGCACCCTTTACATAGTTACCACATAAAAAATACAGCTTATGTCATTACCATTCAAAACACTCATTTTACATCGGATTATAAGAACGTGAACAGAAAACGTTATTTGCAGACTGTAACTACCCGTTTATTTAGTTATATATAATTACAAGTCTCAGATTTTTGTTTGTTTGATAATTTAAGAGTCACAAATCTTCCCTGATTTTATAATTTAAAATTACAACTGACAATGTCTTTCACTGATTTCAATGTCCCCGATGGTACAGCAGTAGGCTTATAGACTTACTACGCTAAAGTTTTGGGTTCGATTCCCTACAATGGACACAACAGAGAGTCTAATGTAACTTTGCTCTAAAAACAAAATAAAACAGTAATAGTCTCGAGGATTACTTAAAATTACCCCTTTGTATGGTTTACAATTATTATTTTAAAATTATCGCTTGTAACATAATCTAGATTTAGACTTTGTAACCATTTCGATTGTTCGAATATCTTGAATTAACTGTCTCTTACCGTGACAAAACCGCGGACATTAGTGTCTACACTGCTGTTGTTTTAATAATATGATGCGTTTTAAATTACTCGGTGGTAATCATTTAGTTTCTTCCTTCAGAGGCCGGCTCCATAAGTAGTGAAGTATTGGGAACATTTTACACGTATCTTTGGCTGGTCAGCAGCATACGTCATTATCTAAAGTCAGTCCATTATCTACAATAGGTCAGATAGACATCTGTATAAATAATATAGCATGGCCTTATTTCAGTGCTCGTCTAGCAAATATAAAGTAAGTAAACTCTTTACTTCTGCCTGGTTTACTCAGTTTTGTTCAGGAAATAGAACTGGGAAAGTCCATTAAATTAATTCTCCAAATCCGCCGTCAACACAGATAATTCTGATGACATGTTTACAGTAAACAAGGTATTAAAAGACAAACAATGAGTGATTACTCTGTTTAGGGATTAAATGTAGAAAGAGACTGTGTGATTAGGCGTTGTAAACGACACTATGTTAAGATGTAGGAAGAGACATTGTTGTTAAGATGTAGGAAGAGACATTGTTGTTAAGAGGTAGGAAGAGACATTGTTGTTAAGATGTAGGAAGAGACATTGTTGTTAAGAGGTAGGAAGAGACATTATTGTTAAGATGTAGGAAGAGACATTGTTGTTATGAGGTAGGAAGAGACATTGTTGTTAAGAGGTAGGAAGAGACATTGTTGTTAAGAGGTAGGAAGAGACATTGTTGTTAAGAGGTAGGAAGAGACATTGTTGTTAAGATGTAGGAAGAGACATTGTTGTTAAGAGGTAGGAAGAGACATTGTTGTTAAGATGTAGGAAGAGACATTGTTGTTAAGAGGTAGGAAGAGACATTGTTGTTAAGATGTAGGAAGAGACATTGTTGTTAAGATGTAGGAAGAGACATTGTTGTTAAGAGGTGGGAAGAGACATTGTTGTTAAGAGGTAGGAAGAGACATTATTGTTAAGACGTAGGAAGAGACATTGTTGTTAAGATGTAGGAAGAGACATTGTTGTTCAGATGTAGGAAGAGACATTGTTGTTAAGAGGTAGGAAGAGACATTGTTGTTAAGATGTAGGAAGAGACATTGTTGTTAAGAGGTAGGAAGAGACATTGTGTTTAGGAGTTGAGTTTTCTCTTTGTTTTGAAACCAAAGCCCCTTTTGGCTACTTGGAGACTTCACTTCCTACTTTACTGCTGTGCTTTAGATGGGCAGATTTAGAGTGAAAGACATACCTCTGTGAGAATGAAACCTGGGAAATACGAGAAAAACACGAAACGTTTTTATCACCATTTTGTGTGTGTGTGAAGCACAATTCTGGTATATTTTCGTTCTAATGGAACGGTAGCATTACATATTGTCAGAAGTTGTACAAAAACGATATGGGACTTCCGACAGAAAACTGGTTTTTCAAAAGTCCAGTTCTAGTGTACAAAGTATAGCTTTTTTTATTATTTACTCTTTGATGGTTGTGTATGTATAGTATTCAGGTTTAACAGCAAGTTTGCGCATGTCTGCGTGGTGTTATAGGTGATCTAACTATTTATGTAGAAAAAAGACCCAGTGAAATTATGGTTACAATTGTCTGGTTAATTGTAATTTTCTATACGGTTGAAAAGATTAATAAAGGTTTTTCCCTACAAAAAGCTCGGATAATTGTTTTATAGAGCCCAGTAGGCGTATAATTATTATAACAATAACAATACTCGACAACTGAAGAAGAATTGGATGTTAATGGTGTATCGTGAATGGTCACGAACTTAGAAACATCTAATTGGGTGAAGCGGGTTCGTTGTTTCTTAGCTTTACAATCAGGTGAAAATTATCCACTGAACAGAAGCGAGACTTGAATAAGTATCTTCCACTGCCTGTAACTGAGCGGTTTAATTAATACATAGTTAGAGGGCGTTGGACTCATAACCTGATGGTCACACCAAACATGCTCCCTCTCTCAGCCGGGGGAGCGTTTTAATGTGACGATCAATCCCACTATTCGCTGGTAAATGAGTTGCCCAAATTTGGTGATTGGTGGTGAGAACTAGCTGCCTCCCCTCTAGTCTGACACTTGGACGGCTAGCACAGAGAGCCCTAGATTTCATGTTTCTTTTGTAGCCAGTTTAATAAAAGTTGGTTGTTGTCTAACAGTCCACCTTACTCTTGTACTGTTATAAACACTTAACCATATCTTGTTTACATCATCCGAGTGTTTAATGATGTCTACATACTTTACGTGACTTACGACAAGTGTTTAATGATGTGTACATACTTTACATGATGTACAGGTAGTGACAAATGATGTGTACATACTTTACATGATGTACAGGTAGTGTCTAATTATGTGTACATTACGTGATGTACAGATAGTGTCTAATTATGTGTACATACTTTACGTGATGTACAGGTAGTGTCTAATTATGTGTACATACTTTACGTGATGTACAGATAGTGTCTAATTATGTGTACATACTTTACGTGATGTAAAGGTAGTGTTTAATGATGTGTACATACTTTACGTGATGTGAACCTAGCTGATAATGATGGATACATATTTACGTGATGCTAGCTAATGGTCACCCTGATATATGTATGTTCCATATACACGGTTTGGGGGATAGATAATTAGTGGTTGGTGGTGACGTTACTACATTTCGACGTTGACACCGTTCGTAGCTCGACAGTCGATGATTATAATCGATCTTTGCCGATATGAACCATCACACCCGGAACATTTGTCGCAGCTCCTAACGTTACTACGTATGGTACCTCTTTCCAAAATAACGTCCCCCACTGGTGGGGAGAATTAGAGACGTCACGTCACACCCCCAACTGTTTTTTGTAGCTGATTGGCTGCCCTGACACAACGGTAGCTCCTGTCCAGGAATTTCAGCTGTTTTATTTTTTGACGTAGAGGGCGCACACGGTTGATAAAAAATATTCTAAAAATGATCAGTAATTCCCAACATTATTTCTTTCGTTAAAGCATACCTTTCACGACATTCTGAAATTTTTCCAGGTTCATTTTCCATATTATATAGAATAAGGAATTGGACGGTGATAGACCTGGAGTAGTTTTTTTTTTTTAACCGTTTGGCCTAAAATTAGCCCAACTATCCGATTTTGGCATTCGTGAAAAACCAATTGAGCAGCGGCTCGTGGGAAATGAAAGACAGATCTCAGACGATATTTTTAAAACCTTTGATTTTAAATCTGCAGTAAAATATCAAGAAAAATCTAGAAAAAAAAAACATCTCACGTTAAATTAGTTTTATCACTAGAAGTGTTTTGGTACACTTAGGCTGCCCTCTAACGGATGACATTAAACGTAGTCTTCCTTCACCTCTAATCAAGAATGATGTGGTAAAACCGTTGTAACACGTATTTTAGTATTGTAGGTAGACACGAAATAAGCGTTGTACTTGTGGGTAGACACGTGAAGTTGTAAATTACTAATATTAGCGTGTTAAATATTATTTATATAAAGTGGAGTTTGTGACAAAAGATCGCTTGAAGTAAAAATTCAAAATTTCGTTATGACATTATTCTTTTATGACTCCCCTTTAAGTATTTGTTTGTTTGTTTTGAATTTCGCGCAAAGCTACTCAAGGGCTATCTGCACTAACCATCCCTAACTTAGCAGTGAAAGACTAGACGGAAGGCAGCTAGTCATCACCACCCACCGCCAACTCTTGGGCTACTCTTTTATCAACGAATAGTGGGATTGACCGTCACATTATAACGCCCCCACTGCTGAAAGGGCGAGCATGTTTGGTGCGACTGGGATTCGAATCCGCGACCTTCAGAGTACGAGTCGAATGCCTTACCCCACCTGGCCATATCGGGCCCTTTAAATGTTTAGACCTTAAAAGGACTTGACCCGCTGGCTGGCGCGTACAAAAATGACATATTCAGACCTTATATTTTGACAGTGATGAACAAGGATGGTAGTTCAGTGCTTGTGTTCTGCTAAGCCTAATATCCGCATCACTTAGGTCCACTGGAAAGATAATCAGTGATGACGAGAAAACTCACTTGTAGAGAAAAATATATATGTAAAAACGGCTGGTTTGGGTTTAGAAAATTTTATGTAGAGGAGCGAACAACGTTTCGGTCATCGTTAAGTTCACAAAGAAAGAAAGAGGTAAGTGACCGATAGTTGACCACATGTTTGAAGGGGGTTGTGTAATTGAGTGTAGGAATGTAGAGGGCGTGCTTAGATGTTTGATTATATTTATTAATACAGGAATAAAGACGTTCCTTTGTATTGGTTTATTTTGGGCTTGAGGTGTTGTATAAGTAAGGCTTACTAAGAAACCAAATAAACACAGCCATAAAACTATGTTCACTAGATACAATTAACGATGAATTAGAAAAAATAAAACAATACTTCATCAACATCAATAAGTTTCCTCCACAAACCGTAGAAAACATTATACGCAGACACCTAGACAGAAAGCAAAATCAACCAACAAAAGTAAATATATCTCACGAATAAAAAAATCACGAAACTATATACTGCTGCATACCGTATATTCCAGACATCAGCAGACAAATAACCAACATTTGGTAAAAACTAGTAACAAAATATGACATTCCAGTTAAAACCAAATTTATTCAAAAAACCAGGCACAAAACTAAGGTCTATACTATGTAAAAACTACACTGACAAACACCACACCAACATTATTTATAAAATACAATGTGATAACTGTCACGACTTCTATATTGGAGAAACAAGTAGAAAAATGGAAACCAGATTCAAAGAACATAAAAAGTCACCTTCACACGTTTTCGAACACTGCAAGTCAAATAAACATAACCATAGAAAACACTCGAATACTAAATAAAGAAACAAACATAAACAAACGCAAAATTAAAGAAGCCTTACTTATACAACAACTTAACCGCAAAATAAACCAATATAAAGGAATGCCTTTATACCTATATTAATATAATAAAATAAATAACATTATATATTCAAACATCTAACACCGCCCTCTACATCCAGACACTCAGTTACACAACCCCTTTCAAACATGTGGTCAGCTTCCGGTCAGTTACCTCTTTCTTTGTGAACCTGACGATGACTGAAGGTTGAAACGTTGTTCGCTCCTCTACATAAAAATTTTCTCAACCCAAACCTACCGTTTTTTACATATATATTTTTCCACTGGGAAGATAATCTTTTACCAATGAAAACAAACTTTTTAGTGTTAGCCTTTAGACCCTTGATTAAATGCTTTATTATAAACTGTACAGATGGTCACGAATACACAGATATAAAGTGGAAGAAACTGTAAGTACAGATTAGTCCAATCGTATGTCGACGTACCTTCTGCTTAATCTTTTTTTTATATATATTTATGATGCCCCTAGTGGCTCAACAGTAATTCAGAAGGTTTATAATTGGGTTTCGATACTCGTGGTAAGCACAGCGCTTAACCCATCGTGCAGATTTGTGTTCACCCACAACAAAAAACAAACAAACAAACATATATGCAAAAACGGCTCGTTTGGGTTGAGAAAATATTTTACATAGAAGATCGGAAAACGTTTCGACCTTCTTCGGTGAACCTGACGATGACCGAAAAAGGTCGAAACGTTGTTCGCTCTTCTATTTTCTCAACCCAAACGAGCCGTTTTTACACATATATTTCTCTACAAGTGGGTTTTCTCGACATCACTGATTATTATTTCAAACAAACAAACAGTTCATAATTTTGAAGTCTAAAGTTAAAGACGAATGTGTAAACAACAGTTTAGAAATATGATGAAAATTATTTTATGTAGAGAGCTTACTACATGTTATAATAGAACACCAGCCTGTCTTATTGATTGTGTTGATAGAGAACTTACTATATATTTTAATAGAATATTGCTCTGTCTTCATCATTGTTTCATTTTTCAAGTTTGGAACTATTCACAACGCCTCTTGAAATTTTTCAGACTGTCAGTTATCACTTTAACATAGTCATATTTAAGTTATATTTGTCTCTGATTTTAGTGGCTAACTATATTTCAACTAACAAATTAACCACTTGTTAAAAAACAGTAAAAAGCAAGCTTTCGATTGTTTATATCAGATAGTTACGCTGCCTCTATTTCTTTCAACGTTATTGGTTGCTGGTCAAGGCTGCCTTTGTGAAGGACAGCCAAAGGAACCAATCAGAGTCAAGAGTGCATTTTCCGTCGCTAGTGTGGTCACGGCTAACGAACAGTCTTCCGAGGCCTCGAGTTTTAAGTTGTATTGTTTTTCATGGTATGTCTGCTCACATGATCTATTGTCGATAGTTGGCTGTGGGGTTATATGAAATGATATCAGACTTAAGGAAGAGAATATTAATGAAAAGTCTTGATAGATAAACACTTTACAAAGTAATGTGAGATTGCAAATTATTAAATGATTCATTAGTAATATACTACGAACACGGATTTGTCAAGGTCGATAGGCAGGTTTTGCGCCGTCGGATATTTCTCTCTGCACAGCTCGGGAGAAATATACCAACCTGTAACCGTTACGGAAAATGTGACCAATAAAATGCCCTTTCTTGAGTGAATGTTTTGTCATATCGAAATAATCAATTCAAACTTGACCAATGAAGGGTTGGGTCTGGTTGATGTCCGGCTCGCTTGGACGACAGTAGGACTAGTTCTCGTCACCGCAAAATATACGGTCAGCTAGAAAACATACAGAGTGTGCCTTCAAAGTTTTAACTCAGTTCCCAAGACTTCCACGGTATGTAATATATTTATTCCCACTAATAATAAGAGAAAAAAAAATCAGATTAGAATACCTTTCGATAGATACGTTTCTTTGGTTCATTTTAAAGTTGGATACGAGAATGAAAAGGGAAAGAATAACATGGGTAGAATACAAACTTTTTTTTATTATGAACGTGAGTCAGTGTTGAATTTAGAGGATATGAAGAGGGTACTTTCCTCTGTGCACTTCCCCACCGAAGTACGGTATTTTACATTTGGTCGAATTTGAACGTATTTCTCCTCAGGTTTACCCACCCCCACTCCTTACGGTTGAAATACCTGAGTTCAGCACTGACACACTTCCAAGAAATGGGTTGATCTTACAAACTCAGTAGAGAATTCCTAGTTAGAATAACATACGGAGTTCACCCTGTATAACCTAGAATTGTGCAGTTATAAATAAATCTCTTCTGTCCGTGTTTCATAGCAGCCTCATCTGTTACAGTGTCCTCCAAGGGGAATCGAACCCTTGATTATAACGTTGTAAATCCGTAGACTTGGCTCTTTCTCACCAGGGGACCCGTTGTATAGAGTAATGTATTTATTAAAGGACCATAGTAACTAAGCAATATACCGAAATCAATTGTAACAATGCCCGAAACGGCTACACTTTGATGGTTACCCAAAATATTTCGAACATTTTGATTCTGCACTGATAACAACATAATGTGAATTAACGCACTTAATTTTTTGCTTTACTGTTTTAGAAAATGGTTGGTTATTCAGCAACATACAAAAATATTTAGTTATATCTTAGGCACTGTTACCCAAACTAAAATTCTGTACACCGCCCTAAGCCTATACTATTAAAGACACCGTGACGGAACTGTTACGTGGCCTAGCCTACTAGTTCAATCCACAGCCTACAATGTCCTTCTCTTTAAATCCAAAAACAACATTTCTCTTTCTATAAACATAGTGTTTCTTACTACTCCTAAACACACTGTTTCTTTCTAAACCTAAACACCGTATGTATGTGTGTGTTTTCTTAAATCAAAATCGCATTGGGCTATCTGCTGAGTCCACCGAGGGGAATCCAACCCATGATTTTAGCATTGTAAGTCCGTAGACTTTCCGCCGTACTAGCGGGAGACGAAACACAGTGTTTTTCTCTAAAGTTAAAAACAGTATGTCTCGCTACACCTAAACAGAGTGTGTGTTCAGAGGCAGATTTAAGGTTGTTTGGATCCTACATCTCATAATTTTACATAGTATAAAATTATCAGTGGGTCCTTATTAAGAACACGAGTCCCCTCTAGCCTCTACTTAAATATGCCACTGTTTGTGTCTCTCTTTATATTTAAATACCTAAACACAGTACACACTGACTGTATGTCTTTAATGACACCTGTTCACCATAAACACGTTGTCAGAATTACCTGTATTAACAGCGTATTTGGAGAATTAATGTGTAAGGGAAAACGCAGGTTTCCTACCCTTATTATTTAATGGACTTTCCCATTTGTATTTCCTGAATGCAACCGAGTAGATCAGACCGAAGCAAAGTGTTTACTTACTTTATATTTGCTAGACCGGCAGGAAAGTGAGGCAGTGCTATATTATTTATACAGATGTCTATATGACCTAATATACATAAAGAATTGCCCCTGGACAATAACTTGTGTTGCTGACCAACCCAAAGACACAAAACAAATATTTCCTATACTCTGAGACTTACAGAACTTGCTTAGGAAGAAATAACGTGAAACTACACTAGTTCAGGTTAAATGGCTGCGGGTCTTTTCATACTAGCCTGGCCCGTTTGGATCCGTCCACCCGTGTCAATCCGTCCTTGACCAGTAGGGACAGAATTAACAAGTTCAGTTATCGATTAGTGTTCTTTATGTTTTATTTTTAGTGTTTACTGTTTGAGTTGTTTTGTGGCTAGTTTAACAGTGTTTTCAAATTTCTAGTAAGACATACAGTTTGGTGTAGCCTTACCCTAAGTTCGACGGTGAACAAGTTCGTCTGTTTGGTACGTCGGTAATACGTGATTCGGTGGCAGTGATGTCGACACTTGGACTGTCGAAAGTGTTCATTTTGGACAAATATTTTAATGAACTGCAGAAATTCTGGGAGACGGAACGTAAGTTGCAAGGTAAGCTATTAAGTGAAATGTATTTCATTCATTTTTAAATTATCAATAACAAGTTAATTGAAACACCTTGAGTAATAACAACAGACGGCCATATTGTCTTGAAGGCAACAGATTCTCTGATACGTAAATCTTCATTCACTGGAATATCAGAATGTTCTTTTTTAAATCGGAATATAAAGTTTATTTTACAGTGTGATAGGATCCACGAACCGATGAGGTTATTAGTAATTGTTATTGTAGCTGGTGTTATAATAGGCTGAGGATGCGACTTATGCTTGTGATATTTTGTTTAATTACAGATATATCTTACTGTGTAGCTAAATACGTTTTTAAAAAGCGAAAATAGTTCGCCTATTGTTACAATATTTTCTGTGCTAACCAGTAGTTTAAGTTGTTAAAATATAGCGAAAACTTCTCGTTCTAAAACGTAAATTTTATCTCGATCTATCTATCTATCATCTTGCTAGATGACCCTTTACGTAGGTTGGAATTGCCGTCCATAAAACGCGTACATTATGGAATCGTTTTAATTAGAATATAAAACTTTCTTTTACTTGGATAGCGACGAGTTGTTTTTGTTTCACCGCAAAGCTCCACCAGGGACATTTATTTACAGGGGTCAGCTGCGCTTCTACGTCAGTTTCTTGAACTGCCAAATTCGAACTCGTAACAGGGTGCGCTTCCTTGAAACCCGATAAAGGGATTAGTGACAAATTTTGTATATCACTTCCGTGTATATTACAATTAAATTCCTAACGTCTGCACGAGCCTGTGAATTGTACTAGATAACAACGGATTTAAAATATCCTTGGAGCTGACTGTATCCTAAACCATTGATAACAGGAGAAAAGCCATTGGACAGTAATATACAATTTGTGTCAGTGTGTATCTACCTCGCGGTGGAAATTTGTACTAATTGGTTTTATTTTTCATCAGAAGTCGAAATACTTATATTAAGGTATGTGCACACCTCTCTTTGGAACTGAATGTCATTCTTTTTCTATAATTATCACAAACTCAATTCGTCATTTATTCATTGTTAATCTTGTTTGTTTTTTTCGTCTTTGTTACTGTGTGCACATAATTTAAATTTCATTTCTCATAAAGCTGTGTATCAGGTCAGTACATACTAAACCAGTTTGAACGTGCAGATATGAATAATTTAATTTCCCAGTGTCTCGTTGGTGGGGACAGTAGTTGTCTAGCGATAATAACAAAACAATCACAGTATTTCACAATTTTCTGTATTCTTGGATGTGGTTTATATATTCATTACGTAACAGTTGTTACTGATATACTTGGATGTGGTTTGTATATTCTGTATGTAATAGTTGTTACCGATACACTTGAACGTGGTTTGTGTATTCACTGTGTAACAGCTGTTACTGATATTATTGGTCACACACTTTATGATTTATCTTCAGTTCGGTGTTTAAAGTCAGATTTTCTTTGGACTGTTGGTAGACACATAAAATGACATAAGTCTTTAAGAAATACAACCCGTATTGTCGTGAATATAGATGTAAACACTCAATACTCTCATTATATAAATACAATGCGTATGTTTGTAAACAATTATTAGTTATCGATGCCCTGAAAAATTATTTTAAATATGTGTGAGAAATGTCCTAAGTGTGCTTTTGATCATCTCTACCAATGTCCAGAACATTTTATTGTCCCGTATCAATGTCCAGAACGTCTAATTATCCTGTATCAATGTCCAGAATGTCTGATTATCCTGTATCAATGTCCAGAATGTCTTATTATTATGTATGAATGTCCAGAATGTCTTATTATCCTGTATCAATGTTCAGAATGTCTGATTATTTTGTATTAATGTTCAGAATATCTGATTATCCTGTATCAATGTCAAGAACACCTGATTATCCTGCAGCAATGTTCTGAACATCTGATTACCCTACATCGATCTTGAGAACATTTGATTATCCTGCATCAATGTCCTGAGCATCTGAATATCCTGCATTAATGTCCTGGACATTTGATAATCCTGTACCAGTGTTCAGAACATCTGATTATCTGTTTTATTAATATCAAAATAGGGTTAGATGCAACATTTGGATTGTTGAATAAAAACCTTTTTAAGTTCTTGTCAACCTGATAGATATAAACTTACTCTCTGTAGAAGTATTTCTTTTGATAAGTTAATCTGAAATACCAAAAATAAGTAAACAACATTCATTTCAAAATATCGGATTATTTTATGTTTAATGTCAGCACGTACGTTAGGCACCTGCAGTCAGATATTATGTCATATAATGTCTTTGTAGGCCTTGAATCTGAAAACAAAACCGTGCTTGTGAGGTCACGAACTTCGTGAAGGATTTGTGTGTGGGGATGTCAGTGACATCCACTACACGGCGCCAGCATCAATTTTTATTTCTTCTTAACTTTATTATTATAGGTTACGGCACAGCGGAAACATACGTGAATTGAATGTCTTTGTGTTGTGTAAACAGAAATAAGAAACATGGGCGATTTGATATGGTAATTATTATGAGAAATATTCTTCGTATGAAAAAACAAACCGAAAAATTATATTCACGACCGCACACCTGTTATACATCTGCTAAACTGCAGTGCTCTGCAATCTGAACTACACATCTAAGATGTAGTGTTCTGTACATTCTAAAGTAGACATTTAACATGTAGTACCATTTTCATTGTTTATATGTATGTATATTCACTGATACGTGTGCGGTAGGCCTAATAAATAGTTCTCTGATATTTTGTATATATGTCTATTGGACTGTGAAAATTAAACGAATACTTTAATTGTGTAAATTGTCTTTTCGGATAGTATATAAAATATAACCCGATTTAATGTTAATCACTTCAATTGTTCGTGTTGATAAAAATATGTTTTTTTTTTGGTAACATTGTCCTTCCCTTCCTCTGTAATTATAGCTTCACCTCCGACAGAATTTGAACATAAATGTTATTCTGTTTTTACTTCGCTTGTCGGACAGGTGGCAGCACTGACTAGGTATGGATGGCTGGGATTGTTCATCGTGTGGTGTTTTAAATATCTCTACAGTAGGTCATCAGAACTTTACAATACTATATTGTGTTTCGTTTATAACAGTATGTCATGACTGAGTCTTACACCCTATGTAAGGTAAATATGAATTTGGTATCCCAGTCTTACAACCTATATGAGGTAAATATCAAGTCGGTATTCTAGTGTTACACCCTATATGAAGGAGGCATGAAGTCGGTATTCTAGTTTTACGCCCTATATAAGACAAAAATGATGTCGGTATCCTAGTTTTACGCCCTATATAAGATAAAAATGAAGTCGGTATCCTAGTCTTACACCCTATATAAGGTAGGTATAAAGTCGGTATTCTAGTCATTCACCCTGTATAAGGTAGGCATGAAGTCAGTATCCTATAAGTCCGCTGTGCTACCGAGGGTCTTTATACTTCGATATATTTACTTAAAATGTAACGTGTTCTCACCACTCAACAAGAGCATGGTTTTCAATTCTCCGGTCGGAAATTGACGACATGTTGAATAAAAGAATCAGTTATCTATCAATATGGTACCATAACCGTATCTTAGCGCAATGTCTAGTATGTTCTTCTGTGCTGTTAGTGAGTGTAGTTCAATTACATAAATCAAAAATCTTACACTCTTCTAAACAACCAATTACAAGACGGAAATAATATATTATTCATGAATTATAAACGTGATACTCGCGTGAAGAACGAAACGTAAAACGGGAATGATCCATGAACAAAAAACCTGACAGTCTTTAAATGAACCAGTTGAAAGCCGGAAATGATGCATTATCAATGAACTAAAAATTTGATTTTCTTTGAAAGAACCAATTACAAGACGGAAATGATATATTATCTATGTATATATGTGTGTGTTTTCTTATAGCAAAGCCACATCGTGCTATCTGCTAAGTCCACCGAGGGGAATCGAACTCCTGATTTTAGCGTTGTAAATCCGTAGACTTACCGCTGTAACACTGGGGTACGTATTACACTGCACAACAAAGTTTTTGCTTCTTGAACACTGTTCGGTGTTCCTTATAGATTTTTGGCTGCTGATCACGAAAATCACACCCAGATTTGCCCATCACGTACCGTTTCATTAAAATTTTCAGTTTCACCAGGACATTTGCTACAATGGAAAAACGAGATCTGGGCAACTGGAATCCGTCAATGGTTGCTGACTACTGTTGGACACTGCAACGTGATGCACCGGACATTGAATACAAACGGAAATCAAGAGCAAAACACTTTTAATTATGTTGAATTTAATAGCATATTAGAAACATAAACGCAATTAAATACGTTATTGCCGGTAAACAGTTAAATGTCTATTTCTCAGAGTTACTACGTAATGAATCAAAACCAAAACTATATTTGTGCATACCCACCAGGCACATGTCACAATCAGCAAACACTTTTCAGGAAACAACACTTTTCAAAAAATTGTTGTGCAGTGTTATCCATGAAGGTAGGGTCCGGCACGGCCAAGCGTGTTAAGGCGTTCGACTCATAACCCGAGGGTCACGAGTTCGAAACCCGGTCGCACCAAACATGCTTGCCCTTTCAGTCGTGGGCGCGTTATAATGTGACGGTCAATCCCACTATTCGTTTGTAAAAGAGTAGCTCAAGAGTTGGCGGTGGGTGGTGATGACCAGCTGCCTTCCCTCTAGTCTTACACTACTAAATTAGGGACGGCTAGATCGCAGATAGCCCTCGAATAGATTTGCGCGAAATTTAAAAAAATAAAACAAACCGTGAACGTAAAACTTGGAGCAAACAACCAATCACGAGGAACAAAAGCGACACTGTAACTTACGGCGTTTAAAATCGAAACTATTTTAATTTCATGAAAATATTATTAAATTTTATTTTATGTAAAGAAAAAAGAAGTGAATTTTATCGTTATCATTTCTGTTGTTGTTAGAATACAATGGTTTAATTCCACAGTCATGCATGGTATGAAATAAATAATTATACCAAATGTCTGTTACGTCTCAACACGTTCATGACCTGAAACATGACACGAAGGTAGGGGAAAGAGTTATTAAATAAATTTACACTAAATGCTTTCAACAATTGAAGCGATAAATAAAATAATTACCTAGTTTCAAAATACAGTGAACAAAATTTGAATACGTTCCGCCAACGAAACAGTTTATGTAAGTGTATATAGCATATACTCTGAATAAACACGAATCGCGGGAGTGTATTTTGACACCTGGTGTAAACGGTGCGTTCATTACCAAACCGCACGAAGAAAGTGAGAAAGCTGTGAGAGGGATAATATGCACGTGACTTATTCAAAAGTTCTTTTTACTTGGATTGAGCAAAAGTACGGGGAAATTACAATATATACGCATTGTAGATCTACACGTTCTAACAGTGTATCAAATATCTTTTAATAATAATAACTTGTTATTAAGCTTTGTGTAAATATAGGTAGTTATAATAACACTGCTATCAGTAATTTTTTACGTACTGCTATTTTAAATAGGAGAATTAATATTTTTTATTATCCGTGTAGTTTTAAGAACTTGTAAGTGAAAGGGAAAAATGTTTTAAAATATGACAGCCACGTCATAGCTGTCATAACTGTTATGTCCAAAGTCGACTGGGCTCTTCAGCTGTTTCCAAGGCTAAGTCGATCGGTTAAAATTAATTAATTACACTGCTGGCCAAAATATAAAGGATAATGAATATAAATAAAAAATATGCATTTTGAGTTGTTAGACTCAACATCTTATTTGAGTAGAGCTTCGAAAGATGAAAATAAGAAAAGGGAAAATAAAAATTAAAAACTTCTAAGCATTTAATAGGGAAAATGTGAACACTATGAAATTACCCTAAATACCAGCTGGTCACAAGTTTAAGACCATACTGAAACGAAGCGTTAATCGATAAACACGTAACGAAATTTAGTCATTTGTGTTCAATAGCGTTGTCAACATCTTCCACTGACATCTCCTGTGTTACATTGGGGGAAAACATGGCAAGGGCTAAAAAGTTGACAGAGTTTGAACGTGGCAGAATTGCCGAGCTGCAAAAGCAAGGCCTCTTTCAACTTGCCATCGCTGGTGAGATTAGGCGTAGTAAAACTGCTGTTGCAGATTTCTTAAAAGACCCTGAGGGATAACGAACGAGAATTTCAAGTGATCGGCTCAAAATTTCGCCGGCGTTGAGCAGGAGGATTCGATGGGTTGTCCGGCAATACACCAGTCGATCGTCGAACCAGATTAAGGCTCTTTCGAACGCAGAATGCAGCTCAAGAACAATAAGACGGCATCTACGAGAGAAAGGCTTTTAAAACCATAAACGTCTTTAAAGGCCACGCCTTCTTCCACACCACGAAACAGATCGGTTAAACTTTGCTGAGAAGCACCAAACATGGGACGTAGAAAAGTGGACGAAGGTTTTGTTCTCTGATGAGAAACAAAATTAACCTGAATGGTCCAGATGGCTTCCAACGTTACCGGCACGATAAGGATATCCCACCGGAGACATTTTCTACGCGACGCAGTGGAGGAGGTTCCATCATGATCTGGGGTGCTTTCTCCTTCCATAAAACAATGGAGCTTCAGGTTATACAGGAGCGTCAAACAGCAGCTGGCAACATTGGCATGTTGGAGAGAGCATCCTTATTGACTGAAGGCGCTCGCTTGTGTGGAAATAACTGGATCTTTCAGCAGGACAATGCTGCAATCCACAATACCTGAAGGACAAAGGATATTTTCATGACGAATAACGTTATTCTTTTGGACCATCCAGCGTGTTAGCCCGAACTGAACCCCATTGAAAATGCTTGGGGGTGGATGGCAATGGAAGTCTATAGAAATGGACGTCAATTCCAAACAGTGCATGATCTTCGTGAAGCCATCTTCACCTCTTGGAATAACATTCCAGCCAGCCTTCTGCAAACGCTTATATCGACCATGCCAAAGCAAATGTTTGAAGTTATTCGCAATGACGGTCGTGCAACTCACTACTGAGACTTCTTGTTGGGCATTTAATAGAGAAAATGTGAACACTATGAAATTAGCCTAAATACTAGCTGGTCAAAAGTTTAAGACCATACCAAAATGAAATCCTAAACAGGGTAGGAAATGCCCAACAAGAAGTCTCAGTAGTGAGTTGCACGGCCGTCATTGCGAATAACTTCAAACATTTGCTTTGGCATGGTCGATATAAGCGTTTGCAGAACCACTTATTTGAGTCTAACAACTCAAAATGCATATTTTTTCTTAATGTTCATTGGCTTTAAGATTTTGGCCAGCAGTGTATTAATACTTTAGAGTAGCTTCATTAACTCTTATTACTTTGTTGTACATTCATTGATGGGTACTACTATAATATAGATTCACTGATTGTTACTACTATAGTATAGGTTCATCAAGTTTCGACCTTCTTCGATGACCGATGAGAAGAAGGTTGAAACGTTGTTCGCTCCTCTACATTGTGCTTTCTCTACTCATACCAGCCGTTTTTTCTACATATATAATTTTATCTATAAGTGGGTTTTCTCGTCATCACGGATTAGGTTCATTAATACTCTCCATCCCCCCAGGATCTACGCCCCTGTTCCTAATGATGTAACTTAATCTATTTTAACTATTATTTCACAAGACTTTAAACATTTGGAAATGTCATTGAATTTTAATTTCCAAAATAAACTTCTGATTTATAACTTTTACGATCCAGATTTGTACACATCTTAAATACTTTAAAGATATCTTGTTAATTAAAAACGAATATCTGTAATTACCATATAACTACGTATGGAATGTTTAAATACATGTTAATTAATTTCTATAGTTAAACGTGATATATCAAGTAGATATGAAGTGTAATTACAACGTCTCACATTACACAAACGTTCCTCCTGTCTGTCGTTTAAAAAATTATGGAATAGCGCAGAATTTATTCCTGTGTATTTGCGAAGGTAAACGAAAACAGACAACGGCAGAAAAGTTTTGGCTTTTGTTTTCATACTAAAGATGGCGCGCGCGTGACTATTTAATTTAATAATATTTTATTTTTAAATTCTTGTGGTTTGTATCACGGAATGGTTCTAACTAATTAGTTTATTTTCAACTAAAGGAAATGAGAGATTATAACATCCACTTTTTATAATAGTTTATAGAATATTAAGTAGGAGTTTTCAAGGTGTGTTTATTATTAAGTTACACACCAGTGTGTCTATGCTCTGCTCGACGCAAGTATTGAAACAGAAATTCTAGACTTTAGGGTCATAAGCTTTGACACTTTCCGCTGAACCACCTTTGTTGTTTCTGCATGGTTATTTTCCTTCTGGTCCATAGTTTGAAGTTAGGGACGTTAGGCCTAAACAGTAGACGTCTTATCCTAATTTATGCGTATGTTGTCGATCATGTGAACAAAGAATCAAACACAGCGACGTTTTCCTACGACGCTAATGGTTAATTGTTTTCAGTGTTTGTTTCTTTCTTGATCCAAAAAGACAGATAAAACAGGTAAAACAGGTAAGTGAACTGTGGATACAGGTGTTTCGTTTTCATAGTAAATTTATTTCCAGTGTTTATGGGAGACAAATAGTGCTGGTAAGACGTTATTTTATCACTGTATTGGCGAGTTTTGTGTTTCTATTGTGTGGGTAATATTTTATTATTTTATTCTGTAGCCAAGATATTGTGTTAACGTTTTACTGGTAGAATTTTATCTTTCCTTTATCTCGGTAAGATCTTATTTGTTCTGTTGGAATGTTGTTGATATTTACTATCATAATTTCAATTATAAGTGTAATTTGTATGGGAATACCTTGACAGTGACATCAGAGAAAGGGATCTTGGTATAATAGTCGATCCATCTACTAAGTCATCCAAACAGTACGCTGTTACTAGTGGTTGGGCAAATAGAATTTTAGGTTGTATCTACAGAAATATTGAATACAATACAAGTCTAAAGAGTTTATAATTTCATTGTATATGTTACTAGTTAGGCAACATTTGGAATATTGTTTTCGGTCTTGGCCTCCTAACCTTTGGAAAGACATTGAATTGTTGGAAAGGCTCAGTGAACGGTAATTGGAATGGAGGAGTTGTCTTACGAGGAAAGGTTGAAATATCTCCAATTGTTTTATCTTAACCCTTAAACAGCAGGAATGTTGTAAGTAGCAGCATCAATTGATAATGGCCGCCATTTAAGGGTTAATAAAGGAAGAAATAGTTAGGGGGATCTGATTGAAATGTTGAATATTGTAAAAGGAATTGACACTGTTGATGCATTAACATTTTTCATACTTACCAGCGTGAATTATAGAACTAGGGGGCACAAATATAAATTTTGGCTGGGTAGGAGTCATCTTCAGGAAATATAATTTTATTTTTCTAACACTGGCAGTTGGTTGGTTTTTGGAATGGGCTGCTTTCAGATGTTGTAGAGGCAGTAAATTTAAGTATACTTAAGAGAAAGCTTGGTAAGTGTATGGGCTTGATAAGGGCTTTTTTTAAATTATTTTTTTTAATATTTATTAATAGTTTTTTCTTTAAAGAATGAAACAGCGAAGATAGACCAATAGGTCTCATGTTGTCTTAACACATTAAATTGAGTTATAAAAAGTTTCCACAGCAGCTTCTCTAAAGTGTTAATGTATTAATGCTTCACACGCGAATGGATACCGTCTGTGAGGTTTGGTATTTCGAGAGTATTTGTTTTTGAATTTCGCGCAAAGCTACACGAGGGCTATCTGCGCTAGCCGTCCTTTAATTTATCAGTGTAAGACTAGAGGGAAGGCAGCTAGTCAGCACCACCCACCGCCAACTCTTGGGCTACTCTTTTACCAACGATTATTCGGATTGACCGTTCCATAATAACACCTTCACTCCTAAAAGCGAGTATGTTTGGCGTGATGGGGATTCGAACCCACAACCTACGGATTACAAGTCGAACGCTTCAACCACCTGGTCATGCCGAGCCTGAGAGTAATTGAATCACAAACTTTACCCCGACATTTCTCGTTTCATGTCGAACAAGGATGGAGTCGATCAACTTCACGTTCCAAATCTTTTCTCTTTATGTAAGTAAAATGACAGCTCTCACACAAGTTTGGTTGTTTAGGAGAAGAAATTTTCAAAAAGTCATAAAATACTGACGTTAACACAAGAAACAAGGCAATATTTTAGTGTAAGTATCTAAACAGATAATAATAAGAGACTATAGAAACGTTACGTTAGAACACATTAGGGAAGCCTTGTGGCTAGATATCTGTACAGATTATAATAAGAGACTATAGAAACGTTACGTTAGAACACAATAGGGAAACCTTGTGGCCAAATATCTGTACAGATTATAATGAGAGACTATAGAAACGTTACCTCAGAACATAACAGGGAAGCCTTGTGGCCAGATATCTGTACAGATTATAATTATTCGAATTCTAAAGTGGATCTGGTAAAAATAACCAATATTTCTGATTGATTACAAACTTTAGTGGATAATATTTATGTAAATAAAACACATAACCAAAGTAATAGAAATATTTCGATGGCTTTAAGTAATATGTTTGTTATTGATAAAGACGGAAAATTTTGACTGTAACGAAAATGGTCTTTAAAGTGTCAAATTTCTACCAAGACCTCTGTAAACACCGAGTTTACTGCCATTTGGTTGCTAATTTTGTTATCATTGAGTTCAGTAGACGGTGTTTGATAGAGGGTGTAACATTCTTAATTTACGGGCTTCTTCACGGTTCTCACTTATTTCTTTATAACCTTTGTTTAGAATTCTTGATAAAAGCTGATCTTCGCGTATTTTTCTGTGTTATCTACGAATGTCTTAGTTCTGTATTTTTCCCAAATTATAACTAAGAACAAAGTACAGTCAGACAATCTCATTAACCAATATTTTCACTTCCACATTGTGCACAGGATTATTTCCGCTACATTGGACCTATCGACAAAGGCCCGGCATAGCCAGGTGGTCACAGCACTAGACTCGTAATCCGATGGTTGCGGGTTCGAATCCCTGTCACACCAAACATGCTCACCCTTTCAGTCGTAGTGGCGTTTCAAGAAACGATCAATCCCACTATTCGTTGGTAAAATAGTAGCCCAACAGTTGGTGGTGGATGGTGATGACTAGCTGCCTTCTCTCTAATCTTACACTGCTAAATTAGGGATGGCTAGCGCAGATAGCCCTCACGCAGCTTCGCGCGAAATTTAAAACAAAAAACCTGTCGACAATTATTTAATATATTATATCAGTGGACGAAGTTACCAATACTTAGTACTGGTTACAGCAAGTACGAGTAAGTGATTTAAAGGATTTCTTGTTTTTAAGTTAGTACAAGTAAGTGATTTCAAAGAATTATTTAAGTAAGTACACGCGAGTGATTTCAGTGATTTCTTATTTTATCAATGAGTGACATATGTGTAAGATATTTTTTTGAAATTGCCAAATTTCTAGCTTGATTTTTGATATTGCTAGATTACTGTTTTGATTTTTGGTGTTGCTAAGTTTTTAGCTTGCAAAATAAACAGACGTTTTATTTTGTACAACCGAAAAAATATTTTACACGTTCCAACATGTCTGTATTGTCGCATATTGTAGGTCTGTACAATTGTTCATGAAGTGAATTGAGCCTTGCGAACTATCTAAGAATCGTCTAATTGAAATTAGACAAAGTTGCCGTCAAGGTAAACAACATGTTTTGTTCGGAACGTGTGGAGAGTTTTGGATGTGACGTGTGTCTGTATGCAAAGCACGTGCTGAAAGTTAGAAATGATACATTTTAAACTCTTTCTAACACTTTTGCTGACTGTTGAATTGCCTTATGTAGTTGTTGATTCTGTAATTTGTATAAATGGCAGATCTACTAAGGTTATCTGTTGTTGTCGTAAGTTTTGTTCCACAGCCATTCGGTAGTTTCTGATGACGAGAAACCCACTTGAAATAAAAATGTATCTCAGAATGGCTGTTCACTGCTTCTCAGTAAAATGTATCTCAGAATGGCTGTTCACTGCTTCTCAGTAAAATGTATCTCAGAATGGCTGTTCACTGCTTATCAGTAAAAGTCTTAATATCCATACCAGCCGTTCTGAGATACATTCAGTAGTTTCCTACCATTCACAGAGAGAATTGACCATCACTTCTATAATTCACCTACAGCTTAAAGTGAGGATATTTTGTGATATCAAACGGAGTCGAACCCGCTTTGCTAACTCCAACATCAAGAGTTTTATCACAGGGCCTACCTTCACCCTTCTGGAGTACAAACAATTCTATGTATATATACAACTAAACAGTTCTAATAAAAAATAACAAAAAACTGTGATATTACCATCAATAAAAAACACGAAATTTATTTTTAATTTTTAGTAACTATTCTTTTAAACTACTAAATTAATTTTAATGTAAAGAAAATTAACTAAAGTAGGCCAAACAAGCCGTACACACATACTCTTGTCTGTAGTAATATTTCCTCATCCGTTACTTCAGCAGTCTTTCTATTTTTATGTTTCCTTTTTTCTGTCTCTCAATTCACCAGTCAGAGCTTCACCACAAATAATCTCAAGTATAATTAGTTCATCTCTGTAGTCAAGGTTGTCAGATTTGTTATGAGTGAATTAATTAATTTTAAATAATACATGAATAATAAACATCTCCATATTAATATTGTGTATTGTTGTCCTATCAATTCGCTTACATTTTTTAACAGCTGAATTGTATGTCTTAAACTTGTCTTGAGCTAAGTGTAGTTGTCAATGGTTTATCTGACAGTGGATACACCGACTATCATAAGATAATTATTCTTGTCTTGTGCTAAGTGTAGTTGTCAGTGGTTTATCTGACAGTGGATACACCGAGTATCATAAGATAATTATTCTTGTCTTGAGCTAAGTGTAGTTGTCAATGGTTTATCTGACATTGGATACACCGAGTATCATAAGATAATTATTATCAACGTTGAGCTAAAATTAAAGACTTAGTTTAACTCGTTTTTTTTTTTATAATCCACAATACATAAAAATGGAATATTTTTACTTAATTATATCAGTGTGTATTTTGATAGTTTTGGCTGTGTATTTGACAGTTTTGTAAATACAGTATTGTAAGTATTATATACAAAGAACTGTTGCTGAAATGTATGGCTGTTGTAGAATTATCTACTACAGTAAATGCTATTAGTAACATTGTAAAACGTGTACGATAAAGACTGGTATTTCTAGTGGCAACGATTTGCTAGAATTTTTAATGTTTCTTTTGGAGTACGCTTGTTACCAGTTGAGGTGAATATTCCTTCGTTGGGTAGAGAAATAGTAAAGGATTTAATCATTCTGAGATTGAATTATTAAACAGAAATTCTTAAGAAGAAGAAAACCTACTGACCCCTAGCGTAGTAAGATAGAAAATAATTAATGTGGGATAACCATGAATTTATTATACACATTATAATACGTTTCCATGGTAACACTTTTCTTCGTCGCATAAGTGTCGTTAGAACTGCAAATATGATTACAAGACTTTTAACTTTGTACAAGTTGTTGTTTGTGTTGAAAGACGTTGAGTCAAACCGGTTCTTCCTCTCATCGTTTAAACTGATTTTTTTGCTAATTTAACGAGACACCTGAAGAAGTTTTATAGGATATTGTTAAAACTGAAGGTTCTTTTAGGGTTGTGAATTAGTCCTTGTAATGAATCGTTACACTTTGTGCTAGTATCGCAAGCAGTACGTGG
The DNA here is from genome assembly GCF_004210375.1 of Tachypleus tridentatus. Classification (NCBI taxonomy): domain Eukaryota; kingdom Metazoa; phylum Arthropoda; class Merostomata; order Xiphosura; family Limulidae; genus Tachypleus; species Tachypleus tridentatus. Next base: position 264,186,711 of record NC_134837.1, on the reverse strand, counting down.
CTTCATTATTATTTTATTTCTAAACATGTTTGAAGACACTTCTAAAAGATGTAGTTTTTTTAAATGATATACAGATGGTTGATTTTTGTTGTACATTTTCAGACGCATGCTCATCAAACGAAGCACTTTATCTTCAACAGCGACTGCGCAGTCTCAGTTCGGAATTGGTGACGTTACGGAACAGACTGCACGTGACAGATGCTGTCCCACACGTTGAAGCAGGTAGAATGGAGTTCCAAGTTACGTTAGGAATAGCGAGTTTATCTGCATAAGAGTCCTAAAGTATAATAGATCAACATGGGTTTCCTGGTGGGTAAACAGTAAAGCATAGAGATTTACAATGCTAAAATCCAACGTTTGATTGGATATGGTGGACAAGAAGCAAATACCTTTTTCTGTAGCTTTATCTTAAAAAAACAACAAAACGAGTCTATTGTTGCTATCAGTGCCATATGCCACCTATATGCTTAATTTTACACTATTTTTAAATTTAAATTAGTTGGGAAATTCACTTATTTTACAAATGTGTACTAACTCTTATAAACATGAAAGAGGTATTATTATGAATTTAATTCCAATCGCTTCATCAACTCACAACTGCAATTTCAACCCTAAAGAGACATTTTCATTAATTTTAATATTAATGTGAGGTCGCTTTGAGTGATCTCTTCATTACAGCGTTTGTCTTGTTTATTCTTATATTTATCTCCTCCATGATTGTGTTAATGTTGACTAAGATAATTTTCCACTAGTTTGTTTGTTTGTTTGTTTTTGAATTTCACGTAAAGCTACTCGAGGACTATCTGCCCTAGCCGTCCCTAATTTAGCAGTGTAAGACTAGAGGGAAGGCAGCTAGTCATCACCATCCACCGCCAACTCTTGGGCTACTCTTTTACCAACGAATAATGGGATTGACCGTCACATTATAATGTCCCCACGGCTGAAAGGGCGAGCATGTTTGGTGCGACGGGGATGCGAACCTGCGGCCCTCGGATTACGAGTCGTACGCCTTAACCCACCTGGCCATGCCGGGCCTTTTCACTAGTATTTTGAATTTCGTAGCGAAAGGCAAGCGTTTCATATCGTAGACGCAAGGATTTGAATTACATTTGCAGAATGTACACAAGTACCAACAAATCTTACACGATCTGGGCACTGGCCCTAAATTTATCCTCAGATAAAATGAAATTCATTTTATGTGTTAATAACTTGTAACGAGAATAAAACAATGTTATGACAATCCAACCAGATATACTTTTTATGTCATGTTCACGGTACTTTATTGTGTTACTTCATTATGCTCATGTAGGTCCTTTGACCTATGACTTCGAGATTTCAACCTATTCTCAAATTATATTATTTAGGTATTTCAATGTGTTGTGAAGTATTGGATGAAATTTTTAAATTAAAAACTAGATTAAACGGTCAAAATTGTAAGTTAAGCCTAACATAATGGGAAATTTGGCGTCTCACACTTTTTTCAGTTGTAGATTTCATTTGTTTTCCTTACAAATAGTATTGAAAAATACCAAATTATTTAAATGTAATCATAGTATACACGAAGCTTTTCTATTGGTAGAGACATCAGTTATGCTAAAATAATCCTAATATAATAATTTTTATAATCCTATTTGCAGATGCAAAAATGTTTTTGTACACAACATTTTCTCTCTACAAAAATGTTAACTTCCGCTATTTTGTTTCTTTGATGGCTTGAAATTCATGTCAATAATTCCACTTCTTTATTTCGCTTGAATGCTAGTCCTGATAGTGAAATTTGGTCATTAAAATTCCCAGTTATTATTTAATAAGTAGTCACGGTGCCCAACTCGAAATTTGTGCGGCCAAAGATCTTAACCCGTCGCCAAACGTGCTGACTTTTTCAGCTATGCGGGCCATATAACATGACGGTCACTTCCCTTTTTCATTAGTAAAGAGTACTCCAAGAATTGGCAGTTGGCGTTATTGGTTAACTGCCTTATCTTTAGTCCATCAAATCTTGTGCAGATAATCCTAGAGTAGCTTTGTGCATTATTAAACAACAAACAAATTCCTTTATAAATTATTACTCGAAATTTTAGTCGAACGCTTTCGTACCTACAATAATTCAACCCGATTTCTGTAACTTTTACACACAGAGAGAGATATGATCGCTGTTTTCACACACACACACACACACACACACACAGATGTATATGGTTGGAGGTTTCACACAAAGAGATACAGGATTGCAGTTTTCTCTCTCTGTCACACACACACAGAGGTATATATGATCGTAGTTTCACACGTAGAGATGTATATGATCAAACTAGCTTAGCCAGTTGTTTGAGAATTATGAACTAATATGTTTTCTTTAGTTGAAATAATTCAAACATTTCTATGGTGAACAGATTTTAAACTATAATGAAGATAACATAATAAGGTTAATTTATATCTCACACATACCTCACTACGGGAGAACCTCTTCCCCCCATGAGATCACTCATACTTTTCTACCGGATCCCCCAGGTGAGATCACAGATGTATTACTACTAAAGAACTTTCTATAAGAGATTTTACCATGATTTTGTTAACACTTCTACAAAAAGTGGGGCCTAATAGGCCCCAGAGCAACTTGAAAGGTTATTAATATTAGGCTAATAAATTTGTATTTAAATGAAATTGCCATTTCAGTTGATTTCATTTCATTAAATGAATAACTTTTATTTATTCATAAAATAATGATTTTATTATTATTAGGCCCCACTTTTCGTAGGAGTGTTAAGTTACATTAAACTTTTGTAAATTTGTAAATTTCTAAACTGGTCATTTTATAAAATTAGGAAAACAACGACAATAATATTAACTTTTATCTCATCAATTTTTTGAAGTTTCATAGCTCATATTTTGTATGTTTTTTTCCCAGAATTCTCTAAGCCTACATTCGGAATGATACGGCCCAGCGCATGGGCAGACGTTCACGACTTGATTCACCTTCCAGGACCTCTGACAGAAGACGCTGTGTTGCGTACTCTCCACACCAGGTTTTACAACAAAGAATATTTTGTACGTTTTTACGTAAAAGTATTTGTTTTTTCTAAGTTTATTACAGAATTAAAATATATAAATTACCCTCTCTGCTATAAGGGAAGATGGCGTCACTTTTTTGTTCCACCACATTTAGTCACGCACATCCTCTCCATGATATGAACCAAATAATATAAGTTTTAAAATAAATCTTTTTTCATATTAATTTAAGCCCCCTGCTAGGACCATGATAAATCTTCATTTTCACGATGCTAAAATTGGGGGTTTGATTACCATCGGTAGATACAGCATGAGATCGTTTGAGGTGGCTTTGCTATAATACAGACACATATATTAATTCATGGCCACCAAAGTCTGTGTACTAGTGGTAGTGGGAGGTAGTTTTTTTTTCACATTTGGCTGGTTACATCTCTTATCTACATGGAAACAAAGTCAATCTTTGTGCTAGAGCAATAGCTGGCTTTATTCACATAAGCTTACAAAACTTATCTGATTCTTCAGCTTAAATAAAGCTAAGTTGCTAAGAAACTGTTGACAGCAAATACTGTTTTTATTTCATCATAATCTTGTTTGTTGTTCATTTGTTAATCCTCCTATAGTTTAGTTTATCTATAAACGTTTAATTACATTTAAAACTCAAACACACCTGATAGATGATCACATTTATTTTGAGTTTTTATTTTGTTTATTTGTTCAGATCGTTTGTATAATGATTTATTTATTTATTTCAAGGCCTGGCATGGCCAGGTTATTAGGACGCTTGACCCCGTATCTGTGGGTCTCAGGTTCAAATCTCCATCACATCAAAACATGCTTTCCATTTCAACCATGGAGGGCATAATAATGTTATGGTCAATCACACCATTTGTTGGTAAAAGAGTAGCATAACAGTTGGCAGTGGGTGGTGATGACTAGCTGCATTCCCCTTAGTTTTATACTGCTAACTTAGGGGAAGCTAGTTTAGATGGTCCTTGTGTAGCTTTGTGTAAAAGTAACAAAAAAAAAACAAAAAACTTTATTGAAATATTTATTAAACTGGATACATTTATTATGTTGTTTATTAATATTAGTTTCAAGTCCTGGTCAGGTACATATTTTTTTACTGTGTTTTGGTAAGTTATCAAGTTTGTATTTGAATAATTTGTAAGTCAAACTCTGAATTTCTGTGTTTGTCAAAGTATAATAAATTTGTGATTTTTGTTGTTGTTGTGCAACTCTGGTTATAGTGGTTAGTTACTGTAGGCCTTTACAAAACAGCAATGTTATAGTTCACACATCTCATATTTAACCTTTGTTTCAGACAAATGTAGGTCCAGTCCTTCTCACTATAAACTCTTATAATGACGTGGGGAATTCTCTCACACTTAGCAGTGCTTCCTCAAGGTGTCCACAGTTACTCTATGTGGTCCATGAAGCCATTCGTCAACAGTCAGAGACAGGCTACCCTCAGGCTATCATTCTTGGGTAAAATCTTGAATTTATTTGTTATTATGCATATGCTCCAGTGTGACTTTGAGTACTCTGAGCAAGAAACATTTTATTTCACTATAAAATGCATGGGAAATGTTTCATTTTGGTGGAGAATGTTTAAAAATGTTTAAATTTCTTACAGAAAGCTCAACAAACAAATTGGTTGGGTAAAGATTATACACAAACTCATTGGTTTCTCTAAACAAATATTGGTTTATATAGAAGTTTCTCAATAAGCACTTTATTTTGAATGAAAGCATTTAGGAAGCTATTCACTTTGATAGGTAATGCTCAACGAACACTTATTTTTGACACAAAATGCTCACAATTGCTTGGTTTTGTAAAAAAAAAAGAGGCTCTCTAGTTCTTTTGTTTGAGTAAAGATTACTGAACAAATATTAGTTTGGTAAAAAATGCCCAGTAAAAAGTTTCTTTTAATTAAAAAGCAATTGCTTTGATAAAAAATGCTCAACAAAATTTTGGGTTTCGTGAAGACTAATCAACAATTGTTTGGTTTTGTTAAAAAGGCATAATTATTGTTTCTTTTTCTATAAAGTTTGCTCATTCTTCAGAATGAGTTGTCATCATCTTACCTTTTCATGTGACTACAAAAGAATTTTGTGTGAAAATGTAAATAATACATAGATCTTAGCATTTGGTCTATACTCTTGTCTTGATGACAACTAAATTTTCATTCTTCAGATGTGCTAATATTATAAAGAATTTCAAATAACAAGAATGTTCTTGACGTTTCTAACACTTGTTGTTAGCCATAGTTCACACCTGCCATTAAAGAGACAAAAACAACAAAAAGTGCTGCAGATTTTGTGAATAATGTTTAAGAATAAATATAAACAACTGCCAAAAGGTGGTGGGTAAATAAATGTTTTCATAATAATAATTGCAATTATAGTCAAAAGAAAATATTCAGTTTTTTTTTTTTTATAAGTTATGGTTTATATTGGTCACCCTCTGAAAATTTCAAACATATCAAAAAGTAAAAACAGAAATGTATACAAATTATTCCGTAAAGGCAATGTTTTTGATGTATAATTTAATGAATTTTTTCGTGTTTGTACTAAGAAAAATTTTCTTTCAATTCTATAGGGGAGAAAGCGGAAGCGGAAAAACATATTCGTCTATGGTATTACTGCGTCAGTTTTTTGACGTTGCTGGAGGAGGACCAGAAACGGACACCTACAAGCATATGGCAGCTGCCATAACTGTACTTCGGTCGCTAGGCAGTGCCAAGACAACAGCTAACTCGGAATCTAGTCGTTTTGTGAGTACTGAACGTGCAAGTTTCACATTAGTTTTTATTTTTCTCTATACCTTACTCCTGTGCTTCACTGGCCCATTAACATAGGTTGAACACACATACATGTGTACATGAATGGTATGTACACAACCACAGTTCAAAACCAACTAGTTGGCTAAAATTTGAGTGTCAATCAACACTAGTAAATGTTATTAAATTATTATTGGTATCATTTTGCTACACTATATATGCAAAAACGGCTCGTTTGGGTTGAGAAAATATTTTACATAGAAGAGCGAATAACTTTTCGACCTTCTTCGGTCATCGTCAGAACGGTCGAAACGTTGTTCGCTCTTCTATGTAAAATATTCTCTCAACCCAAACGGGCCGTTTTTGCATATATATTTCTCCACAAGTGTGTTTTCTTGACATCACTGATTTTGCTACACTACTGCTCTAGCCTGTATTGTTATTTGAAAATTATTGTAAAACAAGTTGATGTTCCCTTTCTTTATCCTTTAAAAACGTAGGATGATGGTGTGATAAATAATGTAGAATTACTAACTTTCATACAAGTTATTTACAGCATAATATAGTATTACAGTATTTATTGTTATCTCACCAAAAGTTGTGTTTAAGGTTTAAGAATTCACAATGTATATTGTAAAGTGTTAAGATTGTGTTATATTTGCCAATTGTCAAGTAAAGCCTTTTTGGTAGTCATACTTCTTAAGAGTATAAATACATATACTATGTTGTTGGACTAAGGATTCTTCTGCAGTAGGTGTCTGTGACTTGTTGGTGGTCTGTTTGAAAAATATGAAAAGCACTCATTTCATTTATTTTGAGAATAATACATATACATATATATTTGGAACTAGTTAAACATATGTACAACAAATTATTTATGCAATAGATAATCAAAGGTATTTAAACACTATATAATTTTCTTTTTCTTGTCAAAAGTCCACTTAGGCCTACTCAAATACTCTCGAATTTCAGTAGATAAGCTAAAATATTTTTTTCTGTTATTATCACCAAACTGTTTGAGCATAGTTTGTTTACATTTTGTCGAGTTACCACAATTGTATTGTAGACTTTTAAAAATCATCTAAACCTTTTTAGTCCTAAAACCTACTAAAATGCCTGTTTTCATCAAAGTCTACACAGACAGGTTCAATTACTTTAGAACTCTCTTTGATGAAATAATCTAGTTTTACTGTAACATATATCAACCGTTAGGATTTCCTTCCATGTCCAAACATCTCTTTCACTTCACTTTCCTTTGTTAATAGTCTTTTCTCTCTTTGGTTGTCTATTCTTCCCATTCATCTCACAGTATTTTTATGTTTTTTACTTAATTGTTTGCTCACTATATTCTATACAACAATAAATTTCATGCAATATTTGATAATCTCTACAATAGTGAGTTACAAATCCAAAGTTTGACATTTATTGATTTACCCTAACTAAACTTATCATAACATTTAATTCAAAGTAATTGCTTCTAATTCTCTTGTTATGAACAAAACAAAATAATTATATATTCGTTCACAAAACAAATAAATTAATAATGTATACAGAAAACATTTTTTTATCACAACAAGTATATGCTTAAAGCATAGTGTGGGATGGCCAGGATGACTTTATACAAAAAAGTAAGGACAGTGGTATGTCTGCAAACATGGTGTGAGATGTTCGGGATGACTTTATACAAAAATGTAATGACAGTGGTAGGGGTGCAAACATGGTGTGAGATGTTCAGGATGACTTTATACAAAAAAGTAAGGACAGTGGTAGGGGTGCAAACATGGTGTGAGATGTTCGGGATGACTTTATACAAAAATGTAATGACAGTGGTAGGGGTGCAAACATTGTGTGAGATGGTTGGGATGTCTTTATACAAAAAAGTAATGATAGAAGTAGTGGTGGTAAGGGTGCTTTCTATTGCCTGCTTCAAAACCCACGTTGTAATGTATTCCACAGTTTCACGTGATTAATTCACCATATAAACAATAGAAAATAATTTGTATAAGGAGACAATCTGTAGGTTTTTATCCTGGTTATATCATTTGCTGATAATTTGAACTCAGTTATGTTAATTTTACATGTTGTTAGTACAAGAAACACACAAATATGTATGAGGTATTTTGTCAGTACTCTCAGTTTGATCACATGATCATCTTTGTGACAACCATTACTTGCAGTTTTTGTTAGTGTGAGTGGAAGGATCTGTTTTGTAGCAATCTCTTAACAATATAGTTGTAAACATTGTGTTTACGAAGTCATATAAGATGAATCATTCAAAGTAAAACGACTTGTGTAAGGTCATTGTAGTAATGCTAACCATATGGTTGTAATCACGGTGTTTTCTAACTCATATCAGATAAAGTGTTTAAAATGAAGTGGTATGTATAAGGTAATAATACTGAATAGGATTGCTCTGGAAACACAACTTCCTTCTCAGCAACTAGTTGATGACAGGTTAGATTAGCAGTAATTTTCACACTGCTCTTTGTTGTTTTCTTGTAGACTCATCACTATTGCATAATGTTTGCATTTGTATAGCTCTAGAGATTTCTCTCTTTCTTTTTTATATGTAATCTCTGCATAATGTTTATTATAACATAAACAATTCTGATCTGTTTAAACCACACTCAACTTCATTCCTGCTGTTTCTTCTGTGAAATATACATCATGTGATATAATAAAAACAAGTTTTTTGTTTTTTTAAATATTTTTGCATATTAGGTAATTACTTCTAATTTCTAATCTTTGTAACAATGTAATTAGTGAATACGATTATCCAATTATCGTATTAACTCGTATTAAAGAGTCGACTAATTATTCCAGCTAACAATATTTGTTTCCCTCTGTATATTTCGTAGGGTCATTTTATCGAAATTCAGGTTACAGACGGCGCTATCTATCGGACTAAAATGCATTGTTATTTTCTTGATCAGGTGGGAAAGCATAAGTGTAAGTGTATTAAATAATCATTAATTAGAAATCTATACAATTGTTCTCGTGTTTTATTATTCCTATATTCTGATATTAGCAGCTGGTTCTTTGAACCACAATGGTTTTTCTTTACTTATTTGACCATATAAAAATAAATATGTTGTATCATGGTTTAGGTAATTATGTAGCATTCCTATTATATTAGTAAAAGTCTTTCTGTCTGTAGGCGAGGGTTGTGCGTCCCCTTCCGAATGAAAAGAACTATCACATATTTTACCAGATGCTAGCAGGCCTAACAAAGGAGGAAAGAGGTACATTTTAAAATTCATATATTTCTTTCGGGTATTATGATGTGTTTGATATAATTAAAATGAACTGACTTGTTGCATGAAAACTCTAGATTTAAGACAGTACTTTTCACCTACATAGTAGTAATATTTATGTTCTGAACTTTAAAAACAGTATTGCATTGATTAAGAGTATACAGCTAGACTCAATATTTCATTAGTGTGAGAAATTTAAGTCATGATGGGTTATTAAAACTATAAAATCATTAACAACAATTAACATCTTTTAATCAAATTTTGACTTTCGCAAGTTAAACCTGAAAAGGCCTAAAACATAAAAAAAAATGTTTTTGTTGAACAAAAAGGCTGTTGAGACAATTTAATTTTGTCTTCAGTTACACCAGTTTTGGTGTTAATAGCTTAGTCATGATCCATATGTTGACATTAGGCCTGAAAATTAGGATATTAAAAAAATGTTTTTTGCAACACCCTAGTAAAACTTTATTTGTGTTGTTGTTCAAAGGTTATTGTGCAATATCAGTATTATTGTGTGAGGATATTTGTTTTGTGTTTTGTTTGGCAAAAAATAACTTGCCTCAAACTAAAAACAAATGTTTTGAATAAGTTTGTTGCAATTGATGCCACAATTAGGAATATGCTTGAATATTAACTTGAGTAATAATTTAAGTTTCAGCTAAAAAATATTTCAACTAATCTGACAATTGTTTCATGTTTAACCAACGATCTCCAGAATATTGATTTTAAAATGTTTTTAAAAACACATTTAATGTTTAAATTATGCATTTTGAATATTTGGGCAAACATGCCCAGAAATTGTTTGACAACAAAACCCATAAGACAGACACCTAAACTTCATTTTATAACAAACCCTAACAGACAGACAAAGGTTATTTTATATGAAGTGAAATATTAATTTCCTGTTAAGGATAATTGATTTTTTTTCATATATGCTTTAGTTGTTCAAAAAATGCCATGTGTTTTAAACATTTGGCAGATAACAAGGACCATAACATATTGCTCCAAGGTCAAAGAAGCCAATTGTAACACAGTTTTAAATCACAAGATGAAAGTAGAATTTTGACTATGCATTGAATCAATGTGTTATGACTCTGTTGAGTACGGATATACAGGGTTGTAACATATTGACCCAATTCAACACACACAATTATCCTTCTTCAACAAAATGAATCATTACATAGTCGAAATTTAGACTTGTGTCATGTGATAGAAAACTGTGTTATGTTCCTGATGGTTTACCATAAACATTAAGCTTATAAAATATATCTGGAGTTCTGTATTGTTTTATTTATATCTATTTCTTGTAGTTAGTTGTTTGAAACAGTGTTGTTATATCAGGATTTATATATGACATTATTTGTGTTTATTCTTTACAATTTAGTTATTTAAACAAATGTTGTAATGCTCTTTATGTATAAAAAACAACTTCTCTTTGCAGTCAAGCTAAGCCTAGAAGGAAATTCAATACAAAACCTTCAGTACCTGAACTGTGGTGACACCAACCAGGATGAAATAGAAGATAGTTCAAGGTTTGATGCTTGGAAGGTACAAGTACTGCTGTAAAACTAAAGTTCACTTTTGTGACTGTTACAGTAGTTTATACTGTCTGTTCTAAAGTTGCTTGATGGGTTATAAGGCTAAATTCCAGGTTTTGATCCATGTGAACCTATTACATAGTTTTGAGCATAATGAGAAATATACAGTCTTAGAAAAACTTAAGCTGGCAAAAATAAGGTTTTCAAGTACATCAAAGTTGTAAGGTGTAAAGTAGCTGAAAAATTTCAACAGAAAATTAAAATAATGCTTCAAAGTATGCCACACATTATTCAGCAAAGGGAATGAATCATGAATTATAGTGTTTATTAGTTACAGAATATTCCCTGTTACAGTTTATTTCATCACAGACTGGCAATCTTATTTAGAAATCTAAACCGAGTATGATAAAGATTGATTAGTAGAAGTAACATTTCTAACTTATGTTTCTCCCAAATCAACTGTGAAAAGGGTTAGTACAGTGTAACAGTTCTGAGAGTAGGTTTATCCTAAATCTATAATAAAAAGGGTTATTAAAATATTTTAGCAATTCTGAACCTAGGCATGCCCTAAATCTGCTGTGAAGACAGTTAGTGAAACTGTGTGTCAATCCTGAACTAAGACATGCCATAAATCCACTGCAACGAGGGTTAGCAAAATATTCTAACAATTCTGAACCCATGCAGTAGTTCTCTGAAGTTGACAACATAATAAATTATTGGTAGTCCTATGCATGGTAAGCTGGCCACATAAGAGATGCTGGTTTTGAAAGTTGTTTAAGATAATAATAAAAAAACAATCTTTGCAAATTAATGCTTCTGATCTATTTTAGGATGTTGATCCACATTTTCTTCATGTCAGTAAATTTCTGAGAAGCCAGACGACTGCTAACTTCATGAAAATGAGTGTCATGTAAGCAGTGTCTAGATCCTTACTTTCACTACTGTATTCCAACCAGCCTAAGAAGCTCTGGTATTGGATGAATGGCCTCGTTGGCATGATATCCGTGTGATTGGCATATTGTGGCATTTTGTCTTTACTTTCACACACAGATTCTTGAAATTAATTACAAAACTTTAATACATTTCTCTATTTTTTCATTCTTACTCTCTGCCATTTTTCTCTATCCCTGGGATGAGTGATTTAGTGAATTAAGCTTTAAATTTGTAGGGTTTCAGGTACTTTCTGTATATTAGTTTCCTAATATACTACTTTATTAAAGATATATTCATTTGTTATTACTGTACATGTTACATACTGTAATCCTCAGATTTAATTAATTTAAAACTTTTAATTCAAATTGTAATGTGATAAAATAAACCTTTTTATTGTTGTATTTGGTGTCTTACATTTTACCAGTTTTACTGTTACATAAAGTTTCATTTCAATTAAATTAAACCGTTTGCAGCAGCTACTAGTTTTTACTTCCAGAATTCAGTTTTTTACAAAGATAAAAACCAAGCATCCCATCCTTCAGACTTGTCTTTGCTGTACTTTCCAGACCTGTCTTTCAGTACTTGGAATTCCTTTTATGGATGTTGTCAGGGTATTAGCTTCAGTTCTGTTGCTAGGCAATATCCAGTTTGTTGACGGTCCAGGAGAAGAGGCGAATATAAAGAGTGGAACAGGTATGGAGCAAAATGTTAACCCTAGTTTTTACAATGTTAAAGCATTTATCTTAGGTTACAAGAAATGTAGTTTCATTCCACTACTGAAATACAAATGTTATCAATCAAGTTTATATGTGTTTTTCTTGTTACTTTCAGAAATTAAGTCAGTTTCATCTTTACTGGGGATTTCAAGCATTGCCTTGTTTCGTGGCCTCACTTCTCGCACGACCAACGTTCGAGGACAGATTGTTAATTCTGTGTCTAATGCAACTATGGTAAGTCTACCAGTAATCATTTTTAAATATTCCTTGATGATCACAGCACTAGTGACTTCTGCTTGTTAGGCTATAGTTCACAACTTCTTCCCAAGTTTATTTAACTCCTTGTATCCACTGCTCTGTACTGCTACTCCAGTTTCACAGTTTTGATACAGAGTGTCCTGAGCTTGGCTGTGTTACCACAATACCATCAGAGTGGTCGGTGGTAACTCTCCAGTTACCTTTAGAGTTTGACATGTGTATTGGTTTTCATCAACATTCAGTTATGTAGTAGTGGTTTTCATTTAAGATACAAGGAAGCTATAGTGTGAGAGTCAAACCCTTATTCGTTGGTAAAGAGTAGCCCAAAATTTGGTGGTGGGTGGGTGCTGAGAAACTGCCTTCTGTCTGATATATTACTTATTTGTTAGGGATGGCTAGCGAAATTTGTGTGAAATTCAACAAAGCCCCTCCTTCCAGACCCATTGTTCAACCTAATATTAGTAAGTTCAGTCATTTTCTGGAAAACTGTTTTTCATTGTTTTGCTTCTAGATTGCCTCTGGAGTCCAGATTACAATTGGAAACATCAAAAAAGTTTAGCATTCTATAAACTTGATCCATAGATGTTCAAATGCTAGTTTTTGAAAAAGTTGCTTTAGCATCCACACATGTAAATAGATGTGCTGTAACAGTAGAGGCAGTTAGTACCAGGTGGCTCTGTAATCATGTTTATATAGAACCCTCTCTAAAAGCAGCATAGAAATGAGCAGATGAAAACATATTTTATTATTTAAAAACTTTAAGAGATCGGTTTTATGGCTTGAACTACTTTTATCTGTAATATAAATGACTGAGATCTTAACTCTTATATAATCTATATGTTTGGGCTGAGAAAACACTTTTACATAGAAGAGCGAACAACGTTTCGACCTTCTTCGGTCATCGTCAGGTTCACAAAGAAAGAGGTAACTGACCGGAAGCTGACCACATGTTTGAAAGGGGTTGTGTAACTGAGTGTTGCAATGTAGAGGGCGGTATTAGATGTTTGAATATATAATTTTATTTATTTTATTATATTAATATAGGTATAAAGGCGTTCCTTTATATTGGTTTATTTTGGGTTTAAGTTGTTGTATAAGTAAGGCTTCTTTAATTTTGCGTTTGTTTATGTTTGTTTCTTTATTTAGTATTTGAGTGTTTTCTATGGTTATGTTGTGTTTATTTGACTTGCAGTGTTCGAAAACGTGTGAAGGTGACTTTTTATATTCTTTGAATCTGGTTTCCATTTTTCTACTTGTTTCTCCAATATAGAAGTCGTGGCAGTTATTACATTGTATTTTATAAATAATGTTGGTGTGGTGTTTGTCAGTGTAGTTTTTACATAGTATAGACCTCAGTTTTGTGCCGCGGGTTTTTGAATAAATTTGGTATTAATTGGAATGTCATATTTTGTTACTAATTTTTGCCAAATGTTGGTTATTTGTTTGCTGATGTCAGGAATATATGGTATAGAGCAGTATATGGTTTCGTGGTTTTTTGATTCGTGAGCTGTATTTACTTTAGTTGGTTGATTTTGCTTTCTGTCTAGATGGGTGCGTATAATGTTTTCTACGGTTTGTGGAGGAAACTTATTGATGTTGGTGAAGTATTGTTTTATTTTGTCTAATTCATCGTTAATTTTATCTGGTGAGCATAGTTTTATGGCTGTGTTTATTTGGTTTCTTAGTATGTTGAGTTTTTGTTTTGTTTCATGTGCTGAGTCCCAAGGAATGTATAGTCCAGTATGGGTGATTTTTTTGGTGGATTTCTGTTTGAAATTGTGTATCAGTTCTTGTAATTTTGAGGTTAAGAAATGATATTTGATTGTTTTCTTCCTGTTCATATGTGAAGTTGATGTTGGGATGTATAGAGTTAATGTGATTGAAAAAAAATAAGTATGTGTTCTGTAGATTTGAATCCCACAACCGTGTCATCTACATATCTGTACCAGTATAGTGGTGGATGTAATGCTGTGTTAATTGCTTGTATTTCAACTTGTGTCATAAAAATATTGGCTAGATCTGGTGATACTGGGTTGCCCATGCTTAGGCCATTTGTTTGTATATAGTTTTGGTTGTTGAACATGAAGTTTGTCTTTATCGTGGTGAATTCTATGAGGGTTGCTAATTGGTTACTGGGAATGTCTATAGTTGGGTTAGGGTCTCGGATATAGAGTTCTAAGGCTATCTTGCAGGCTTCAGTGGTTGGAACTTCTGTAAAGAGGGATATAACATCGAAACTGGCCATTAAGGCTTTATGATTAAGTTGATTTAGATTAGACTTGAAATTAAAAGAGTCTTTGATAAATGAGCTGGCTGATGTTACATATTTGGAGAATGCCCATGCTATGTATTTACCAAGGTTGTAATTAAACGATTCATATGTGGACATTATTGGTCGTAATGGACAATCTGGTTTATGAGGTTTGGGGATGCCGTATATTTGCGGTGTCGCGTGAGTCGGTTTTACGTAGGTAGGAATAAAGTGTTTGTGAAATTGTGTTGGCTTTTTTCATTTGTAGTAGTAATTTGTTCAGTTAGCGCCTCGTGTGTCTTTGTTGGATTTGTGTGTATTGGTTTAAATTTGTTCGTGTCTGATAGGATGTTGTTCATTTTTTGGATGTATTCATTCGTGTTCATTATGACTATAGCGTTTCCTTTATCTGCTTTTAGAATTTTTATGTTTTTGTCTTGTTTTAGGTTTTAATGCAATTAATGTCTCTTTTGTAAGGTTGTTTTTCAGTTTTCTGTTTTGTGAAATTATGTTGATGGTTTTGTGAGAAAATTCTTTGAAAAAATCGTTTAAGATGTTGTTTTTAGGTGTTTCTGGAAAATATAAATTTGTAATTTTACCTGGGAAGTTTGGCTGTTGGATGTCAATAAAATTATCTAAGTTGTCTTCTTTCTGTTGGTTGTTTTTGGTTGTTTCCTTGTTTTTGTTCTCTGTAGAAAGTATCACAAGTCTCCTGGCTAGGTCTTCTAAACATGTTTTGATTTCTATGGTTGGAATGTACCTAGGTGCTATCGCAAAGTTGAGTCCTTTGTTAAGTAGTTGTTTCTCGTCTGTGTTTAATTGACGGTCGGATCTGTTAATTATGAGGTTAGTCAACGGTTTGTCGTTTTGGTGTCTTTTCTGTTGTTTGCATCTTAGTTTTTCTAGTTTTTTGTTGTGGCAGATCTTTTTGTCTCTGTCGTTTTTAGTATTGATTTGGTTTATGTTTCGTTGTATAAGTCCGTAAATCTCTGGTTTAATGCAGCATGCCAGTTGATGGTCTAGATTCATTTTTTGTTTTTGTAAGTCATGTAGTTCTTTGTATTTTGTGTTCAACATGGCTTTCAGTAGTTTTTTCTGTAAATTTTGGATAATGTTTGTGTATGTATTAAAATTTTTTGAAAGTTTTACCTTTACAAAATTAGGGGTTAGTTGTTCTTTTCTACATTGTTGAATAAAATAAATGTCATTTCATGACATTTATGTATGTAAAAACTACAATGTATGTAAAACCTACACTGACAAACACCACACCAACATTATTTATAAAATACAATGTAATAACTGCCACGACTTCTATATTGGAGAAACAAGTAGAAAAATGGAAACCAGATTCAAAGAACATAAAAAAGTCACCTTCACACGTTTTCGAACACTGCAAGTCAAATAAACACAACATAACCATAGAAAACACTCAAATACTAAATAAAGAAACAAACATAAACAAACGCAAAATTAAAGAAGCCTTACTTATATAACAACTTAAACCCAAAATAAACCAATATAAAGGAACGCCTTTATACCTATATTAATATAATAAAATAAATAAAATTATATATTCAAACATCTAATACTGCCCTCTACATTGCAACACTCAGTTACACAACCCCTTTCAAACATGTGGTCAGCTTCCGGTCAGTTACCTCTTTCTTTGTGAACCTGACGATGACCGAAGAAGGTCGAAACGTTGTTCGCTCTTCTATGTAAAAGTGTTTTCTCATCCCAAACGAGCCGTTTTTGCATATAAATTTCTCAACAAGTGGGTTTCTCGTCATCACTGATTCTTATATAATCTGTATATGGAAAGTTTGTTGATAACTGGTGGAATGGCAAGGATGGGAATGTGAACTCAAATAGTATAACATTTAGAAACATCTACTTCTGTTTATTTTTGTAAGTTCTTCCCATGACAAACAGGACTACATTTACTCTTGGCTAGTTGCTTTGTTTCAGTCAGTTCTTCCATGAGAAATGGAACTACATTTACTTTGGGTTAGTTGCTTTGTATTGGTTCTTTCCATGAGTAAAGGGAATATATTTACTTTGGGATAATTACTTCTCATAAAAAATGCTTTGCTTTGGTCAGTTCTTCCTGTAACAAATGGTACTATATTTATTTTGGGCTAGCTATTTTATTTTTGTAATTTATTCCTGTGAGTAATGGGATTTACACTTACTTTTATCTAGTTGCTTTGTTTTGGTCAAATGTTTTCATATGTAAAGGAGTAACCATAATCGTTGGCATAGCATCCTTGCATCACACCAAATGTATCGTATAAATATAATAATTTGTTTATTTCTATTTTCTTGAATTTTCAGCATGTTTAATTCTCTAACTATGACACTAAACTGACACTGAAAGAGAAAAATCAAAAGCACAAAATAAAAGTGGTGTAATTTTATTAAGTTTTGTGATACACATATGTAAGCTACATAATTCTTTATTCATGTGTTCAGGCCACTGTAACAAGGGATGCCCTAGCCAAAGCACTTTATTGTCGGACAGTGGCAACAATTGTTAGGCGAGCCAATAGCCTGAAGAGGCTTGGATCTTCTTCAGGTACTCTGAGTACTGGTAGCAGTGAATCTGTTCGTAATCGTGCAGGTAAGATTAGAATAGCAGAATAGTTTTGACGAGAACAATCTTGGTTGTACCACGTGTATCTTTGTGTTATATAAGACACTTTGATTAGTTGATAATCGTACAGGTGAGGCTAGAGTCACTTTCTCCAGAGGAAGAGAATATGATTAGAACAGTAGTTTGAATTAGTGACATAACTGGTTATATCACCAGAGAACCAATGAAATGGTAGCTTACTGTTTCTTCCAACAGAAAGTGGCAGTAGTCATCCTTCGTCCATTGTAGACTCGGAAAACAAGGCGTCGAAGTCTCTGACTGTTCTCAGCTCGGCTGTTCATCGGGCCACTGATGGCTTTATCGGTATTTTAGATATGTTTGGTTTTGAAGATGGGAAGGTGAGAAGAAAAATAACTTTTTGAAATATTTTATTGCACTTTGCTTTTCATGTATAAAAGGATTGTGAAATTCTGTGTTGTAAGGTTTTCAAAATGTCAAGATAAAAACTTTGAAGTAGTGGTTTAGTACCTTTGTTTTTCAATATAATTTTAAAGTACAGGTAATTATTATTTTTCACAGCCAAGCCAATTAGAACATCTTTGCATCAATCTATGTGCTGAAACAATGCAGCATTTCTATAATACCCATGTGTTTAAAAGTAGCATAGAGTATTGTCGGGAAGAAGGAGTTTACAGTGACGTGGAGGTGGACTATGTGGATAATGTACCGTGCATAGATCTAATATCATCTCTTGTAAGTTTCCTTTCTTATCTCTTATTTTGTAAGTGTTCTACAAGGTGCAATGAACATGGCCCAACTTCTGTCTGTTTTTGGTTTAGTATATGAAATAAGTTACGTGCGATAAACATCACATGTTGACATAGGTGTCCACTTAAAGAGATAGGATAGATGAGCTGTGTTTCTCGTCACTAGAATCTGAAATTTTCATTAGAAACAAGTCTAGAAAGTAGAATAAAACTCTTGAAATATAAAAACAAAATTACAGCTATTATTTCAAACAATATTATCTATAATACAAATAAACTTCACATATTCCATGTAATTAATGTTACGACATGTGTTGTCTTTCAGATTCTGAAAACTTGATAAATTCTAGGATCTAGTATTTCAGTGCATAGAAAGAATCAAGGCTGTAATTAGAGTTTTCTAACTTGATTAACACTGGATAATTGTTAATTATTCATTTGAATGTGTAATTTGGTGAGTGTAGAAGAGAGCTTCTATTTTCATTATTCATGTACAAATTTTATCTAATTTGTTAATACATGGGACTCTTGTATTTATGATATAAAAGCTGATTCTAAGCATTTAGTGAATGTATTCAAAAACTCATTACTAAACAAAATGGTTTTCATTTCCTCTCCCAAGATCCACTAAGAGGGCATGGAGGCTTGGGAAGGAGTCCATGAGAGTACAAATGTGTACGGAATGTATAAGTTAATACGGAATGTTTTAACTTTCCCATTCTTACCATCACCCATTTTATTTTTAGCAAATATCCTTGCATGTAGAGAATTAGTTCTCTACTTTTAAAGTTGTGCTGTACATTACGATAACTTTGACTGCTTAACTGGTGTTATTTTGTGAGATTAGCTTGCTGAGATGTAGGTTAAGATAATTAAATACTTTTAACAAATAAATGGCATTTGAAATAATGACATATCACAACTTGCCACTCAATATGTGGATTTAAACAACTAACAATAATAACGAAGTTAAGTACTTGTATAATTCATTTTATAAAACTTTAATAGAACACAAATAATATAAATATTTAGACGTACATGTCGTATAACACCTTAACATTTGTATGTATTTGAAATCCACAAATAATTTAAACAGTTTATATTGTATTCACTGTCATAACATGACCATGTTAAGTGACACTATTAGGATTACCCAAGAGATCTCGGATTTCTGACTTGGAATAAAACATTGCGTTTTTGTTTTTTTTAACATACTGAGTAGCAGGCATTTCATCCAATGTGCCTTCTTTCCTGACCCACCACTAAAGGAAAAATTTACCTTTTTGCCCTAGTAACCTAGGGCCTTACCCTAAAGTTCAAATCAGCCTTGTTTTCTCTTATTATTCTTATTTTTAGTTACTAAAAGACCACATGTTGTTTTTCATTCATTGTTTTAAGAATTTACTTCGTGGAAATGTATTGTTAATTAACTCTCTCACTATTGGTTAGTCAATTTGACTGATTTATAGTTTGGACTTGAACTAAGTGACACAGTGCTAATATGCTTTGGAGTAATATTTGTAGAACAAATTTGTGAAATGGTTTTTGATGAGCTGTTAACCCTAATTGTGTTACATGTTATAAGACAGATACTCATGTTTATGACTATTGTGTCCTCATATATTGATGTTTTGTTTGATCATGATGTTCATTGTGATTGGTAAATTTAAACTATGAATTTCAGAAAGATTTTGGACCCTTTTTAAAGGTATGGCCCACCTTTGAAAATTGCTTAGAAGTTCTTGCATTAAAAGAAATATTACATGAAACTGAAAAGATCACCACATCTTGTTTTTCAAAGGAAGATTGATTTTTGAAACTGAATTTTAATGGAGTTTTAATAAAGAAAAATTAAAGCTTAGGGAACATTTTCTGAATATTATCTTTAATGTTGTGAACTAGATGGTGAGATGAATTATGGGTAACCTGTGAATATGCTACTGGTGTTTAATTTTTTATAAACTTACACTAAGATAGACTCAAATTTTAAATTTTTATGCAGAAAACTGGGTTGCTGAGTGCACTTGACATTGAATGTTTGTCTAGTAGAACACCAGAATCATACATCCAGAGGATAAAGAATCAACATACAGCCAACTCTAGGTATTTATTATGTAATGAACACTATTTTCTTTAATTTATATTCATATGAAATATTTAATGATTCTAGTCTAATTTGAGTGCTTTGCAATTAAGGATTAATTTACATCTTCAGGAATGGAAAATATTGTAGTTTAATGTTTCATAAATGTGCCTTTTAATTTATATCTCTGTTTAGACATTAATATAGACTGATTTACATTTTTGTAAGTTTAGGTCTAATTCCAATATCCATAAACAGATGTCACTGTAATTTAATTTAGAATATTATTCAAATGTCTACAGTTAGAAAATATTGTCTTAATTTCAATATTTTCCATATTTTGGCCAACTTCTATGATAGAGGTGATTGCAGCTTTATTTCTGTATTTGTAAAGCTTTAATCCTAATTTATATGTTTATATGTAGAAAAAAATGCAACAAGATTTTGATATTTAGGAAGTTTAATTAGCTAATTTTGTTTTCAATATAGGTTTTAAAAAATATTTAGAAGGAAAATTTGTCAAACATAAATTCCTGTTTAGGAATTATTTGTAATTACTGTTGTTTGTGAGTGCTGTCTGTCAAGTACCTGACATATGAAATAAATAGGTTAAAATAATTTTTTTCCCTTAGGCTTATATTTGATTCCGATATTGCAGACCACAAAAGTTTTGGAGTTCAGCACTTTGCAGGAAATGTTTTTTATCACACAACTCATTTTCTTGAATCAAACAAGGATGTAGTTTCTGATGATATCATATCTGTCTTCCACAAAAGCACATGCAGTTTTGGGTTTGCCATTCATTTGTTTGGAATTGAATTAAAAGCACTTTATTCAAAAGGTTGGTAAATGAAGTGCACCAAGAAATACTTTAACAATAATAAAATAGTAGGATTTATAAATATTGCACTCCATGAAATAGCTATGAAAATAAAACAATGGTGAATTTTGGATGAAAGTTGTACACAACCGAAAACTTTTGTCAGACTGTCATTAGTATCGTACTTGTGTTTACATGTAAAAAAAAAAGATTTGCTTCTCATTAGAATGATCAACACCATTTGCAATCTACAAAACTAGTATTTTCAATATTTACATCATTTTGAAATAAGTATAAGAATGTATAAATTTATAATACAAAACATAGTACTTTATCATGTTGTGAAGGAAGCATACTGTTTATCATTAAAATCAACACAATATTAAAATATTACACAATAAGTGGTTAATTAAAACAAGGACTTGCTCTAAAAGGTGCTACTAGATCTATAAAAACCTCAAATAAACAAATTAAATACAATTTTGAGGAATTGATGGGCTTGGAAAGTGTTTAATAATCTAATAATTTTTAGCCTTAATTACACAAAGCACAATAGATGATGTAAATGTTTGATTATTAGTGAATATTATAGTAGGATGTGACATATAACCAAGCACATAAACTAAGTCTCACACTGAATGTTTAAGGATTAAAATACACAGGGTAAAGGATGTTGTGATGTTAACAACTGATACGTTTTCATGAGGGGTTTTATCTCCAACTTTTCTAGGGACAGTTCCTCGAGGTACATCCTTTAGAATTTCTCCAACATCTCATACAGGAGTGTAAGTGTGTAGAATATGCTTTGATATTCATTGAACAGGTTATACTCAATTAGACTTAAACCAGTAACTTAATCTAATTAGTGTGATTTATCATTCAAAAAGGGGAATAAAGTATTGTTAAGTATTGTAAGTATTGGATTTTATTGATTAATTTTAGGACCAAAAAATGACTTTGAAAGAGAGAATACTTGTTTGATCATTACTGAAGTTTCTAGATTTGATGTATGGGGGGATCATTGGTTACCACGTGGGACTGAGGTTTTGAGAAGCTATGGGTTGCATTATGTTGCTGCAGACTTATGCTTTGCATTTTGAGGCCATGTTATAAGAGTAACAGTAAAATCCCCACTATTTGATTAGAGTAGTCCAAAAATTGGTGTTGGTTGCTGTTCAGTAGTTGCTCTCCTTGTCAGTTAAAAATTGGTGTTGGTTATGCAAATATCTAAGACAAGCCAATTCGAGAGTCTTGATTTTGAGGTGTGATGCTACCAAATATACTTTGCACTTAGACCTCTTGGTGTGTTATAAGAATGACAGTCAATCTAACTAATCAATTTATAGTATCTGCTTTAGGTAGCAGGTGTTAATAACTGGTTGTGTGAATTTAAAATTAATAACAATGTCAAGAGAATGTTTGACCTGGTCATTTAGACCATTTTGTGATATGCTTCATGTGAATAAACAAACAAATTATAACATGCAGTTTGTGCTAGAGCAGCTCTCAGGTTATTAATATTGATTATTTACTCACTTGAGGTGTATTTATGTAATTAACATAGGACCAAGAAAGTTGGGTATTCTAAGATTTAAAAAATTTTTTTTCACAGTGTTACTTTACAGTACGTTGAACAGGTAAATGTTTAATATGACAAAGAGAAGTGTGGTCTTTCTTTTTAGAACAATTAATATTAAGCACTGATGTTACTGGCTTACAAGACTCTTGCTCTAGATATGTTTCAGTGCCTGGAATGAAATTTAAGATCTTAGAAATATGACAATTATGATTTAATTATTTTGAGTAGCAGCTACTTTTTGGGACTCAAGCCCCAAATCTCTTCGGTAACTAGTGACGCCCCTGCCATTAAGTGTTGTATGACACATTAAAACGTGTTGTATGATCTTCATTATAAAAAGTATTAACCCTAAGGCCAGGGCTAGTAGGAAGGAGGCAGATGGGTTGGTCCTTTATAACGTTCTACCCAAGCTGATGCAGTCCATTAATATAAATTTAGATTGGACCCCACTGTGTATTTCATCCCCCTCACATACACACACAAAAAAACCCAAAAAAGCTGTGATCGGGACTAATTAACACTTAATTGTTGGGTGGCAGTATGAAATGAGGTACAAGGGTATTTTTATGTACCATATGGAGCCAGACTGTAATTATATATCTATAATACTAATACTCAGTTTTTGTCTGCCCTGAAAATTAATGCACACTTTACTATCTAAATGTGCATGCACGCGCAGTTCATTTCAGCAGGTGCAAACAAATGTTGGATGTAAATATACTGTATTAGACACTTTGTACAACAACATATTAAACCTTATCAAACTTTATTTATTGATATAATTAATTGTCGTAAAGTGTAGCCCTAACCACACTAAAGACAAAACATACACAAGTTAGCATTAATTTCTCTCTCTATTTAATGTAAGCCATACTTAATAAAGACTTAACTAATGTTAGGCCTAAGGTAAGTGGACTTGTAGATTTTGGCATCTAGGTTTAGAATTCTTTTGTATTATTCTAGAAATTCTGTATTGTTGAAATAAAAGATTCTGATTTATCTGCTAATTTATCATGTCACCATTGACTCAACATATAAATATCAACTAAATTAAAATAAAGAAGACATAAAAGTTCAAAACAAGCTGCTATTGAAAACAGACTTTTACAAGCCTTCAAACTTACCATTTAACTATAGGAGGGGAGCTATTATGGAACATTATTATGGAAATCACTAATAAACCACACATGAAAGAAGAAAGAAAATTGTAAAAATACTATTGTTATTTGTTGTACACTTAACCAAAGATAAAGTATTAACTCTGAGCAAACTTTTGTTGCGTTTATACAAAATTTGAATATGCTATATTAAAACAATTTAACCCTTTCGGCACGGTTGGCGACCGCAGTCAACTTGAAAGGCGACCTTCCTTTATTACTGTTATTCTTATGTATTTAATTTAACATATATTGTATTGGGTACAATCACTGAACATTTCAGGGACTTTTGTTGAGTTTTGCCGATATATCGTGCGTTCAGGACTGATACCGTAATTAGTTGAAGTATCAAACATATATATTCAGCACCATGCCAAACATTAAAAGTTGTTATTTAGTGCCGAAAGGGTCAAAAGCCTCACCATGCCATTGGAGTCCACATTGCCATGTCCAATCATGCTTTAATTGACAAATGTGTGTCTTGACAATAGCTCTGCAGGTTAGTTTCTGAAGGTTCTGTGGTAAGATTTATCCAATACACATTACTATTAATTGCTCTGATGTATGAGAATGACAGTCTCCAGAGCTTGTTTCAATTGCATTATTCCACAGAAATCTGTAGGCTCTGTATCCAGGAAGTTGACAGGTAGTTTTTATCAGGGAATAGCATGAATGTCCATTTAATTCTCCAGCTACTTCAGGTATGTAACACTTGAACAGATATGCCATGGAATTAATCTATGTATACGTGATTTATGTTGCTTCTCCAGAAGAAAACCTTCATGATTGTGGTTTGCATTGTTGCTTGAGGCACATGAATGACTTTCTCCATTAAAATTTGTGTTCATTGATTATAATTTTAACAATATGCTGCACTTTACTTTCCCTGGCTTGGGCACGATGTGTTGCAGATCTCTCCCTGGAAAGTCCTGGTGTCCCAAGTTAATTCATATTTCTTTGTTTTATAATGCTGTTAAGTAAAGAAATGTTTGTAAATTCTAAATCCCCAACCTGAAAACATCTTTGTTCTCTAAAATTTTGTCTAAAAAGTTATTACAGGAAATCAATTTTCAGTAATGTCACAATACCTACAAAAAGGGTAAACACTGTGAAATTGTAGTTCTGATACATTCCATTCTGCATGACTTTGTCTGTAGTTGTCACATGACTTGCATCTTTGCATGTTCAAAATTATCTTAATGTAGGGTATCATTCAGAACATGGAGTTTTAAATCACAGTAGACTAGTTGTGTTTTCATTACATAGAACTTGTATTATCAGATGATTATATTTTAATTTCAGGTGTATTAACTTTGTGAGGGTTGTACTGACATCTAGTAGTGTATAGAAAACTATATTGTTTTTCAGACAAAATGGAAATGAGCCAGTATCAACTCTTACCCAAGACTTCCACACACGACTTGATAATTTACTGAGAACTCTGGTTCATGCTAAGCCTCACTTCATCAGGTGCATCAAGGTAATTTACTTTCTATTATATTTTCTGACTAGAACCAGTGATTTCATTTTAGCTAATGTTTTTTGTAAGGAGGCATGAGGTCACAACAAATTTTACAGACAGGTTGATCATTTCATTAAACTTGCTGTTGTTAACATAGTTGGTTTTTGAAATTCAAGCTTATAGTTTAATTTTACATATTAATTTCAAGACATTTGTAAATTGTAACCAAGGTGAATATAAGTTATTATCAGTTGGAATATTTTAATGACTGAAGATAAAGAAAATTGGAACATTATATGTTAACGTCGCCATAGACCTGATATATCCTGAGCTGTTCAGGCTGACTAGGGTACGATAGACATAATATTGATTGAAATACTATTTATGTTGACAGTCATCATATGTTAACGTCGCCATAGACCTGATATATCCAATTCTGACTGAGCTGTTCAGGCCAACTAGGGTACGATAGACATAATATTGATTGAAATGCTATTTATGTTGACAGTCATCCAAAATAACTGTTATTATGTTAGCTAGGTTATGTTGGTGAAGTTTACTTTGTACTTATGTCATAACAACCTATAAATAAGGTAAGGTTTACTTAACACTATATTATTTATTTATTTATTGTATGCAGTTGTAAAGCCATTAAAATGTTCACCAGTGAACAGACTATATTTATTAAGGTATTTAAAACATAAGCTTCTTGTCCCAGTAGGAAAGTAATTAACACAGTATCAAGAATTTCACCATTTCTTTTGTATATCATCCACTCATGTTCTTTGAATAAATTTGATTTAAGTGTTACTTTAAGAATATTGGTGGTAATACATTATGGTAAGCCTGGAATAGAAGTAAACCCAACTATAAGCTGTCTTTTAAATTCTTGATTGTAATATAGATCAATTACAATTCTCCATTTTGTTTCTTTAAGTCCTAAAATGGAACACCTATAAACTGTATTTTTTCCTAAGAAATCTGAGATAAACCCATTAAAATCCTTCATGTTTCTTTAAGTCCAGAAGTGAAACAGCTATAAACTATGTATTTGTCTAATAAATCTGAGATAAACCCATTAAAATCCTCCTTCATGTTTCTTTAAGTCCAGAAGTGAAACAGTTATTATCTGTGTATTTGTATCTCAGAAACCTGAGATAAACCCATTAAAATCCTCCTTCATGTTTCTTTAAGTCCTGAAGTGGAACAGTTATTATCTATGTATTTGTATCTCAGAAACCTGAGATAAACCCATTAAAATCCTCCTTCTTGTTTCTTTAAGTCCAGAAGTGGAACAGTTATAAACTATGTATGTATTTCTAATAAATCCTCCTTCTTGTTTCTTTAAGTCTTGAAGTGGAACAACTATAAACTATGTATTTTTTCCTGAGAAACCTGAGATAAACCCATTAAAATCCTTCTTGTTTCTTTTAGTTGTGAAGTGGAACAGCTGTCAACTATGTATTTGTTTCTATGAAACCTGAGATAAACCCATTAAAATCCTTCTTCTTGTTTCTTTGAAACCAGACATATTGTCATTTACAAAAGTTCTCTACTCTTATATGCGCTAGTTTTTGTTTTTGCCAAAACTGTTTGGCTGTAGGTTTTTGATTAATTAGTTTTTCAACAGGTCCACAGAACTTTCAGCAATACTTAAATGTATTTTTCTAACTATATTAGTTGATTGTATAATTTCACATATACATTTGTAAATGTTCTGATTATTTTCACTCTTATCTTACAGAAGTGGTGTGAGTTGGTAGCTAAACAGTTGTGATGAATCTCTGAACCTCTGTTTTTTCATATTTACAAACCAGTTTGTTTTTTTATCTTAGTTTTTTTTTGTAATATAACTGCAGTGAATGATCCTAAATGTCTGTGTTACTGATATTCTGTATCTAGTCTAACAGCTATGAAGAACAACCTCATTTTGATAGAAGAGAAGTCATCAGACAGATCAGAGCACTTCAAGTTGTCGAAACAGTCCACTTAATGGCAGGAGGTATGATATATCCATGTTTCATTGTGAGGATACTTCCTTACACTCAAGAATTAGTTGAATCTTGAACATAAGGAAGTAATACACTGAAATTATAGCAGAAAACATTGTGCACGAGCAATTTGCAAGCCTTTTTAGGTTTTGTAACTGGGTAGAACAATTAATTGAAGAAATAGTGCCACATGCTGTATAAGAAGGTAAACTTAACAAGTTCATCTGCTTGTTTCAGGTTATCCTCATCGTATGAGATTCAAGGCTTTTGCTGCTCGTTACCGAATTTTAGCATCTTCCAAGCAATTAAAACGCACTGAAGATAAAGCTGTTGAAGACTGCAAAGTAAGATATGTTATTTATATTTAGAAGTTTTCTTCTTTACTATATAGTTTTAAGCTAGGCCTACTGACATTACACAATCATATGTAAGCCGATTTGGTTAAACGTAGCTTTAAACTAGGCCTACTGACGTTACACAATCATATGTAAGCCGATTTGGTTAAACGTAGCTTTAAACTAGGCCTACTGACGTTACACAATCATATGTAAGCCGATTTGGTTAAACGTAGCTTTAAACTAGGCCTACTGATGTTACACCATCATATCTAAGTTTATTTCATGAAATGTGGTTCTAAAATAGGCCTGTTCCACTACACAATCGCATGAAAGCTGATTTAGTGAAACGTAGTAAATAAATTATTGATATAGTAATGAACCACAAAATTCACTGCTAATCTCTACCAGAAAAACTAGCTTAAGTATCACTTATTTACCTGACTTAAACTTTTCTAACTACTTTCTCATGGGTATGGTGTCTTGGGTATAGGATATATTAAGTTAATTGACTTTAGAATGAGTAGAAAATGTGAAAACTGATAATTTACGTGTTGTCAGGTAAATAGGACTAAATAGATTTATATGTTATGGACTTGACAACTAGAACCAATAGCATCTAGATAAATAGCATTATATGAATTGTTTTTGTCAGTTTTAATTTGTTTTATCATAGAACATCATAAAGTTAAACTGCTAAGGTCATTAAAATGAAAAAAAAAGAGAATTGTGGTAGGTAGATTATAAAAACGTAAGTTATTTTCCCCATTAAATCAAATCTCTTAAATTTTTGTGGATATATTAGTGAAGTTTTATGTTATATATTTTAGTTAATTAAATTATTGTTTTAGTGTCGCTGTATATAAACTTATGCGACCTCTAGTGGATTTAGATGTAGTTTTGAATTCTTTTTACAGATTATATTAGATTGTTTCATAAGAGTACTAAAAACCAGCAAGTTAACCACTGCTTCCACGTCTTGGTCATTAGGAAAGAGATACATCTTTCTGAGGTTTGATTTTTTTGTCATAAACTTTAAAAGACAGATGTCACCATATTGTAAAAACAGTTTAAATATTATTCAAATTCAGTGGTTCCAAACTTTTAGTTTGAGGCTCCCTTGATGTGAATAAAACAATTGAGCCTCCCAAACCTTTAAAAATGCCTTAAAAAGTGTAATGTAACATGGTTATATAAAAACAGTAACATCTCTTTTTAGACATACTGTATCATTTAATTAATTCAACATAATTTTTATTGGCATATAGTTCATTTAGAAATAAAATTAATTCAGCATCTTTCTTTTGGTGTTCCAACCCCAGAAATAGCTTCAAGGTCTTAAGGAGTGCCACAACTCCCACACTGGAAAACTGCTCTAACTGCTAACTGTAATATTTAACAACTGGAAATAGTGAAAGTTGTATGTTTTAGCAACACATAACTTTAAACACAGTGACAGAAAAACAGTTTTATGTAATAACAAGATGTCTTATTGTTTCATGTGAAATCACTTAATTATTTAATGTATTTTGGACTTCTGACATATTACAGTTATAACTGTCATAAGACATTAGCATTAAACGTATTAAATAGGCCTAACAATAATGTCTTATGATGAGTATAATTGTAATAATTTTTACCACATATTGTTTATTTCAATAGTTGATAGTTTGTTTCTAGTGTTGTTGTCATACAAGGATTTCAACCAGTTACCCTAAAATAATTATTTTTGAAGCTTAGAAGTACATAATTCGTAAATTTGTTTTAAAGATCTATGATAAATTAAAAGGCATTACAATGAGCTACCTAGAAATATTTTAAAGGGTTTTTTGGACTTTAATAACTTACAAATATTAAAGCTGTGGACATTTCTTTAGACTGCTGATTATTCCATCGTCTATTCATTGAAGTTGAACTCGTTTTCACCAGAAAATTTTTACCTTTCAAATTTTATTTTATGCCATTTCTTGCTTTGAGTACTGTTGAAATATGTGTTTTAATGTGTGCAGTAAGTAGTATTTGAGATAAGTTTTTTTTTGCAGTGAGGGGGCACGACAGGAACTGGATAGGTTACGAGCAGAGCGACGCCACAATGCAGCAGTACTTGTCCAATCAACATGGAGAGATTGGAAACTACGTAAAGGGTGGCTCACATTACAACATAATCCTCGACCACGGGCCACAAAGTAAGGTTTATATCTTACATTCATTGATAAGGTAAATACGTCATAACGTATTATAGTTATTTATGAACTTTATAAAATGTACAAAAAAATAAATAAATCAGTGTAGGTATTTATCATTAACTTTTTCCATAACTTCTGCTAAGCCTAATTATCAGAGCTAACTGAACTATCTTAGTTACCTAGAATTTCTGGGAAAACTATCTTCGTAAAGTGGAAGTTTTTACGGAAACATAAATCTAAGTTGTCTCAGTAAGTGAGAAAACTGAAGGAAAAAAAAAAAAAGAGAGAGAGAGAAATGAATGCTGGAAAATTTGGTCTTGTTGTCCCTAGTTTAGAGTTTTCAAACAAGCATTGTGTTAAGACTAATCATCGTGATCGCAGTGAAGAAACTACACTATTTCAAAGGAGAAAGATTTTTTTCTGAAAAAAAAATGTGCATTAATTACACTACACGGACAGAAAGATCCTGGAAATTAGTATATAATATACACTTATAAGAACAGTCAAACTGAATAAGTGCTTGGCTTTTGTTTCCAAGTAGGCTTAGTGATCATGAAATTGAACACATGTTCACTTTTTGTTTCAAAAGTTTCATATTTGATTAATACACGTATGTATATTTTTCAGACCTTTTCCTTATTCCCTTCCACCTGCTATTAGAAACACTTCTAGACCATGTTCTCAACCTGTTGCTGGAACCCCTCCTACTGACGTGGACCAAGATAACAAAGCAGTGAAACACCTGTTTACTTTCATTGGACAAGATCTGGTATTATTGTTAATAGTTTATTAAAATCTTGATGTTTACATTATGTTCATGTAAATATGTACAATAGTTAATTATTAAACAGATTCTTCAGTGTTATTTACAGTATACAAGTGTGGAGGAGATATAATTAAAATTAATTAATTAGATTTCACTGGTTGAGGTTGTCAGCAGTTGGGATGGTGTTTTTGGATGCCACTACACGTGGTTTTAACAGTAACATTAGATTTAACTGGTTGAGGTGTCAGCAGTTTGGATGCCACTACACGTGGTTTTAACAGTAACATTAGATTTAACTGGTTGAGGTGTCAGCAGTTTGGATGGTGTTTTTGGATGCCACTATGCGTGGTTTTAACAGGAACATTAGATTTAACTGGTTGAGGTGTTAGTAGTTGGGATGGTGTTTTTGGATGCCACTACACGTGGTTTTAACAGTAACATTAGATTTAACTGGTTGACGTGTCAGCAGTTGGGATGGTGTTTTTGGATGCCATTAATGAAAAACTGTTCATTTTATCAAGGAACACCCGCCTCCAGTCCCACCCAGTCGGCCATACACTGTGACTGGTAGCACCAGAATAGGGTATCCTCAAAGCAGGGTTATAAGGGTTAACTTTCCAGGTTAGTCTGTATATAAGGTTGTCTTTTTGTAAAATTAAGGAATTGTAGACAGTTTAATACATGAAAAATAAAATGATTATTTCTGTAAAATAAAGGAATCTTGAAGTATTTTAATATTACGTAGATTACTAATATTTAATGTATGACATTAATTTTTTTTAACATGTTAAAATGTAAGTTTCACGCGGGTTAATTTATATAATAAAAGTCCGTATTGTAACTTATTACATTTAGATATATATCTTTAAGTTTGTTAAACAAGACCATTATTTTAGAAGACGGCAGCGGAGAAGTTCAGATTGTGAAGGGAGAAACGGTGGTGGTGTTGGGAGCCTCGGAGCGACGCGGCCACCTGGTGGTGGAACACAAAAACTACAAAATCCATGTCCCATACCAGTATCTAGAACTAAAGACCACAGCCAACACATAACTTGTAAAAGAAAGTCTACGACAGTCATGCTGTACTCAGAAACAAGGTTGCTGGGTATTGGTGGTTTCAATTAAATGCAGCCAGTAAGTGTATAGCACGTGTGTAAGAGTCAGCAAATTGAAGGTACCTGATGCATCTAACTGTTGTATATAATGGACAACACGCACGTTACGTTCTGTACTCGTCTCTAATTATTTTTTTTATAAGGAAACGTAAACACTAAAAAGTGAAAATGATGACAAATATCGATTTATAACATCTGTTAGTTATGCTCACGTTTTATATGTATATAACGTTCAGTTTAAGTTATTGATGCCTTTACTAATTCAGTTAATTGTATATTGTTCGTAAGATAACTCTGTTCTAAAAAACAAATTATATGTATATATGTATATGTCTTTATAAGTATGGTTTAATTTGTTTTTAATACGAGATAGCCGATTCAAATCGTATCCAATTTATTTTGGTGTTTTTTCACGTGTAAACATAAGTGCCATTTCATTTGAAGAAAGTGACACAATCCGATCATTTTCGTATGTGACGTCAATACTTATTTGATCTTTCCGTGCTTCCAGTAAAAGTGGCTAATTAATGCAATATATCTACTCTAGTGACATCTCTAAGATAAAAGAAGTACTATTAACTTAGGTTTACTGACTACGCGATCCTTTTAAATAAAGGTATAAATCACGACCTGAAGTGATTTAATGTAACAGCGTCATCTTGTGTAATTTGTGAGTTACAAGTAGACAGAATGGTAGAGCAAGTGACCTTAGTGGGAAATAAACGGCGAAAAGTAGAATTGTTCTTTTTTATATCGGTTACAAGGTTGTTCAAATCGACCGAGTCCATATAAAGTTAGAGAAAATAACAGATTATATATAAAGTTTTATTGAAAAACATTTGTTATTTATTAAAAAATCTTTAAATGTTTGGCAAATGAAATTACAAATTTTCAAGTAAAGCAAAATATTTTAAACTTAATATGAAAGTCACTTTGCACTCAAAGCAGTCAAGACTGATTCCATACATTCAAGGACTTATCTTTAGTACGAATACTTAATCAAAAAATCTGATTTTTCGTATGAAAAGACTTCTAATGTTTACTACAAGTTTACTACGTTTTATGAAGTTACATAAAATATTAAAAGTAAGAGTGCAGAAACTCTAATGATTAATTTGAGGTTACAAAGTCGATCATATCGACCTACCTCATATAGAAAGAAGTAATTAAAACAATATTGACCGAATAGTATCTCGTTCAGCGGTATTACTGCCACCTATTAGCTCTTTCTTAGTTTTGCTATTTTCACATCATTGCTTCTGTTGGTTCTTTCTACTTTGAAGGTTGTCCTGATCCTTCAACGAGTTAAATATTTAAAAATAAACATCACTAGGTTAATTTATAACTTTTATTACTGTTTCTAGGTTAACTGGATAAGCATGTTACGTCATAGAAAAAATGCAAAAGAAAAACTTAAAGCATATGTAAGTAGTAGTGAAGAATAGTGAATCTCAGTTTTAAATGTTGTATTTATTAATGTTCTGTAATTAGTAGAATAAGGGAACAGAAATTAAAACCTCAAGAGTATGAGGAAATATAAATTGAAAGCACCATAATTAAATCACAAAAATAATTTCTTTTAAAAATATCGCATATTAAATGTCA
The DNA here is from genome assembly GCF_004210375.1 of Tachypleus tridentatus. Taxonomy (NCBI): domain Eukaryota; kingdom Metazoa; phylum Arthropoda; class Merostomata; order Xiphosura; family Limulidae; genus Tachypleus; species Tachypleus tridentatus. The sequence continues at coordinate 264,153,514 of NC_134837.1, read as the reverse complement.
GGTTGTAGACATGATTGGCTATCTCCTAATAAGTTAGGACTAATTTGTTTGATATTGTTATAATTATTTGAAACTTAAAATAAAAACCACATAGTTTTAACTGTACTGTTGAACTTTGTTACCCAAATCGAGATTTAGGTTCTATAAACCTGAGAGGATCTGGTTTGATATCGACTTCAGGGGGCTTTATAATGTCACGGTCAATCCCACTATTCGTTGGTAAAAAAGTAGCCCAAGAGTTGGCGGTGGGTGGTGATGACTAGCTGCCTTCCCTCTAGTCTTACACTGCTAAATTAGGGACGGCTAGCGCAGATAGTCATCGTGTAGTTTGCGCGAAATTCAAAACAAACCAATCATACTATGGAAACCTTGGTTTTAGTGTTGTAAGCCTTCGGCCTTGCAGCTAAAGCCTCTGCCTGGAATTAGCTTCGTAGAAAGACTAGTTACACGCTAATTGGCAGTTAGTTGTGTGACATCACTTCGTGGCTTATTACTGAACAGGCTACGAGAGTGTCGATTGTCTGTTATTATTTCGACAGCAGTCTTTTTCCGAAAGGGTACGCACAAACGAGCGAGTTATGTATGAACCGTATATATAATTGTTTAAACATATTTAAACTACTGTTTAACATCACGATTATAACATTACGTGCGTATAACTATATTTTAAGACGAACTATATTGAAGGCGAAAGACATTCGAAACGTCGTCCTCTACACTTGTGTCTCCATAAGAGGCAGTTGCCGTCCATTCTACAAAGTTTCATCATGAATGCTTTATCAAAACACTCTATCAAAGAAATACCAACTATATTACTGTACGTTACTGTAAATATATCAGTTTGTTAATATGTATGAATTTAATTTAAGTAGCATTTACAATTTACACTTTTATCTCTCCGCGATAGTATAAACACGAAATTGATTTAAACAAAAAGTAGCGACCTCTTCCGGCATATTTACGAAATACAAAATAACAGAACGTATTCTCACTTATGTTTTCCTTTTTCACATTTATTAAAGAATCACTACAACAATTCTTAAAAATTGTTGATTTTGTTATTGTTAGTTGTTCAGTAGATGCGTTTATTATTGAAATGTATTTGTTGTTTAACAATTAAATCATTTTTAACTTAATTAAAAGAAATAAATTATGTACTAAATTCTCTTATTTTGTAAATTCATAGTACTTAAGTAATTATTTTTACTGTTTTAAAAAAAGGCGTAATATTGTACATTTCTTTTTTCATTTGAACATAATCCGAAATCAGTTTTGATTCCAGAATTTGTGTGAAATACCATTTATATGTGCAAAATAAATTTCTTTATGTATACCTCGTGTTTTATAAGGTTAACATGAAAGGCGCTTTATTGAACATTAAAAATGGAATGTTTGGGTGTCTTGTGGTGCCATCTTGCGTCGACGAGAAATAACACTGGTATTGCCCAGGTGACTAATGTGATATTACATTTTTATGTTTTATTGAACAGTATATTTGTACTTTTGCTTATTATTGTGAGTTACTGTAAAGAAATTTTAGTAATTATTTTTAAAAAAATTCATTCACTCATCGTATACCTCAGATTATCTGCGAGACTAGAATGTCCCTAATTCAGCAGCTAATCATCATCACCAACCAATGCCAACTCTTGGACTACTCTTTTACCAACGAATAATGGGATTGACCATCACGTTATAACGCCCCCATGGCTGAAAGGGCGAACATATTTGGTGCGACGAGGATTCGAACCCGCGATCCTCCGATTGCGAGTCGAGCACCTTAATCACCTATCCATGCCGGGCCGTGTTTCTTTCTAATTAAAGCACAAAGCTACACATTGGATTATCTTTGCTTTAGCCACCACGGGTAGCGAAACTAGGATTCTAGCGTTGTGAATCTACTGGGAGGCATCTTCCTTTAATAGTTAAACTACATATATTTTTTATTAAAATTGTTACTTATTTCGCTTCTAAATATTTTGATACTAGCAACAAGATATAACGTAAAACAAATGTTATCATTTGTATTGACGAAACAAGATGTAGAAAACGTTTAATGTACGTCCAATATTTTAAAATCCCAAAACCAGGCCCGACATGGCCAAGCGTGTTAAGGCGTGCGACTCGTAATCTGAGGTTCGCGCTCGCGTCGCGCCAAACATGCTCGCCCTCCCAGCCGTGGGGACGTTATAAAGTTACGGTCAATCCCACTATTCGTTGGTAAAAGAGTAGCCCAAGAGTTGGCGGTGGGTGGTGATGACTAGCTGCCTTCCCTCTAGTCTTACACTGCTAAATTAGGGACGGCTAGCACAAACAAACCCAAAACTATTTGATCCGAAGTAATGTGACCACACTTTCTTTTGATCGTGTAAAACAAATTCATCACGTGCCGCAAGATACGGATTTACAGGTCGGCGATTAAAAATTACTAGAAGATTTTAACATCCTGTTAAAATGCCATGACCGTTTTTGTGAAAGAACAGAATAAGGTAACACGAATCCCCAGTGAAATTGAAATCGTCTCCCTTAACGACGTATATACTGTATTGAAACTCTGATCCAATGAAATAACAATACACTACCTAATAATACGACCACGGGGCTATAATTAAAGGTTAGATCCCTATCAAGGAAGAATACTTTTCAAAACTTGCACATGTCCTCTTCAGTCGAACCTTTCTTCTCTACATAGAAATGCACCAGTCTTTGGTCTTTTACCGCTATAAAAGCTTATGGTATATGTCACCACACGATCCGTGCCGCGGCATAACGGCTCTGAGTGTTGTTTTCTGAAGTACAAACCTTTGGACCTTTGGTTCATAGTTGCGTCACCTCTTGACCGATTTGTGATCTAATTATAGTTTTGGATTCAGGAGGTTAACCCCTTCGATTGATTTATTTGATCACGCCTAAGGTTTTATAGATTAATACACTCTAATTCCATATTTCAAGTGCCCCAACTGTTGACGATTCCCTCTTGTTTATACACAAGGGAAGTCTTGCTTATCAAATCAACTGAAAATTAGTAAATTTAAACTTTATTGTTAATTAAATTACATTTTGTATTTAACCTACCACAGTATATAGTCCCAAATCTTACATCGTGTATTTAATCTACCATGATATATAGCCCTAAATCTTACATTATGTATTTAACCTACCACAATGTATAGTTCTGATTCTCTTCTTTTGTAAAATTATATGTTCGTAGTAACTACACTTGTTATTGACTTTCAAGTGCCTACTTTGATTGACTTCAACTTGTCAAATGTTTCAAGTTTTTCAATGACTTGGTTTTAACTCTGAAGTCTTCCTTAAAAATTTATTTGATTCAATTAATGTTAATTAACTCACAAAGCGAGTGGATTAAAAACAGTTGAAGACAGTTTTCGTTACGACGTTTTAAAACATAGAAAAAGTTGAAATTTGCATGCGTGATGTTTCTTCTGCTATTATGACAAACAAAACAACAACAACAAACAGGACTGTGACAGCTTGTATATATATCTTTGTTTTGTCGAACAAAGTTTAACAGTTTACAAGTAAATTATAAAATACATAAAGTACTTTTCAGAACCTAAATGCTATACCTGAAGCAACATTACCTGTAACTGGGACACTTGAAATGAATTATCTTACAAATATTTACATAAGGTACTGGTAACAACGACAGTTGGTGAGACAAATGTATTCAATATATTATTACTAGTACTACTTGTAATTAGGTTCACAAATAACTAACGTTAAATACATATGCTTTTCAAAGATATTTTATTCTTAAAATCTATATTTTAGTAGCAAAAAAGACACTCTATAAGAACATTTTTTTACCGTGAAATAACATGTTTTTTAATTGAATTAGAAAAAACACAGCTATCTTTTGGTTGATGTTTCTTTTTTACAAATATAATAGCAGTGAAAGTTAATGTCACCTGAGGTTGTTTATTGCCACCTGGTGTTATACGTGCGCTAAGATTTGCACTTCTCCTTGGTTGACACTAGATGACGCTACTGGTGACTCAACAGTTCGTCCATTCACGGAGACTACCACGGTATCTTGCGTGAGGACCTGGGAGGAGTCTGTAGTTTGCAGAATGGTTACCTTGTTAATATCGGAGTTCTTTCTCACAGTTTGTTCACTACAGGTTGCTCCTGCTTCATTGTTCCTGCTGTCGCCGGTAGAAGTCCTAACCTGAGCCTGTTGAATAAGTTCCGACGGACGGGAGTGATTCGAGTTCACAAAGAGAGATTCTTGAGACAGAAAACTTAAAGATAACGACGGGTTACGGCTATGACTAGTGTTAGCTCGTGCAGCACTACTCTCGTGAACAGTACCACTTCTACGAAATTCCCGAGTGTCCGAACTTGTTCGCAGAGCCATTCCAGAACTGGCACGTGACCGGTAACTCGGGGGTCCACTGTGATCACGTTCGACCACGCTAAGGGGATGCCTAAAACAAACAGAATATTTAAACGGTTTGTATTTTAAAATCTGACACAACTTCTGCCTTTCACTCTGAAGACGTGTGATAATTTTCAACAGATATCCTAGACACAAAATGGCACTTTCCACCGGTTCCCCATATCATGTCATAACCACGTCTTCAGTGACGAATTTAATTTAACTTTTACATCAGTGGTTCCCAACCTTTTTTATGCCCCGCACCCCTAAAAAAATTTAATATGTTATCGCACCCCTCATAGTAATAATTTATTTAGGAATAAAGGTGAAGGTGGCCAAAACACATTTTTATAATTAATTTTTAATGATATATAAACGAAAACGAAACATTTGGAAAAGAATAATATTACAATAAACTAAAATTTGCATAAACTGAAATGTTATCTCGCACCCCTGGTTGGGAACCACTGTTTTACATGATTAAATGGAATAAATTTGTGATAACTTAGTTTTTTTAAAGTAATAAATTCTACAGGGGCTATAAAACCTTGGTTTACAAATTCGAGTTTTATAAAGGAATTCCTGTTCGTATCTCATGCATATTTTAGTTGGCGCTGCCTTATTTTGAATGTTAAAGTCTTGGGTAAATATTAAGTTGGTGCCAGTGTCATACGAAACTAGTGATAATTTACACAGATAAGCGTTAACAAAATTAAATATACTGACCGATATTTAGAAACGTGTGCTATCCTTTAATCAGACTTTAAATTAAGGTTTAGACAGAAATGAGACGAACAAACAAAAAACACTATACCTCTGTAAGGTACTGCTCGGATTTGAGCGATATGTTGGAGGCGGAGAAATCAGCGATGGTGCTGCCACCTGCTGACGATCTAGTAAAAGTAGTCTAAGGCGATATTCTTGCATGGAAGCCTGGTAGGAAGGAGGCGGAGGGCGCTGTTGGAACTCAGGATACATCATAGCTATTAGAATGATATGTTTTGAATTATTAATTGAATACTGGAGTTAAATGAAGTGGTTTTATATTTCAGACTGAATAATTCATTACAAAAATAGATTTTCAACGTTTACAACCAACTCGAAAAGCTACCCTCATTTATTAATGTAAAACGTTGGTCGTATCAATAACAATAAAACGACCGTACCTACAATCATCGAAAAACAGACATTACAAAACAAAATAAAAGTAAGGTTTAGAGAAATCTGTCAAACCATACGGAAGGTTGTGTTTTTCCATGGAGGGGAATCGAACTGCAGATTTTAAAGTTGTAAATCCGTAAACTTACCGATGTACTAGTGAGGGGGAGCCAAGGGGAGGGAATAAAAACAGCATAAAAATGTGTTATCATCAGAGGTAACAAACTGAAACACACTGTTATTATTTTATCACCACATGAACAAACAAAGCACGTTCGTGTGGAAAACCTTACTTCGCGACGACTAGTCAAACTTGTAGCCTGACCTTCTTTACCCGTGTGTTTATAAACTCTCTTCATACTATCTTTATGAGTCGCAGATAAAAATAAATGAAATATTTTAATTTCCTTTCTACCTCGTAGCAAAATGTACGTCCCGGCACCGCCAGGTGGTTTAAGGCGTGCGACTCGTAATCTGAGGGTCGCAGGTTCGCATCCTCCTCGGACCAAATATGTTCACCCTTTCAGCCGTGGGGGCATATAATGTGATGGTCAATCCCACTATTCGTTGGTAAAAGAGTAGTCCAAGAGTTGACGATGGGTGGTGATGACTAGCTGCCTTCCCTCTAGTCTTACACTACTAAATTAGGGACGGCTAGCGTCGATAGCCCTCGTGTAGCTTTGCGCGAAATTCCAAAACAAACAAATAAAAGCAAAATGTGTAATATACAAGTTGGAGTAACACTTTCTTCACTTTATCTACAGGAGTAAAACCCGGGGTTTCTATAGACCCGGTAGCCAAGTGAGAAGGATGGAGGAACACTGAACACTTTCTTCACTTTATCTACAGGAGTAAAACCCGGGGTTTCTATAGACCCGGTAGCCAAGTGAGAAGGATGGAGGAACACTGAACACTTTCTTCACTTTAATGAAAAGAAGCCACAACTGTGCATTAGGTCAGAAAAATAAAGCAACTCACATTACATTATTTCATGCACGTGCTGTAAAACTGAGTTTACAGTGAAGTTGGGTCCTAATTCACTACATCACATGTTCACAGATGGTTATCAGGTAGTTTGTTTAGAATTAAGCAGAAGGCTACACAGTTGGCTATCTGTGCTCTGCCAACCACGGATATCGAAACCCCGTTTTTAATGGTGTAAGTCCGTAGACGTACTTGCTTTGCCACTCCCCGGGGTCTGCTTCCAGGTGAAATAAGAACCGTTTATAGACGGTGTGAGTAATGGAAGGTTGTTTCATTTTACTTGAAGTAAAACATACGAGTTTCGACTTCTATTTGTTCAAGTGTTTCTGGATGCAACACCAACACAAGAAAATTACGCCGTAATCTAGATCTTCAAGGACTAGCAACTGATATTCGTAAACTGAGTGTTAATATTACACACATTCGATTCCAAGGAACTGAAGAGTGTATTAACCTTTAGGGATAACGACGTGTAAGAGAAAATATGTGGTAGCAATAACAGCAGATGATCGAGTGAAAATGAGAGAGTACATGTATATATTATTAATGGATACTCTTTCACTTTAGATTTAACACGATTTCAAGACTAAATATTTCTTTAGAGATAAAATGTAATAGTTAACTGTCTCAGTTATTAAGCAACTGGAAATTAATTCATTGCAACTTGAATTAATATATATTACAAAACTTGCGACATATAAAGTAAAAATCCGTGGTCGCTAGGCGTTCGCGTTGAAAGTGCTTAGTCTAGTATTGTTCGCTCCTACACTATACGTACTGAAATTTCGAAGTTACTTCCAACTGAAGTAGATTTTGGGCAACTTTAGAAACGTGCGCATATTGAACTTTCTCTTCATATTCGTGTCATTAAGGACTAAAATAACTACACTACAAAAAGCAGGAAAACGTTGATATTTTGTGGTAAAGTTGAGAAGTAGGAAAACGTAGTAACTGAAACTTTCAACACTTCATCTAAACTGCATAACGACCTGGGACAGATGAAACTTGTTTTATCTTAAGTTCTTGAGAAAAGTAACAATCAGGTAAACACTTTATGTAGAATCAGAAAACTAAGTAATCACAAAAAGTCCAACTGTTTTAGCTACAAAACTACAATTTCATTTGACTTGGTTATGAATTTGAAATAAATTAGGAATCGAATTTTCAAATGTTTTAAAGATTCACTTCTAATTGAGCAAACGTTTTTTCGTAAGATAGTTTTTAAACTTATTCACAAGTGAGTGTAACAGATTTATCTTATTCAAAATTACTGCTTCAAAGTCACGTTCTGTAACTAATCTCAAACTCGTGACAGTTCCAGTGTTATTCAACAGTGAGCTATAGAGACGAGAGCAGAGAAGGTGTCACATCAGAAAGTGTAGAAATACTGAGGGTACAACTGTACAGATGAATGTCACACTTTAATTAAATAAACGTGTATTTAACGACAACATTCAACTGAAGGACCACACCAATAATACTCACCTCCGTACGGATGATGGGGGCGTCCGTAAGGGGTCACTCGTGGTACAAACCTTCTGTTGGGTTCCGGACTGTCTGACTGTAAGCCCAGCATGGCTCGACACGAGGGGGCGTCATGGGAGGTGAGTTTCCAGGCGATTCCACTAACTGTGATAAGTACAATCCCGACACCTGGTGTGAAGGTAATTCAAACAATATTTATGATACATACAGTTTATAACTTGTCCTAACAGTTTAGTTAAATATGGCGTTAAGAAACACACAGAGTCAAATCTACCGTGTAACAACTTCAGGTTGGTACACATGCAACATTTATTAGTTCGGTCCTCTGGTGGCAGGGCAAAGTAATATACACTCATCATCACAGATTATAATGAAATGAAAGTCAGAAAACATTCAAATATTATTTTTCTCACTTTTCATCTTAAAACGTTAAACACAAAGGACCAGCTTGGGCTGTCTGTGCTGTGCCCATCGCGAATACACGGAAGGAAAGGGTGACGACAGTGCTATCGTCTTTTTATGCTACACGCCTGGTTCAACAATACTGTACAACAAATAAAGTATATGTTTGTTATCGTAACGTAACAGAAAACAAAAACATATCACAGCACACCTGGTACAACAATACTGTACAACAAATAAAGTATATGTTTGTTATCGTAACGTAACAGAAAACAAAAACATATCACAGCACACCTGGTACAACAATACTGTACAACAAATAAAGTATATGTTTGTTATCGTAACGTAACAGAAAACAAAGGACCAGCTTGGGCTGTCTGTGCTGTGCCCATCGCGAATACACGGAAGGAAAGGGTGACGACAGTGCTATCGTCTTTTTATGCTACACGCCTGGTTCAACAATACTGTACAACAAATAAAGTATATGTTTGTTATCGTAACGTAACAGAAAACAAAAACATATCACAGCACACCTGATACAACAATACTGTACAACAAATAAAGTATATGTTTGTTATCGTAACGTAACAGAAAACAAAAACATATCACAGCACACCTGGTACAACAATACTGTACAACAAATAAAGTATATGTTTGTTATCGTAACGTAACAGAAAACAAACAAACATTCCACAACACACCTGGTACAACAAATAAAGTACATGTTTGTTATCGTAACGTAACAGAAAACAAACAAACACATCACAACACCTGGTTCAACAATACTGCACAACAAATAAAGTATATGTTTGTTATCGTAACGTAACATTAAACAAACAAACATATCACAACACACCTGGTACAACAATACTGTACAACAAATAAAGTATATGTTTGTTATCGTAACGTAACAGAAAACAAACAAACATATCACGGCACACCTGGTACAACAATACTGTACAACAAATAAAGTATATGTTTGTTATCGTAACGTAACAGAAAACAAACAAACATATCACAACACACCTGGTACAACAATACTGTACAACAAATAAAGTATATGTTTGTTATCGTAACGTAACAGAAAACAAACAAACATTCCGCAACACACCTGGTACAACAAATAAAGTACATGTTTGTTATCGTAACGTAACAGAAAACAAACAAACATTCCACAAGACACCTGGTACAACAATACTGTACAACAAATAAAGTATATGTTTGTTATCGTAACGTAACAGAAAACAAACAAACACATCACAGCACACCTGGTACAACAATACTGTACAACAAAAAAAGTATATGTTTGTTATCGTAATGTAACAGAAAACAAACAAACATATCACAACACACCTGGTACAACAATACTGTACAACAAATAAAGTATATGTTTGTTATCGTAACGTAACAGAAAACAAACAAACATTCCACAACACACCTGGTACAACAATACTGTACAACAAATAAAGTATATGTTTGTTATCGTAACGTAACAGAAAACAAACAAACATATCACAACACACCTGGTACAACAATACTGTACAACAAATAAAGTATATGTTTGTTATCGTAACGTAACAGAAAACAAACAAACATATCACAACACACCTGGTACAACAATACTGTACAACAAATAAAGTATATGTTTGTTATCGTAACGTAACAGAAAACAAACAAACATTCCACAACACACCTGGTACAACAATACTGTACAACAAATAAAGTATATGTTTGTTATCGTAACGTAACAGAATACAAACAAACATTCCACAACACACCTGGTACAACAATACTGTACAACAAATAAAGTATATGTTTGTTATCGTAACGTAACAGAAAACAAACAAACATATCACAACACACCTGGTACAACAATACTGTACAACAAATAAAGTATATGTTTGTTATCGTAACGTAACAGAAAACAAAGAAACATATCACAACACACCTGGTACAACAATACTGTACAACAAATAAAGTATATGTTTGTTATCGTAACGTAACAGAAAACAAACATGCAACAACACACCTGGTACAACAAATAATAACGTAGGTATTATGGTAAGAGTTATGATTTAATCGCCGAGAGATAACGAAGTATTAGAAAGATACAAGTGTTTAAAACATAACTTTTAAATATCACATTGCATCCACATGTAGAGTTTCCGAAAACTATCTTTCATCGTTAAGCCAAACTGATGAGTTCTGGTATTAAACGAAAGGCTTCTTTGGTAGCGAGTTGTGGGACAGACCTGAAACTATTTTTAAATGTGAAATGGGCAAGCTGAGATGAATGTTGGGAAAACTTCTCTTGTTTACTTAAATATTATACTAATTTTTACCAACAATTATTATTCATGTTGTTAAGAGCCTTTACTAAACCATTGGAACTAATCCAGTGTGGAATATATATTAAAATCAGTTATATAAATAGCGCCGTCCCCATGGCTCAATTGTAAATCTGGTGTTTTATAACGCCCAAAGCTGGGTTTCGATAACCTATTGTGTTGCTTTGTACTCTTACAGAAACGAAAATGTACGAATAATGGAGCTTGTATTCATACATTGGTAATATCTGTGGATGTTCTGTCATGCACAACTAGCGTGACAGCCAGATGCTTTGAAAATAAATTACAAGTTGGCAAACAATAATTTATACACATAATAAAATGAAGAAATAAATATATTACATAAAACGTATTCAGGCCCTGTTTCTATAAAAATAACTTATAAATCGCTTTCTACCTACTCATTATTATATTAGCATAATATGATTCCTTAGTAAATTAAATACAAGTAACGTTATTCGAATATATTCTTATCAGAATTAGCACTTATGACACGTTTATATTTTGAAAAAACAACGAAACAATAGCAACAAATACCTCGTATGTCAATACTGTCCATACCCCCGTCACTTAAGTGTAGGGTTAAGTCTCTTAGTTCTTTAAAACACTGATTATTTTGTATGTAAATACCTCACGTGTTTTTATGTTTCTCCGGCGATATTCACTTATTTGAGTCGGTTTGTTTGTTTGTTTAGAATTTCGCACAAGCTATTCGAGGGCTATCTGCGCTAGCCGTCCCTAATTTTGCAATGTAAGACTAGAGGGAAAAGACAGCTAGTCATCACCATCCACCGCCAACTCTTGGGCTACTCTTTTATCAACGAATAGTGGGATTGACCGTCACATTATAACAACCCACGAACCTCAGATTACGAGGCGAACGCCTTAAACCACCTGGCCATGCTGGGCCTATTTTTGCCTATTTGCTCCTTAAAAACAAACATTGTTTGTTTGTTGTTTACGGCGAAGCTGCTGAGGCTATCTACAGAACAAAAGGTGGGTAACCAGGTAGCAACACTACCTGCAATCTCTTGGGCTACTTTTTAATAAACAGTAGTGGGACTGATCATCACTTTATAACACCTCCCACTGCTTAAAAAGGCGTGCATGTTCAGCGACGGGTTTCGCTCCCGCGACCCGAAGATTGCGACTTCTTTGAAAAACGCTGAAATGACCAAGCCTCCAATAAAATGAAAGTAATTGACTGTAGTTCTCTGTACGTTAGACATATCGTATAACTATTGTAGTTTGGTTTATGTAGTTCTCTGTACGTTAGACATATCGTATAACTATTGTAGTTTGGTTTATGTAGTTCTCTGTACGTTAGACATATCGTATAACTATTGTAGTTTGGTTTATGTAGTTCTCTGTACGTTAGACATATCGTATAACTATTGTAGTTTGGTTTATGTAGTTCTCTGTACGTTAGACATATCGTATAACTATTGTAGTTTGGTTTATGTAGTTCTCTGTACCTTAGACATATCGTATAACTATTGTAGTTTGGTTTATGTAGTTCTCTGTACGTTAGACATATCGTATAACTATTGTAGTTTGGTTTATGTTTCAATGACAAGAAGGGTTTTCAGTTTCTAAAGGTCCTGTTATTCAGTTTTACCACAAAATTCTTTCTGAATTTTATCCAGGCCTTTTTTTCAGGAAGTCCATCTAATCAGCTAAGGATTCAGTTCGATTTGTTTAGCAATATAAAGTTCGCGTTCCAATAATAATCATAACCCTTTGCAAACGATCGCTTCGATAGGCCTATTTACATCTTTACTGTTGTTCTTAAGGCCCGGCATGACCAGGTTGGTTAAGGCGTTCGACTCGTAATCCGAGGGTCGCGGGTTCAAATCCCGGTCGTACTAAATATGCTCGTCTTTTCATCCGTGAGGGTGTTCAAATGTTACAGTCTATTCCACTATTCGTTGGTAAAAGAGTAGCCCAAGAGTTGTCAGTGGGTAGTGATAACTCTAGTCTCACACTGCTGAATTAGGGACGGCTAGCGCAGATAGTCCTCGTGTAATTTTACGCGAAATTCAAGAACAAAGAAACAAACATTATATATGTAAAAACGGCTGCTATGGATAGAGAAAGCTCTATGTAGAGGAGCGAACAACTTTTCGACTTTCTTCGGTCATCGTCAGGTTCACAAAGAAAGAAACCTGACTACAGTGGTACATACTACTGTAGTCTAATCCATATATATAAACAGAAAGCAAACAAACAAAAGTGTGTAGATGTTTTTAGTTTTAAGAATCATTAGAGAAACCATCTTGTAATGTATCTACTTCAACACTGCATATTTGGGTTTTACTGGGTTGTTAGTTATATCAAATAATAAAACTGTTTGTGATGTTTGTTTGTTACAATTCCAATCCCTCTTCTCTCCCCCCCTCGTTATTTTATATTTCGTTGTCAACGCAGTAATTAATTAACGAATCTCCGATTTAGCTGGTGCGTCAGATCGAACGGAATATCTTTAAATAAGTTCTTCCCTTACCTGAACCCTGGACCCACAGTTTAACTTAAGCCGTCACATTTATAACAACATCTAAAACATTTTAAGCATATTTCATCGTTTTAATTTACAAGTTAACTTACTTATCCTTATTGGCTATCGTGATCTAGGGTCAGGTCACAGCTCTGGTCCAACAACCGAGACCTCGAAATTAGTGACAAACGTATTCGTTTTGTCTAATTAAAACATTCCAAACTTTCACGGAATGACTTTTTTTTCATCCACATCAAAATACCGAGATGGCTCGTGTGGCAGGTGTTAATACTATCACGATCAAAGTACAGGCTTCTAAATAACAACCTTACGTAACTGTCACTAGATGGCACTACAATCAAAATCCCAAGGTCAAATACCTCCTCGCGATTTACAGATTATAATCACCGACTCAACAGATGTCGCTAAGCATCAATATATATCAATGAGAATTACAAATCTCTGACCTCACAAGAAGCTACATTTTACTATCTAAATAGTTTCTGAACTTTTTTGTAGTTTATACAGTAAACAAAGTAAAAACTGAAGAAATGAAAACTTTCATCTGTCAACTAATAGGACGTTCATTTCCGTATCTGGTTAATAAAAAGTATACAGTTGGATTTATGGTCACGGAACAAATTTCATAAACAAGTTATAACCGGCGATACAGGTACATTTAGCACGTGGCTGTAACTATGCGATTAAAATCAAAAACAAATTAGTCTTACGAACTGGTTCAACCACAAGTGGTTTGATAATTTTAAATTTTACTTCCAAGCAGTTTTTAGATTCAATACGAGTTATTTCTCAGAAACACAGGTAAGATCTTATAAAACAGTAAAATATAAAAAGAAAATGAATTTATGATTACAATAATCTGTTTCCAGGTGTCGCTGTACAATATTTTACTTCTTTTCTCAGCGGTGGGCAGAGATTGGTTTGTTTGTTTTTTTTTATTTTGCGCAAACCTACATGAGGGCTATCTGCGCTAGCCATCCCTAACTTAGCAGTGTAAGACTAGAGGAAAGAAAGCTAGTCATCACCACCCACCGCCAACTCTTGGGCTACTCTTTTTCTTTTTCCAACGAACAGTGGGATTGATTGTAACTTTTTAACACCCACCCAGCTAAAAGGGCGGTCATGATTTTTGTTACGGGGATTCGAAGCAGCGACCCTCAGATTGCGCGTCCCCTAAACACCTGGCCATGCCGGGCATAAGAAAATAAAAGATTCGGTTTGAATGATAAAGGTGCCGTGAATTTCCCTTACAGGAAAATCCCTAACAGAACCATGTTACGGCTGACTTTCATTCACAAACTTCTATTAGAATCATTTAAGTGATCTGTTATAAATACTTAAGTAACAATAGGTGGCCTGGCATGGCCTAGCGCGTTAAGGCGTGCGCTTCGTAATCTGAGGGTCGCGGGTTCGCGCCCGAGTCGCGCTAAACATGCTCGCCCTCCCAGCCGTGGGGGCGTTATAATGGTACGATAAATCCCACTTTTCGTTGGTAAAAGAGTAGCCCAAGAGTTGGCGGTGGGTGGTGATGACTAGCTGCCTTCCCTCTAGTCTTACACTGCTAAATTAGGGACGGCTAGCGCAGATAACCCTCGAGTAGCTTTGTGCGAAATTCCAATAAACAAAAAACAAACAATCGGTGATATAAATGTTAAATTTTGAAGCAAATATGTTGTGATTAACATATTTCACTTCAACATTTTGAGAGAGTTCCTTTTACATATATATCTGATATAATATTTTTTAGGGAATATTCTTTGTACATTTTGAATGTTTTGAGTTGAATTATATTAATGTCAGAGCAAAAGTTGGAACACATGTTTGAATCGAAAACGGTAGTTTTGGAAAGGAATAAAAATAATTATGAAGCGTAATCATTATGCAATCCTCTTAGGGATATTCCTGCACTAGAAATTCTGCGATAACTTTCTTGTCCGAGTTGGAATTCGTGTCTTTTTTAAGCGCTCTCTGGTTTCTTTATTTGGTGAAAAAAAAATGCAACCTTATTTAAAAACATTTCTATTTATTTATCTAGTATTTTATATTTTAACACACATTTAATAGTTTTATTATCACGCCAGCAAATCTTGTATATATCTGTTTTCAGTTCTCGTCAATATATTGAACTATTTAATTTATATATGTATAAAAAAAGTTCTTATAATATAAATCGTGTTCATCTTTCTTTTTTTTTTGTTACAGCAAGCCGCGAGAAAAAAACAAACTTAAATAAATCGTTATGTTTCCTTTACGCTTTCAAGAGAATTTTCTGGAATGTTTATTAAACCTGAGCTTGCACTGAACCCTAAATTTGAACACAGCACGTGACTTTCAAGTCCTTGGCTTGACACCGAAGTGATGGTGACGTAGTACTAACAGAGTGCGAGTCGTCGTTTTATGAGTAGTTTATGAGTAGGTCGACAGCTTTAACTGGCTGTTACATGTACCCTAGCTAAGTGACGAGGAGCTAGCTGATTAACGATATTCCTGTTTTTGGTTCGTAGTACGTGAACAACAACAAACTCTGGGGTTTATTAAAACTTGTTTTTCAATAAAGAATAGAGAAGTGCTCGACTTCAGCCAGTCCATAGTCTAATGAAGTAACAAACGAACAAAGAACCTTTGACGATAATCACCCCGAAAGATGTTCCTCAGAAGCAAATATCAAACTGTTAGAACATTTCTAACAAGATGAAGGAATAAACATTGAATGACAATTATAGAAGTTTTTTCTGAACATTTCGTCACGATAGCTACGACAACACACCGAAGTAAGTCAGTCACTACAACACGTAATAATAATTATGTCCGTATTAAAGTACACATGTGTACATGTTATTTATCGGTGCCACCGTAGTCCTAAGCGTGTAAATGTTGTTATGGGTGTTACTGTAGTCCTTAGTGTGTACATGTTATTATGGGTGTTACTGTGGTCCTGAGTGTGTACATGTTATTATGGGTGTTACTGTAGTCCTGAGTGTGTACATGTTATTATGGGTGTTACTGTAGTCCTGAGTGTGTACATGCTATTATGGGTGTTACTGTAGTCCTGAGTGTGTACATGTTATTATGGGTGTTACTGTAGTCCTTAGTGTGTACATGTTATGGGTGTTGCTGCAGTCCTTAGTGTGTACATGTTATTATAGGTGTTGCTGCAGTCCTTAGTGTGTACATGTTATTATAGGTGTTGCTACAGTCCTTAGTGTGTATTTGTTATTATGGGTGCTACTGCAGTCCTTAGTGTGCAAATGTTGTTCTGGGTGCTAATGTAGTCCTTAGTGGGCAAATGTTGTTCTGGGTGCTAATGTAGTCCTTAATGTGTACATGTTGTTATGAGTACTACTGTAGTCCTGAGTGTGTACATGTTATTATGGGTGTTACTGTAGTCCTGAGTGTGTAAATGTTATTATGGGGTGCTAATGTAGTCCTTAGTGTGCAAATGTTGTTCTGGGTGCTAATGTAGTCCTTAATGTGTACATGTTGTTATGAGTACTACTGTAGTCCTGAGTGTGTACATGTTATTATGGGTGTTACTGTAGTCCTGAGTGTGTACATGTTATTATGGGTGTTACTGTAGTCCTGAGTGTGTACATGCTATTATGGGTGTTACTGTAGTCCTTAGTGTGTAAATGTTATTATGGGTGTTGCTGCAGTCCTTAGTGTGTACATGTTATTATGGGTGTTGCTGCAGTCCTTAGTGTGTACATGTTATGGGTGTTGCTGCAGTCCTTAGTGTGTACATGTTATTATAGGTGTTGCTGCAGTCCTTAGTGTGTACATGTTATTATAGGTGTTGCTGCAGTCCTTAGTGTGTATTTGTTATTATGGGTGCTACTGCAGTCCTTAGTGTGCAAATGTTGTTCTGGGTGCTAATGTAGTCCTTAGTGGGCAAATGTTGTTCTGGGTGCTAATGTAGTCCTTAATGTGTACATGTTGTTATGAGTACTACTGTAGTCTTGAGTGTGTACATATTATTATGGGTGCTGCTGCAGTCCTTAGTGTGTACATATTATTATGGGTGCTGCTGCAGTCCTTAGTGTGCAAATGTTGTTCTGGGTGCTAATGTACTCCTTAGTGTGTACATGTTGTTATGAGTACTACTGTAGTCCTGAGTGTATAAATGTTGTTATGGGTGCCAATGTAGTCCTGAGTGTGTAAATGTTATGGGTGCTACTGTAGTCCTGAGTGTGTAAAGGTTATGGGTGCTACTGTAGTCCTGAGTGTGTTGATACTACACTTTTTTGTTCCAGTCTATTCAACTAAAGAAATAATCAAATACCAACAGTTGTCGAGCTGTTTCTCTCCTTCCGTACAATGTTTTTATTCAGAATATCGTATAAAAGTACGTTTTCTCCGCCCTTCTAAAAAGTACTTTTACGATACGGCCTTTCTCTAAAAAAGCCCTTTTAACTTCTAAAGTGGCAACTTCAGTTGGCAGCTATCAGCACCGTGCAGGACAGAGAACAGACTTCCGAAATACACCTTTCATATTACATGATGTCGGAAACTTGTTCTTTTAATTAAACAGAGATGACAAACACGTGTCTGGGGTCATGGGAGGGGTAAGTACGTTAACAGGAAGCGCTGGTTTAGTAACCAATTAAAACAAGAGGAAAGTGTTTGGTTTTGTTAAGTCGACTAAGATTACAGTCGTGTTCCAAACAACCATAGTTTCCCTCTCATAACTTCCTCAGGTTGACGTGAAATACGTTTATAGAGAAACGTGAACTTTTTATTTTATGAACTAAAACTGTAAACTGAAAACATGCATTTCACATTTTAACGCTTTATATCTTTAGCATATAACGAGTTTAAGCCAAAAGAAAAAAAAAATTATAAAATTTATCATGTAATAATAGTCGATTTTCGGACTTCCATACCCATTCTTATATTACAAATTATGTTGTGGTAATATTCCGGAAACGGAATCTTATATTACAAATTATGTTGTGGTAATATTCCGGAAACGGAATCTTATATTACAAATTATGTTGTGGTAATATTCCGGAAACGGAATCTTATATTACAAATTATGTTGTGGTAATATTCCGGAAACGGAATAGTTTGTTTGAAATTATACAATTTTTTTTTCATAATTATAAAAAACAGTTACAAGAATTATTATAAAATAACACATTTCTTTCTCTTGTTTTTTTGGACGTTATTATGTGATTGTTAATGACGATTTGATGCTCATGTACAACATGAGGAGTTGTCATGGCGACCAACAGAAGAGCTGACAACTTGTTCCTCTGATCTGTGGGGTACAATTAATACACTCCGACCCCCATAAGTCATTTTTTTTTAAGTTTATAGAATTTGATATTTTATTCGTTAAACGTTTTCGGATATGAAGTTTGTCAGTTGTAAGCCGAGTAGGTGTGGTATTTGGTACAGATATGATTAAAAAATAACTGATTGATTTAGTTTGGAGGAGGGGGGAGGATACAAGTTTTGTGGGAGGAGGGGAAGTATAATATTTATTTTGGGGGAGGAGAGGAGGGTATAATATTTCTTTAGGGTTCGGGAGTATACAATATTTAGTTTCATACAAAGATGCAGGCGTTTAAAAATATCGAAACATTACAAGTAAAAAAAATCATATCTTTGATCTAAGCCAGTTTCTAACGAATCTAATATAACATCCATTTCAGGGCATGTCATTTTGAAATAAGGTAAAAGTCGTCATGTGGTTAATATCGTATATAATCACTTAAGCCTAATTTGTATTTAGTTACTATTTTAAACTTAGTTGAAGGGACGACAACTGACTGTTGTGGAAACACGAGTGGAGGGAGAAATTTCCAGCCTTCCGCCTTGAAGAAATCATGGATATTCTGCCTAAAGAATCTCTCAGATAATAGTTACTATTTGTTATCTTTTATTGGCATAGAGAACATTTAATCTTGTACTGACTCAAACTATTTTAATAGTTAATTCAAGCTCTAAGGGGAAGTATGTATGTGTGTGTGTGTGTTTTCTCGGAGCAAAGCGACATGGAGCTGTCTGCTGTGTCCATCGAGGGCAATAGACGTTAGCACAGACTTACCGCTGTCCCAGCGGGGAAGATCTTACCCTAATATGTAACATACCAGCTTACCCATCATACGTTCCTGGGTGAATTCTTGGCTCACATTAGTCCCATTCTGATTTTTTTCTCGTTTCCCGCAAAGCTACTCGATGGCTATCTACGCTTAATCAGATGATAAACTGACACATAAACTCATAACTATTCAATAACACAAGCCTGCGATGGTTTTTATTGTCTTGAAATTTTTAGGTGATGTAAAATAATTATAATATCCAGTTTTCTCCATCACGTACAGATTTTTCACTAAACGTCTTACGCACTTTTACAGAAGTGAATCGGTCCAGCATGGCCAGGTGGTTAAGGAACTCGACTCGTAATCCGAGGGTCGAGGGTTCGAATTCCCATCACACCAAATGTGTTCGCCTTTTCGGCCGTGGGGTCGTTATAAAATTACGGTCAGTCCCACTATTTGTTGGTAAAAGAGTAGCCCAAGAGTTGGCGGTGGGTGGTGATGACTAGCTGCCTAGATGACTATAGAATTACACTCCTAAATTACGGACGGCTTGCGCAGATAGCCCACGTGTAGCTTTGAGAGAAATTCAAAACAAACCAAACCATAATTGATTCATTTTCACGAAAATCTCGTCATATTTCGTTATGTTTAAACTGTTGACAACCATTGGCTGTAGATTTCTACAAACCAGTCTTGACGTATTAAGCTCGTGGATCGTTCTATAACTCAAATATAATAATAAAAAAATGTTTATTTTGGTTAACGAAATAATAATTTGATCTATATACGAGTTTTATCTTCCTCCAGATTTGTAAAAAAATTCATTAGGTGATCGAAAAAAAATTAAATATTATTTCGAAATCTGCATAGCTGAATTATGGAAAATCCATCATTAAAACACAAATAACTTTTGTGAAATTTAAATTCGCAGGCCAATGTACTTAGTTTTTGATGACTGTATAGACTAGTAACCAATGACAGCGGTTGCTATTTTAACATAGTTCCATCGCTATATCAGAAGGAATTATAAGTATGACGTCTTTATCTCTTCAGTTTCTTCTCAAATTAAGTTCAACTTTCGAGAAATTTGTTTTTTTTTTGTTGTTGTTATATTTTAATTTCACGCAAAGCTACACGAGGCCTATCTGCGCTAGTCGTCTCTAATTTAGCTGAGTAACACTAGAGGGAAGGCAGCTAGTCATCACTGCTATCTCTTCGGTTACTCTTTTACCAACGAATAGTGGCACTGACTGTCACATTATAACGCCTTCCACGGCTGAAAGGGCGACGCGAATTCGAACCCGCGACCCTCAGATTGCGAACCAAGCGCCTCAACCACTTAGCTCTGCTGGACCCTTTCGAAAGATAAAAGCAATTATGACATATTTTACTCCTGCGCAATGTTACTGCGCATGCTATTTCTGTAAAATATTTCCTCGAAGCAAACGTGGACGACAGTATAAGCAAGGTTTGCTAGAATTTGTAAGAAACGTGTTTAGTTCCACGCGGAGCCATAGTCTGATGCTTTTTTTAAAAATGGGTAAAATATTCAACTGCGAAAAACGTTTCAACGCTAGTTTAAGAAATTTTTTTGAGGCCTTAATTCGTGTGCTGTCAACCCCCCCCAAAAAAAAAAAAACAAACAAAAAAAAAACATGAAATGTACAAAGTTTGAATAAGTTACGTTAAAACGATTTTGAAACTTCATCACATCCGTTTATGCTCTATCTGACGACCGTGTATCTTGACAGTAGTCCTACAGTGCCATTTCTATCTTAAAATTTTTCATTAAGGCTGTCGCTTCCAAGTCACTATTCTCCTCCATGAATGCTTTCCATAAGCCAACTAGTGTAAGAGAACGACGATTCCTAGGGCCAGTTTAACCCTTTCGGCGTGGTTGACAACCACAGTCGACTTGAAGATTCAGCGTGACAGGCGACCTTCCTTTATTACTGTTATTCTTATGTATTGAATTTAACATATATAGTTTTGGGTACAATCACTGAACATTTCAGGGACTTTTGTTGAGTTATTGCCGAGATATCATGCTTTTAGTTCTGATAGTTGAAGTATCAAACATGTATATTCAGCGCCATGCCAAACATTAAAAGTTGTTATTCATCACCGAAAGGGTTAAACAGCACGATCGCACAGAAATCTATAGATACTGCGTCCGGTTAGTTGATGGCTTTGTCTTCAAATGGAATAGCCGTTTCACTCTAGAGTTGTTTAAGCTATAATACGGTTGAAGGGATATGTTGTGAAAGTAGCTAGGTGGCTTTCCTACGAGAAATTCCTTCTTAACTATATTACATACTGTTGCCTGGATCACAAGGTCCTCTTTTCCAAATGACCTTTGCTTACCCTGGATAATGTAAGACTTGTTGCATGTCTCTTTGTAGATAGTCTCCAATGATCCATATTATTTTGTTTTGCAATACATTTATGTATGAAGGATATCTCCAACTTGAAAATTCTAAAGCCCCAACGTAAAACGTCGTGTGATCCAAGAGTATGAATATCCTTTACCAAAAACGACCTGCTCCTTAAGAAACGCCAAAAAACAAGTCTAATACAGTTCTGATAACTCCCGTTCCATTGCAACTTGGTGTTACTTTTGATGGTCATGTTTATTTCTCTCTGTTTTGGAATAGCCATACAGCTACGCAATATGTCATCTATGCTTTGTCCACCAAGGATATCGAAACCCAGTTTGTAGCGATGCGAGTCCACAGACATACTGTTGTACCACTGGGGGGGGGGGAACCTTGGTGGTCACGTGTCTTATCGATTTACATATTTAAAATCGTTTTAACATGGTGTTCATCACTCTCTGCAAAGACACCATTTTACTTCATTCTAATAGATACTTGTCTCATATTTGTCAACATCACATCTCATTGCAACATAACCGATTGGTTCATACAGTCCTGTATAGTGTCTTACTTAATACAGTTGATTGGTCAATACAGTCCTGTATAATGTCTTACTTAATGCAGTTGAATGGTCAATACATTCCTGTATAATGTTTTACTTAATACAGTTTATTGGTCAATATAAATATATGAATATCGGGTACACACGCATCGCACGTTTGGTATTCCTGGCACACAAAAGTTGTATTCATTTGTCGAAATTTCCCATCATATTTGCTTGGTTGTCAAGAAGAGACACTGACGTAACATCACCAAATTTTGCCTAAGAGGAACTGTCCCCCCCACAGTAGCACAGCGGTATGTCTAAGGACTTATAACGTTTAAAACCAAGTTTCAATACTCGTAGTGTTCAGAGCACAGATAAATCTTCATGTAGCTTTACGCTTAACCACAAACAATGCCTATTAGGAAATTATTCGGCGCCTGTCTTGTGAATGTGGGTTTTCTCGGGGTACTCTTGTTTCCTCCCACAAAAAATTCTGGGACATTTGGATTTATATATCCCAGCCACCAGGTGGCCCTGAACATGGGACGTTTAATGTATTGTTCACTTGCTTCTTTTCGTTATTCTGCAGTCAAGCCTGGATTGACTTCTCTCCGCCATCTTGAATCGCCCAGACTTTTTCCCATTGCTTTTCTCTGAAACTACCTTCACTAGGTCAGTCTTCACAATCATCTGATATGAAACAAAAACTAAGAGAAATTAAGTCAAACTTCCAATGCACACAACAAAATACTACCGCGAGCGGGGCGAAGGGGGATATGAATATCCCTGAATACCTCAGTTGGGAAGTTCATCTTCCTTTAAAACAAAATACCTGCCCTGGAATACCCTAGTTGGGAAGTTCATCTTCCTTTAAAACTAAATACCTGCCTCGGAATACCCCAGTTGGGAAGTTCATCTTCCTTTAAAACTAAATAACTGCCTCGGAATACCCCAGTTGGGAAGAATACTGCCTCGGAATACCTCAGTTGGGAAGTTCATCTTCCTTTAAAACTAAATAACTGCCTCGGAATACCTCAGTTGGGAAGTCCATCTTCCTTTACAATTAAATACCTGCCTAGGAATTTTTCGTTTTTTAGGAACTCTCGGCTGTAATTCTATAATAACCTGCAGCACATTCAAGTTTTGAAAATGCTCAACTTATTCGCGCTTCTTCTGCTCAGCTAACAAAACCAAAACCAGGAAGGCAGTCTGAAGAAAAGACATCGAAATTCATAATAAAATCTAATACTTGTACCATCACAATCACCAATGTGTTGGATCATATACAGTTGACCAATAGAAATACGTCTTTAAGATTCAGTTTCTCGCACGTTTCAATCTCTAATAATTTATCAAAAATATAATTTATAAAGAAGTCCAAGTGCTAACCAAGTAACACTTGATAGGATGGTCATTCTCCATATTGTTAATAGAATAAAATTAATTTTTAGAAAATATGTTCATAAAACATTTATTTAGATAAAACTGAGATAAAATTAATCACGGTCATTCAGCTTCTTAAAAAAACAAACAAATATAACACGGAGCATATCACATGAATCACCACAAACCTTTCTGATGCAAACAATAAAACACGGGACATCTCGCATGAACCACAAACCTTTTTGAAGCAAACAATTAAAAACGGAACATCTCACATAAACCACAAACCTTTCTGAAGCAAATAATAAACACATCACAGCTCACATGCATCACAAACCTTTCTGAGGCAAACAATAAAACACGAAGCATCTCACATGAACCACAAACCTTTCTGGAGCAAACAATAAAACACGAAATATCTCACATGAACCACAAGCCTTTCTGAAGCAAACTTTAAAAACACGGAACATCTCACATGAACCACAAACCTTTCTGAAGCAAACAATATAACACGGAAAAGCTCACACGAACCTTTCTGTACAAACCGGTTACGGTTACTGACCGTTTTATAAGCTGTGCTTAATTTATATCTTAAAGACCTCGATCAATAATGTTTACTACAACAGTTGGAATTTATAACGAGTTTTAGAAGCTAAAACAGCAGTGTATTCTAATGACGACCCTTTGTCTTCAGTGATGTCTACTGAAACATCAACCACATCACGTCTGGAAAGTGGAAAGAGAAACCTAAAACAGCAAGTGAAGGAACCAGTTCACGTACTCACATTCTTCAAACTATCAGATTAACAAAAATGACAGACATTGACGGGAAAATCACTTCTATACGTAGAGTTTTGGGTTAATAAATCAACGTATTTGACATCTCTGCAAGAACAGCCCTGAAATAACTACTTACCAACACTGCTTTATTAAAGTTTACATTTCTACCACTTTGTATTGTCACTTTTATGCATCAAACAAAAGATATATCTGGCTGTATACATTCTCTCATATTAAATATTTACCCATCACTTATGATTTTATTTCTAAAACATCTTGTAAAACAAGTCTGATATTTTGGTACACTGGTTATAAACGTCTTGTAAAACAAGTCTGATATTTTGGTACACTGGTTATAAACGTCTTGTAAAACAAGTCTGGTATTTTGGTACACTGGTTATAAACGTCTTGTAAAACAAGTCTGATATTTTGGTACACTGGTTATAAACGTCTTGTAAAACAAGTCTGATATTTTGGTACACTGGTTATAAACGTCTTGTAAAACAAGTCTGATATTTTGGTACACTGGTTATAAACGTCTTGTAAAACAAGTCTGGTATTTTGGTACACTGGTTATAAACGTCTTGTAAAACAAGTCTGATATTTTGGTACACTGGTTATAAACGTCTTGTAAAACAAGTCTGGTATTTTGATACACTGGTTATAAACATCTTGTAAAACAAGTATGGTATTTTGGTACACTGGTTATACACATCTTGTAAAACAAGTCTGGTATTTTGGTACACTGGTTATACACATCTTGTAAAACAAGTCTGGTATTTATATGCAAAAACGGCTCGTTTGGGCTGAGAAAACACTTTACATAGAAGAGCGAACAACGTTTCGACCTTCTTCGGTCATTGTCAGGTATTTTGGTACACTGGTTATAAACATCTTGTAAAACAAGTCTGATATTTTGGTACACTGGTTATAAACATCTTGTAAAACAAGTCTGGTATCTTGATACACTAATTATAAACATCTTGTAAAACAAGTCTGATATTTTGGTACACTGGTTATAAACATCTTGTAAAACAAGTCTGATATTTTGGTACACTGGTTATAAACATCTTGTAAAACAAGTCTGGTATCTTGATACACTGGTTATAAACATCTTGTAAAACAAGTCTGGTATCTTGATACACTAATTATAAACATCTTGTAAAACAAGTCTGATATTTTGGTACACTGGTTATAAACATCTTGTAAAACAAGTCTGATATTTTGGTACACTGGTTATAAACATCTTGCAAAACAAGTCTGGTATCTTGATACACTGGTTATAAACATCTTGTAAAACAAGTCTGGTATCTTGATACACTGGTTATAAACATCTTGTAAAACAAGTCTGGTATTTTGGTACACTGGTTATAAACATCTTGTAAAACAAGTCTGGTATTTTGGTACACTGGTTATAAACATCTTGTAAAACAAGTCTGGTATTTTGGTACACTAATTATAAACATCTTGTAAAACAAGTCTGGTATTTTGGTACACTAATTATAAACATCTTGTAAAACAAGTCTGGTATTTTGGTACACTAATTATAAACATCTTGTAAAACAAGTCTGGTATTTTGGTACACTAATTATAAACATCTTGTAAAACAAGTCTGGTATTTTGGTACACTAATTATAAACATCTTGTAAAACAAGTCTGGTATTTTGGTACACTAATTATAAACATCTTGTAAAACATGTCTGGTATTTTGGTACACTGGTTATAAACATCTTGTAAAACAAGTCTGATATTTTGGTACACTGGTTATAAACATCTTGTAAAACAAGTCTGATATTTTGGTACACTGGTTATAAACATCTTGTAAAACAAGTCTGATATTTTGGTACACTGATTATAAACATCTTGTAAAACAAGTCTGGTATTTTGGTACACTGGTTATAAACATCTTGTAAAACAAGTCTGGTATCTTGATACACTGGTTATAAACATCTTGTAAAACAAGTCTGGTATCTTGATACACTAATTATAAACATCTTGTAAAACATGTCTGATATTTTGGTACACTGGTTATAAATATCTTGTAAAACAAGTCTGATATTTTGGTACACTAATTATAAACATCTTGTAAAACAAGTCTGGTATTTTGGTACACTGGTTATAAACATCTTGTAAAACAAGTCTGGTATTTTGGTACACTGGTTATAAACATCTTGTAAAACAAGTCTGGTATTTTGGTACACTGGTTATAAACATCTTGTAAAACAAGTCTGATATTTTGGTACACTGGTTATAAACATCTTGTAAAACAAGTCTGGTATTTTGGTACACTGGTTATAAACATCTTGTAAAACAAGTCTGATATTTTGGTACACTGGTTATAAACATCTTGTAAAACAAGTCTGGTATTTTGGTACACTGGTTATAAACATCTTGTAAAACAAGTCTGATATTTTGGTACACTGGTTATAAACATCTTGTAAAACAAGTCTGATATTTTGGTACACTGGTTATAAACATCTTGTAAAACAAGTCTGATATTTTGGTACACTGGTTATAAACATCTTGTAAAACAAGTCTGATATTTTGGTACACTGGTTATAAACATCTTGTAAAACAAGTCTGGTATTTTGGTACACTGGTTATAAACATCTTGTAAAACAAGTCTGGTATTTTGGTACACTGGTTATAAACATCTTGTAAAACAAGTCTGGTATTTTGGTACACTGGTTATAAACATCTTGTAAAACAAGTCTGATATTTTGGTACACTGGTTATAAACATCTTGTAAAACAAGTCTGGTATTTTGGTACACTGGTTATACACATCTTGTAAAACAAGTCTGGTATTTATATGCCAAAACGGCTCGTTTGGGCTGAGAAAACACTTTACATGAGCTAACAACGTTTACCTTCTTCGGTCATCGTCAGGTATTTTGGTACACTGGTTATAAACATCTTGTAAAACAAGTCTGATATTTTGGTACACTGGTTATAAACATCTTGTAAAACAAGTCTGGTATCTTGATACACTAATTATAAACATCTTGTAAAACAAGTCTGATATTTTGGTACACTAATTATAAACATCTTGTAAAACAAGTCTGATATTTTGGTACACTGGTTATAAACATCTTGTAAAACAAGTCTGGTATTTTGGTACACTGGTTATAAACATCTTGTAAAACAAGTCTGGTATTTTGGTACACTAATTATAAACATCTTGTAAAACAAGTCTGATATTTTGGTACACTGGTTATAAACATCTTGTAAAACAAGTCTGATATTTTGGTACACTGGTTATAAACATCTTGTAAAACAAGTCTGATATTTTGGTACACTGGTTATAAACATCTTGTAAAACAAGTCTGATATTTTGGTACACTGGTTATAAACATCTTGTAAAACAAGTCTGGTATTTTGGTACACTGGTTATAAACATCTTGTAAAACAAGTCTGGTATTTTGATACACTGGTTATAAACATCTTGTAAAACAAGTCTGGTATTTTGGTACACTAATTATAAACATCTTGTAAAACAAGTCTGGTATTTTGGTACACTAATTATAAACATCTTGTAAAACAAGTCTGGTATTTTGGTACACTAATTATAAACATCTTGTAAAACAAGTCTGGTATTTTGGTACACTAATTATAAACATCTTGTAAAACAAGTCTGGTATTTTGGTACACTAATTATAAACATCTTGTAAAACAAGTCTGGTATTTTGGTACACTGGTTATAAACATCTTGTAAAACAAGTCTGGTATTTTGGTACACTGGTTATAAACATCTTGTAAAACAAGTCTGATATTTTGGTACACTGGTTATAAACATCTTGTAAAACAAGTCTGATATTTTGGTACACTGGTTATAAACATCTTGTAAAACAAGTCTGATATTTTGGTACACTGGTTATAAACATCTTGTAAAACAAGTCTGATATTTTGGTACACTGGTTATAAACATCTTGTAAAACAAGTCTGATATTTTGATACACTGGTTATAAACATCTTGTAAAACAAGTCTGATATTTTGATACACTGGTTATAAACATCTTGTAAAACATGTCTGATATTTTGGTACACTGGTTATAAATATCTTGTAAAACAAGTCTGATATTTTGGTACACTAATTATAAACATCTTGTAAAACAAGTCTGGTATTTTGGTACACTAATTATAAACATCTTGTAAAACAAGTCTGGTATTTTGGTACACTGGTTATAAACATCTTGTAAAACAAGTCTGGTATTTTGGTACACTGGTTATAAACATCTTGTAAAACAAGTCTGATATTTTGGTACACTGGTTATAAACATCTTGTAAAACAAGTCTGGTATTTTGGTACACTGGTTATAAACATCTTGTAAAACAAGTCTGATATTTTGGTACACTGGTTATAAACATCTTGTAAAACATGTCTGGTATTTTGGTACACTGGTTATAAACATCTTGTAAAACAAGTCTGATATTTTGGTACACTGGTTATAAACATCTTGTAAAACAAGTCTGATATTTTGGTACACTGGTTATAAACATCTTGTAAAACAAGTCTGATATTTTGGTACACTGGTTATAAACATCTTGTAAAACAAGTCTGATATTTTGGTACACTGGTTATAAACATCTTGTAAAACAAGTCTGATATTTTGGTACACTGGTTATAAACATCTTGTAAAACAAGTCTGGTATTTTGGTACACTGGTTATAAACATCTTGTAAAACAAGTCTGGTATTTTGGTACACTGGTTATAAACATCTTGTAAAACAAGTCTGATATTTTGGTACACTGATTATAAACATCTTGTAAAACATGTCTGGTATTTTGGTACACTGGTTATAAACATCTTGTAAAACAAGTCTGATATTTTGGTACACTGGTTATAAACATCTTGTAAAACAAGTCTGATATTTTGGTACACTAATTATAAACATCTTGTAAAACAAGTCTGGTATTTTGGTACACTGGTTATAAACATCTTGTAAAGCAAGTCTGATATTTTGGTACACTGGTTATAAACATCTTGTAAAACAAGTCTTATATTTTGGTACACTAATTATAAACATCTTGTAAAACAAGTCTGGTATTTTGGTACACTGGTATTCTGGTATATTTATTATAATCATTGAAATTGTTCATACTAAGCAGCAGATGCAGGAATTGTTTTGCACAGAACAAACCAAAAACTGGTGGTACAGAAGAAAAAGGTTAACAAACATGTAACAAAAACAGATTTTTACATAGATGGAGCTGTAGTGAACCCTGACGTTTACTGACTCTCGCTAAAGGTCAAAATGTTTGACTACAGTTAGTCCCGGGTAGGTAGGAAACACGTCTATAAAAGACAAGAACTTGATACAGAATAATAATATGTAACACTCAAAACAAACGTCTTGATGCAGTATCTCACAATCCTAGATCGTAATACTAAGGCTTACAGCATTTTAAGAATGCTGTTTCTGTTTAAGAAACAGAAACTCAGACATTAAACTGAGCTAAAACTAAGGCGTATTACGTCTCACAAATATTCTGTGAGAAACACAAGGAGACAATCACTTTCCTGGTGGGGACTACAAGTTCGGCGTTAGAAACCAGGCTGTTTAACTTCAATCGTGAGGTTTTAAGGTGATGCTAAATACGAACATAAATCACTACCGATAAAAAGAAAAGAAACAACCCACAACCTGGCAAAAAAACACGATGTTTAAACATTCCTAGCAAAGACTCCGGGAGAGGCGAACAACGACCCAGATCTGGCAAAGACACTTTTTGGTATCACATTTCAACATTATTATGTTACTGTTTCGGTAAATACGGGAAAATAGTGTTTAATAAGTTTAACGAGACACTAATACAGCTAACTACTTTTGTTTAAATCAAGCTAAGTGACCCAAGTTGAATATATCGCAGCCTAAACATAATACTGACGATTCAGGTTTGGCTTGGTTATATTATTTTATCTATCAAGTGTGTTTAACTCGACTTATTGATTTATCGTGTGTTTACTGGGTCTTGTTTTGTTATTGTACGTATCATAAGAAATATAATATGAAAACCTGTAAACATTAAAATAAACTTTTCTATAAATTTTTATTCGCATATGATTTCTACTTCTGCAACATTGAAATTTCATTTTGTAAAATTAATATAATCGACTAGACTTATAAAATAACCATTAAAAGGTGGTTAAGGAACTCGACTCGTAATCCAAGCATCGCGGGTTCGAGTCCCCGTCACATCAAACGTGCTCGCCCTTTCAGCCATGGGGGCGTTATAAAGTCACGATCAATCCCACTATTCGTTGGTAAAATATTAGCCCAAGAGTTGGCGGTGGGTGGTGATGAC
The DNA here is from genome assembly GCF_004210375.1 of Tachypleus tridentatus. Lineage (NCBI taxonomy): Eukaryota > Metazoa > Arthropoda > Merostomata > Xiphosura > Limulidae > Tachypleus > Tachypleus tridentatus. The sequence continues at coordinate 264,122,785 of NC_134837.1, read as the reverse complement.
TATCTGCCTTCCCTCTAATATTACACTGCTAAATTATGAACGGCTAGCGCAGTTAACCCTTTGCGCGAAATTCAAAACAAACCAGCGCTGAATACCGTACGTCAGAGATGCTGGATGTAACGACTATATTCACGACATAAAAACTGTTACCATTTTTAATCGTGAATCGTTGGGTCATTAAGTGCTACAATCTGAATTCTACGTCCAGGTATCTGTGATCCATTATTTCACTTTCATGTCAGGTAGAGATAGTTAAATAAACACAAAACTGTAAGAACCACTAACAACGAACACTATTTATTGGAGAAGTTGCTACTTGACTTGTATTTTAGTTTACAACGAAACTCATGACATGACGTCAAGTCATCCAGAGAAAATGTGGAACTGGCAAGGGTACTGGTCCACTTGAAATAGCAACGTTTCTTTACAAGGTAAGAAAACATGACCAAACTGTACGTTTATAATTTTTACACAAAATTGTTTACCTACTTTGAATTATTACTGGCGACATATTTGCTGAACATATAATTAAAGATTAGAGATCGTTTAGAATGGATCATTAGCTATACGGATCACAACGTTAACCGAAGTAACACTGGCTATTTTTCTTATAACAAAGCCGCAACGGACTATGTGCTGTGTCCATCGAGTAGAATCGAACGCCTTATTTTAAATTCGTAAACCTGTTGCTATCCCAGCGGAGGACCACTTTACTTGTCTATGTACTTCTTATTGCAGGATTATGGGTTCAATACTTCTTATAGAACCAACAATCCCTAGTTTCCGTTAAAATTTTTCCCCCTATTTATATTTGTTTAGTTTTTATATGTATATGGAATGGACCCAAAATATATAAACTATCAGCACAGCCATATCCATGCTAGCTATAACTTGCACGACGATTAAAGCTCCAACCACAAATGTATAAAATGTAAACCTTACTTTGACCTACAGGTAAGTGTATAAAGCTACCAAAAAAGGACTAAAGTTTATAAATAGTGATTTTAATTTTTGTTTCATTATTTTTGTAGCTGGATTCATTCTTTATTTTAACATTTATAATTTTTTAATACTCGTATTTGTTTACTTTTTGTGTCACACCTGAATAAAGAATATACTTTATCTTTAGAAACTGTCGTGTGCCTATCCATCGATATGTAGCGCCATCTATTAGGTTAAAAATATTTGATCCCGCACATAATGTGAGTAACACTGATATTATAGTGTACGATATAAATGTGTGTGTGAATTTTTATCAGAACATCAAAAGTGGAGACCGATAGACCAATTACGAAAGCTGAAGAAATGTTGTAGCGATAGTCCGAGCCGTCTAGGGTCTAACCCCGGTGATTAGGAAGGTAGGTTGTAAACGTTGAATTGTTATAAGAGAAATGTTAGCAAACTTTTTCGACGTATTATTCGTAAATTTGCGCATAATATATCATAACCAATACTTTGATTGGTCAGTTTTTAGATTAGAAATTCAACAGGACGAATTTTCCGCGCATGAGTTATTTGGAATTTTTGATGATCTTTACTATTATATACTACTGCAGTTAAAATTATTAGCGGAAAACGTTAGTAAAAAGATACATAAATATTTTATTTCAATATTGTGAAGGATTGAATTATCAAGCCATTATAAAGTTTATCGCTGTAAACCAATAAACACTATGTGTAGGTGATGGCTACATTCACCCAACGGTTACGCGTGTGGAAGTGTTTATTTAACATCAGAAGGAAGCATGATAAAATAGAATTTGTGGCTAGTAATAGTACCTCCAGATTTTACAACACCTATCCTACTGTTGACCAATAAAACATATTTAAAAATTCCGGGAAGAAGGTGGGGGAATATTCGTCCCGCAACTATACTGTTACTGGCATCAACTTTTCCCATAACTTTAATACATTCCAAATATACATCTTAAAACCAGTAGCACTAGTGACATCATACTTGATATATACAAATATACATCTTGAAACCAGTAGCACTAGTGACATCATACTTGATATATACAAATCTTAAAACCAGTAGCACTAGTGACATCATACTTGATATATACAAATCTTAAAACCAGTAGCACTAGTGACATCATACTTGAACTTACGAGTACAAATTCCCATGACTAAATATGCGATTTATAAAAGTTAAGTGCTGTCGAATGACCCAATTAAAACTGGGTGTTTTAATTATATCACCATGAAGTGGACTGCTCCACTTTTAGACGCTTCGCAATACAGTTTATTCCTAAAGGTTCGGTTCACCTCTTCCCAGTTTTTCCAAATGTTTGTTAGTTAATAAAAGAACAGCTGGGGGTCACTTGCAGATGATAGAAACCTAAACTTGTGTCCGATCCCGGACATCTCGAAGAAAACTATTAAACTCCTGATATTGTTTATATTAAAAGTTCAATATTTAACGATGTACACGAGACGAGTTTCAAGAAAGGTTATCTGTTTCAAATGACGTCACAAATTTAAATAATAACACTACATCGTTACAATTAATTGCGTTTTAAACACATGTCTAACATTCTGTTATCCGTTTATTTGGTTGTCTCTTAGTGTATTATATATTATAAATGAACTCCAAGCTTTAAATAATAACACAACTTCATCACAGTTAAGTCTGTTTGCTGTTCTGAATGCTTGTATAATACTGGTGTATTAACCTACCCGTTCTTGTATAATACTGGTGTATTTCATCCTTTTATTCTGTATTTTAATAAAATGTTTAAAATTTATAATATAATAATAATGTATCGTGTCCAATACAACTTGCTGAAGATGGAATATGTACATTCTGAAACGTCCAATAATTAAATGTTTATTATTGAACACACACGTGTCAAATGTTCGTTGTTCATTATTACACTTTGATTTCCTTCGAAAGAACCTATTGTTAAAGCGGTTAACTGTGTTTACATTCAAAGACCGGTAATGGTATAAAACAGTTACGTCCACTTTAAAAACTGTGTTAACACACAAAAAAACCGGTAATGATATAAAACAGTCACAATGTGGTTACCAGTGGTTATATGGAACTAACATAACAGTCAATCGCACAAACCGTTTCATAATTCTCCTTGGACTTTGGAATGAAGAAACGGTGTGTTATTGTCGTCACGTGTACGCCAGAATCTGGCATTGTTACAAGGGGAGCCATATTAACCCAATACCTCCGTTCCAAAACCGATTTGTTTGTGTCTTTCCATGGAAAAATGTTGACCAAGACTAGCAACCACTCATTACAAAGATATGCTAATATTGTTCGTTGAAGAGCAGTTAAATGGGTTTGAGATTTTTAACAAAGTAAAGTCTCACACAAAATTCAACAGAATGTGATATATTAACACCTGATGAGAGGGTTACTAAGCCTCCCTCAATACGGACCAGCTCTTTAACATTGTGGAAGAGTTTAAAATATAAATCAGTTTTTAAATGTATTAAATACGTACACGTACATGCGAGTCAAACGTTATTTGAATATCACGTGCCATTGTTTATAATCTCGTCCTCTGAGTTTCGCTGTTGAATTCTGAAATACTTTGCGTTTATTTCCTGAATGTTGTTAAGTCTGGTTGCACATAAGACAACTGTATGAACCACTGAGTGTGTGTTTGTTGTCATTTTGTTTCTTTAGTACAAAGCTGTATAACAAGCTATGCTCTCTGTCCACCACGAGAATCAAATCCTGGGTTTTACCGTCCCCCCCTCCCACTGCGCATACTCATTTGTAGATCTTGTACTCAACTTCTGTCGAGAAAAAGAATTTCAAACATCAGACCACCTGATGTTCACATTACACGGTAGTACTTTTTAACTGTACATGACAACGTCATATCCGGTTTTATCTAGTCTTCAGTTTGTTAGAAAATATAATATTTACAAGAAAATTCTGCGCCGCGAAGAAAGAAAGTTCTGACATGTGCATTTAAAGCCTTTAATGAAAGGTTTCAAATGTTCCATTTCCTTAAAATTTTTAAACAATGAATCATTTTAGGTTTAAAAAACGCATATATTTAGTGACCTTAAACCCGATATCACTAACTACGCCTTACAAGAATAATACGGTTAGTTCTTATCGGAATATTTCTTAAAGAGAACAGGTTTCATGTACATCGAAATATCATTTGGATTTAATAACCTAATTTTTAAAATAAACAATTTCTTAATCGATATCCATTAATGTGGGGGGCGTTACTAAAACATTTTAGGATAATTGCCTTCGACAGCGTTTTTTCTTAAAGAAATTTTAAATGTGATTATTTTTAACAAAACCATTCAAAGCAACCTACCCATAAACACGGTACAGCAGTATAAAAAGTGTTATAATAAAAATTAAGTGGGTGTGTTTTGTATTGAAAATAACGAATCAAATATTTTTCCACACCATACCATCACGAACTCCCCCATCAGATGAACGAGTTTATGTGAAAAGAGCAATCAGACAGGCCTTTCGTTCCTCTATTCTAAACATTTTCGATTCACCGTTTTCAGAGTTCTCATTTCTTTTGCCAGATTTTATGTACTATATTTATTGATCTTTTATCTATGTACGCATGTACAGTTAATTCGGGGCCTTACCGATTGTCAATGACGTCCTGAGACAGATAAATTCCCCTCTAAAAATATACTTATCTTTACCTTCAGGGACGCAAACTTAGCCTCCTAAGAGCACACCGCTTGCGCTACGTTTGTTCTGAGCCAATTCCTCATAGGCCTGAACTTGACAATGTGGCCTTACCTACAAGGAGTAGCCCCATGAAAAAGCTTTTCATACCAGGGGAGGGAGGGGAGGAATAAGAATAGGTTTTCATGGTCGCTAAACCCGAATCTGCCATCAGATAGCTTACTATGTTAACCCCCCACTAGGAATCTCAGTGGTGCTCGCTATGTTTAAATCTATTTTCATATCCAATTCATACGCTAATTGGACAAAACATGGCAGCACGTGCTCAGATACCACAGGCAGGGGGTCCATTTAGTAGCTATATAGTTAACTGAAGACATTGGAGTATGATAATTGCTACTTTGGAGCCCACTGTGAATCGCATTGTAGATTTGTTTTATGGGGGAAAATATCCGTTTGGATGAACATGATAAAGGAACAGATGAACCTAATAAAATACATCTTAGTAGGGGGGAAGGAAAAGTACTGTGCAGGGGTGGAAAGGTGGTAATAAAATACATCTTAGTAGGGGGGAAGGAGAAGTACTGTGCAGGGGTAGAAAGTTGGTAATAAAATACATCTTAGTAGGGGGGAGGGAGAAGTACTGTGCAGGGGTGGAAAGGTGGTAATAAAATACATCTTAGTAGGGGGGAGGAGCACTGTGCAGGGTGGAAAGTTGGTAATAAAATATATCTTAGTAGGGGGGAAGGAGAAGTACTGTGCAGGGGTGGAAAGTTGGTAATAAAATATATCTTAGTAGGGGGGAAGGAGAAGTACTGTGCAGGGGTGGAAAGTTGGTAATAAAACATATCCTAGTAGGGGGAGGAGAAGTACTGTGCAGGGGTGGAAAGTGGTAACAAAATATATCCTAGCAGAGAAGTAGAGGTGGAAAGTCATAATAAAAAACATCCTAGTAGGGGAAGGGGAAGTAACTGTGCAGGGTGGAAAGTTGGTAATAAAATATATCTTAGTAGGGGAGGAGAAGTAACTGTGCAGGGTGGAAAGTCATAACAAAATACATCTTAGTAGGGAGGGGAGAAGTACTGTGCAGGGTGGAAAGTCATAATAAAATACATCTTAGTAGGGGAAGGAGAAGTACTGTGCAGGGTGGAAAAGTAACAAAACACATCCTAGCAGAGGAAGGAGAGAAAGCAGGTGGAAAAGTAATAAAATACATCTTAGTAGAGGGGGAGGGAAGTACTGTGCAGGGTGGAAAGAGTAACAAAATACATCTTAGTAGGGGAAGGAGCAGTGCAGGGTGGAAAGTTGGAAATAAAATACATCTTAGTAGGGGGGAGGGAGAAGTACTGTGCAGGGGTGGAAAGTTGGAAATAAAATATATCTTAGTAGGGGGGAAGGAGAAGTACTGTGCAGGGGTGGAAAGTTGGAAATAAAATATATCTTAGTAGGGGAGGGAGAAGTACTGTGCAGGGGTGGAAAGTTGGAAATAAAATATATCTTAGTAGGGGAGGGAGAAGTACTGTGCAGGGGTGGAAAGTTGGTAGTTGTTCCTTTCTCTTCTTTGTTATGAAAGACCAATGAATGATTATTTATTTCCATGATTATGTAAAATCATATGTTCCAGAATCTTCCTCAATGTCCAATATTGTCCAAAACTAGCCACCAAATCATGAGTTGCTCTTGTCTAGCCGAAAAGCGGGATTTGACTGTCATTCTTATATCCCACCCAAACTCCCAAAATGCAAGCGTGTTAGTTTTGCAATGAGTTCACACTCATGGCACACCAAACATGATTCGTTTTGTGCTATGACGCATTGTAATGCTCAGCTTGAAACAGTAGACTTGAATCCCCTGTTTAGTTAAGACAGTAGAGTGGTGAGATTTTCTTGAATTATGATAAACCCCGTGTTTATGTCGAAACGTCAGAAGTTTATACAACAACCCATAAAAAAGAAAGCCTTTGTTTACCTAACAATTTTTTATTTAATAAATTCTTCTATACTTTACCAAGTTCATTAGACTACTCTTTAGGGTAAAATATGAGCAGAAAACAAATAATTTGTTTTAAGAGTAATACATTTTAAGTACAAAATATATAACTTTTAAATTTTCAATAATTAATTTTATTGGAATATCTCAATATTACAAAATAAATTACTTTATTACTGACGCTTCAAATTAAAACCTAGTTTGAAAAACATTTATAGATCAACATTAAAATATTTTAAACTAACAATAAAATTATTATAATACAATATATAAGCTTCACAAACTAAATATATTTAAAAAAAATGTTTTACTTTGGAGTTATTCACAGTATATATATACACACACACAAAAATCTCTTGTACACCTATGTATTAAATGTCTCCCCCTAACGGCTTTTAATTAAATAAAACGACCTGTAAAATATTTTTCCCTGTAACTCCATAAAGAAAAAACATTGAAGAAAAGTTTAGCCATTTTGTTAAAAAAAAATAGGAGTTAGAGAAACTAAAATGTTTGTTTTCCAGGATGGAACTTTTTGTTTCTAACATGATACTTACATAAATTAACTCTTTATATATACAACATTTTACTAGATAGATTGCATTTAAATGTATTACAGTCAAAAGAACCTTTCACCTTAAATAATTTCTGCATTTTTGCTCCGACAGTTAAATTTCCTGGTTCTTACACATAAGTAATTCTTTATATTACATGTATACTAATCTTTTTTTAAGAAATAAGTTGTCAGCGCAGTTGAAAAATTGAAAAACACGTATTGTTTCAGACTATATTTTTAATTACTCATTTATAAGTCGTTTTTGGCTCGGGGAGATTTTTTAATATCAGCGAAGAGCGCATGCTATTGATAACTTTCTTGGAAGTGTAAGAAACAGTTTGAACCACATAATTTGTGTTTGTTTGTTTTTGAATTTCGCACAAAGCTACTCGAGGGCTATCTGCGCTAGCCGTCCCTAATTTAGCAGTGTAAGACTAGAGGGAAAGCAGCTAGTCATCACCACCCACCTCCAACTCTTGGGCTACTCTTTTACCAACGAATAGTGGGATTGACCGTAACATTATAACGCCCCCACGGCTGAAAGGGCGAGCATGTTTGGCGCGACGGGGATGCGAACCCACGACCCTCAGATTACGACTCGCACGCCTTAACACGCTTGGCTATGCCGGGCCTTGAACCTCATAAGAAGCAAGTCAAGCGTGAGTGGGTAAAAGAAACAGTTGATTGATTAACGAGTGTATCAACCAGTTACGTATTTTAATGTCGAGTTATTATTGAATTACCTTGATAGCCGGTTTGTCTATCACTCCAGTTTCGTGAAAGAAAGAGAAATGAGACAATTAGCAAGTAAGGGTAAATCCTGTGTTATCTGTGAAGTTAAGCCTATTGGTACTTCGTGAAATCATTAAAGAATAAGCCTATTGGTACTTCGTGAAATCATTTAAGAATTAGCCTATTGGTACTTCGTGAAATCATTTAAGAGTTGAAGTTGAACGAAAGAGAAAAAGGTTTGTTACCAATATGAAAACAACGTTGCACTTTGTTTTCGCGAATAATATAAAAGAACTTGCCCGAGAACATAAATAATTACAAGAGCATAATTTAATCAGGTTGACAGTGTGTATGACGTGATTATGTACTGGTTAAAATAAATGGTGTTAAATAATAATATTCTCAACATTAACTCCACTTCTGATTGGTAAGTGACAAATGTAAAAACCTGTAATAATTAAAATTCACTTATTTCATCCGTTTCCCAAATTATTAATAAAAGTGGTGACATAGCAGCTTCCTCTTCCATTCCAGCCGACCTGATGAACCCAGACATCTGACCGAAAACCTCGCCGATACTGGATATGGCAGATTTATAAGTCTTAGAAAGCTATACCGTTCTTTACGTAACCGTTACCGCTGGGTATTTCAACTTAACATCTGCCCAGTTTGTTAATTTTTGAATTTCACACAAGACAACACAAGGGCTATCTGTACCAGCCGTCCCTAATTTAGCAGCGTAAAATAGACCAACGTTTAAGGTACTTTTTTCCAATGAATAGTGAGATTGACTGTAACATTATAAAGCCCCCACAGTTGAAAGGGAGAGCATGATTTGTGAGACGGGAATTCGAACCCGCTACCCTTAGATTGCCACCCTAGGTTCCAGACCCAAAGTTCTGACGTTGACCAAGTAAGGAACGTGAAAGGAAAGCTCCAAATAATAATAATTTGTTGACACATGGTTTAGTGTCAGATTTATTTGCATTTCTAGGTGTTTTATTTTCAGTCTTTACTGCAGCCAAGCTGACCTAATTTTTGTTCTCGAAAGAAACGCTTAAAGGACGTGTTTACACCCTGGCACTTACGTGGCAGCACGCGCTTATAACCTCACACAGCACCAACAGCGTGTGTGCATGTGTGTGTCAATATAGCGTAGAAATTCGTTTGAAAACAATTACATGTAAAAATTAGGGTTTCTTCTCGTTCATTTATAAAACTAAAAATATAGAAAGGAAGGGATTCAACCATCACCTCCCGTCAAGACTGATGACTTGTAAGTCCTACCAGTTTGGAAAGTGATAGTTATCTTTTGAAAACAGTCGAATAAACGTTCAAACTAAAGCGAAATTGTTTAGGTTAAGTGTAGAACTTATGCGACAATGTTAAATTTAAGTTATAAAAATATTTCTAAACTGAAAATAACAACGTACAATGACGTTTTGATTGATTTATGCGAACTTTATGAAAATAGCGAAGTTGAAACGTTCAAAGGTGTATGAGTGTGTAAAGACGTGAAAACACTGTTAGATGAAATGTGAAACCAAACACAAGCACTTTGAGTGTGTGTGTGTGTGTGTGTAAAGACGTGAAAACACTACTAGACGAAATGTGTAACCAAACACAAGCACTTTGAGTGTGTGTGTGTGTGTGTGTAAAGACGTGAAAATACTACTAGACGAAATGTGTAACCAAACACAAGCACTTTGAGTGTGTGTGTGTGTGTGTGTGTGTGTGTGTGTGTGTGTGTGTGTAAAGACGTGAAAACACTACTAGACGAAATGTGTAACCAAACACAAGCACTTTGAGTGTGTGTGTGTGTGTGTGTGTAAAGACGTGAAAACACTACTAGATGAAATGTGTAACCAAACACAAGCACTTTGAGTGTGTGTAAAGACGTGAAAACACTGTTAGATGAAATGTGTAACCAAACACAAGCACTTTGAGTGTGTGTGTGTGTGTGTGTGTGTAAAGACGTGAAAACACTTCTAGACGAAATGTGTAACCAAACACAAGCACTTTGAGTGTGTGTAAAGACGTGAAAACACTGTTAGATGAAATGTGTAACCAAACACAAGCACTTTGTGTGTGTGTGTGTGTGTGTGTGTGTGTGTGTGTGTGTGTGTAAAGACGTGAAAACACTACTAGACGAAATGTGAAACCAAACACAAGCACTTTGAGTGTGTGTGTGTGTGTGTGTGTGTGTGTGTGTGTGTGAAAACGTGAAAACACTGTTAGATGAAATGTGTAACCAAACACAAGCACTTTGAGTGTGTGTGTGTGTGTGTGTAAAGACGTGAAAACACTACTAGACGAAATGTGTAACCAAACACAAGCACTTTGAATACCTCAAGAGAAGAATGAAGTAAGCTACGATGAAATAGTTTATTTAATACCAGCTATGAAATCATCAGTTCACCAGTTTTCTTCAATTTTCATATGTGAAAGTTCATATTACACATGCGCAATAATTTTTAACGTATAATTTTACTTATTTAATCCAATGTTGGATTTAATAAACCAATCGCAATAGATCCTTTACGCTTCAATTACAATTCATTAACATAAGCTATTTGTCTGATAGCAACTCTAAACACGCGCAGCTTAAACGTGAATGAGCAGATAGTCTCGACAAGTTAGGTGCCTATGAAATGAAGTTGTCTCTCTACCCCCTCCCCCCATGCACAAAGCGCATGTGTGTGATCATGGTTTATTTGTTTTCAATTTTGCGAAGGACTATCTGCGCTAGTCGTCCCTAATTTAGCAGTGTAAGACTGGAGGGAAGGCAGCTAGTCATCACCATCCACCTCCAACCCTTGGGCTACTCTTTTACTAACGAATAATGGGATTAACTGTCACATTATAATGCCTCCACGGCTGAAAGGGCGAACATCTTTGGTGCAACGGAGATTCGAACCCGCGACCCTCAGATTACGAGTCGACCGTCTTCACCACCTGGCCATGCCGGGCCACTATGATTTGTACTTATTACATTTACAAAAGAAATAATGAAAACAAAGACCGCATTTCCACCATTTGTCAGAAACTTAAGGTGTTGAATAAATCCTGTTATATAATCTTCAACTTTATTAATTTTATAAATCACTTGTTTTCTCAGAAAATCCGATGATGATAACGTGTTATGTACAATCCGAAACGTCAAGAATATAGTAACTTAACAATCGTTTCGATTTCCTCGCAAGTGTTATAATTTCCTGCAAATAACTCCGCTGCCAGTGACACGAGTTATTATTGAGCCGTTTAAATACCTTATATTCTTTCGAGACGAAAGTCACACTGTAAAATTAAACGACATAATCTATTCGATAATTTGTTTTTTTTATTCAGTTTATAAATGTTTTCAATATATTTTCTGCTTTATAATGAGTGCACAAATACAGACTTCCTGCGACATATTTGTTACTTTTCGTGGTATAGGGGTCATAGTGCCCCTGGAGAACTGCGAGATAGTTTCAGGGGACATATATAAATATTTCCTCGCAAAAGACTACATAATCTGAAAAGTTACCGTTCTAACAAACTGTTCAACTATAATAGGTGAGGCAGTAAAAGAAATAAAATAAGCAACAGTATTTGTCAGGGTAACTGGCGTTAAGCCAAGAAAGCTTGTGAACCCTTAGCATATATCATGATCAGACATGTTTAATAAATGTTCCCGTTTATTGTTGGTAATGATTTAATGTTTAAACTCTGACATTTCATGTCTCTATCTTGTATACCTGTACTTCAACACTAGAATTCAGTTTCTGATTAATTTAGTTTCAATTATAAATGCTGTTAACATGGCGACATCTGTCAAACACGACGAAACTCTCACAATTCGCTGAAGGGTTTGAAATTCTTTTTTTCAGTCTAAGTTCAGGTTTCATAGGTATATTTAACAAACTTTTTGATTGATTGTTAATTGTTTGGAATTAAATACAAAGCTACACGAGGGCTATCTGCGCTAGCTGTGTTTAATTTAGCAGTGTACACGAGGGCTATCTGCGCTAGCTGTGTTTAATTTAGCAGTGTAAGAGTAGAGGGGAAGCAGCTAGTCATTACCATCCACCGCCAACTCTTGGGCTACTCTTTTACCAACGAACAGTGGGATTGACTGTAACTTTATAACGACCCCATGACTGAAAGGGCGAGCATGTTTGGTGTGATTGGAAATCAAACCCTCAACCCTCAGATTACGAATAGAATGACTTAACCACCTGGCCACGCCGGGCTAGGATGGTTTGTAGTTATTTTCACTTCATTAATAAAGTTTTTATCTTTCAAAATGATTCCTTTCCATTATTTTATTCCGGAAAAGAAAAACAAAATGCATTATTTAAATAAAGTAACTTATTGAATATTACTACACTCGTAAAACCACTACTTATTCCAAAAATGAAATATATATTTTGGTTTACAAAAATCTTGGATATAAAAATGAATATAACGGCGAATTATTGAAAGTCAAAATGTTAAAAATAAACAAAACAAATAATTTATTCACGGATAAAAAAGCCCTGTAGCTTTCCAGTACTTAAGTATAGCTATGGATCTATTTTACTGTTCGTTTACACTTACAAAAGAAAAAGCACATTGTTATAGAAGCTGGCTGCAAACGAACTTACCTATTATTAACAATGATACTGTTAAGTGTTCTCGTCCTGTTGACTTGAGCGCGCCTAGAACTGTTCCAACAATAGCACAACAAAGGCCTACAAATGCTATCATCACAATAAACCAGCGGATGCTGACAGTTTGTGTAACCATCACACCACAACATTGTTTGGGTTCATCACCCTCGGAAGCCGCTGGGGCCGTGCAACTAGTTCCTATTATTAAGGACCTATTTCGTCCTTGTGAAGGGAATCCACCCCTTCCTCTCGGTACGGATCGTCCCATAGGTAAATATGGATAACTTCCAGCCAAAGGCCCAGGGGGTGGGTGAACAAGTGGTCCATGTAGTAGTGGGGGTGGTGGCGGAGGATGTGTAGGTGGTGGTAAACGCCTGTTGGAAGGAGGAGGAAGTGTGGAATAAGGTGGAGGGAGATGAGAGTTAAGTATATCTGGTAAAACGTTTGGATTAGGGTTAGTATCAACAAAAGTATATCCATCAACTGGTGGATAGTCCCGTCGACCTCTCTGGTGTGTCATGTTATTACCGGTCACTGGTCTCCTGCTGTTTCCTGTTTGATCGATGCAGGTAAGAGTGGTAGACGTTTCGTTGCTTTGTTGGCCATCTACTGTTGGCGTATTTCGGACCATGACACGTGTAAGTACAGGTTATTTATACAGCATTCCTCACAACCTGTTGTACATTACTATTAGAAAGAAGCGATATTTCCCGTCTCCGATGTTGTTCGCTACAGTTACATACCATGTTTTTGGAAGTAAAACGAAAACAACTCCTAACCATTTTTTTATTTGAATTTTCAAATTTTAATAGAGTATTTCTAATCTTTTTAACACTACAAATCCTTGGTCTTACAGCTTGAAACAGCACAACGGAACACGACCTGCAACTTCCTTCTACAGCCACACCTTTTGTAGCCGGACCGGTGCTACCTGTTTGCCCGGCACGTTCTGTTGAAACTTACTGTTTCGAAGACGACTCCAACTAACGCATCTGCGATAACTTTAGCTTGAAGCGACGGGACACTCAAGACAGAACTAGACATGAGAAAGATACTGCACTGTAAAGGATGGGTAGGGTATTACCCTGAGCCGAATTCGAGCTCTGCTCTGTTGGTGTTACTAAACTCTCTGGGGAAGGATGCAGTCTTTCATCGCTAGCATCGAAGCGTGACACCGAAGGGTATTTCTGAACGACACAGTTACTGGTACGTAGGCTTACATACGATTTGCTCGGTATAGAAAGTAATTTCTTTAAAATATTCCAGTCTTCCCTTCATTATGATAACTTTTCTTATAAACCACTTTTTCTTGCTTGTCCCTAGTCCGTGGATCAGTCAAATACTTTTCGCTAAACATTACACTTTACACACAACCATGTGCTTACTTTTGCTTCGCTGCTTGGTGTTGATGTGGTACTTGTTGCACACATTAGCTTCTGATTGGTTACTCGCTGGATAAGTGAAGTTGTCCGTAGCGCTACCTATTGATAAACTTTACATATACGCTTTAATAAAGAAAATACTTCCGAACACCCCGTTTGTTTTTTTTATGAGGAGATGTTACCTTGCATTAATTCGATTTCTTTCATTCAAAATCGAACTGGAAATGCTGAAACATTTCTTTGCAAAACGATATAATATTAAGTTTAATAATAGAGTAATATTTTTCTGAAATGAATTTTTTATGAACTTTCCACTTTTTCTGCCGTTTTTTTTTTTTTTTTCACGCATGATAAAAGACTCAGCATGGACAGGGTTAAAATGGATTATCATATACGCTCATAGGGCCCCAGATACCTAATATCCTCATCACCACCAGCAACTAAAAATGTTATAGTTTATTCACAAATAATTCAATGTTACGAATTAATAAAATATCTTAAGGGCAGAAGGTAGCGCTATATGGCACTAAGGAGGATGAATATTTAATATACATTGTTTGATTTGTTTTTGAATTTCGCCCATAGCTACACGATGGCAATCTACCTTAGCCGCCCCTAGTTCAGTAGTATAAGACTAGTGGGAAGGCAGCTGGTCATCGCCACCCACCACCAACTTTTGGATTGGTCTTTTATCAGAGAATAGTGGGATTGACCGTCACATTACAACGCACCTAGGGCTGAAAGAGCGAGCATGTTTGGTGTGATGGGGTACGAGTCGAGTGCCTTAACCACCTGGCCATGCCGGGCCAATATAAATTGTATTTGTTTGTTTGTTTAGTATAAATATATTCAGTCTGGTTGTACTCAATGACCTATCCTGGACATTAAAACTGAATTTTATTGTACTCAATGTACTGTTTTGGACATTAAGACTAAATTCGATTGTACTCGATGTACTGTCCTGGACATTAACATATAATTTGATTGTACTCAATGTACTGTCCTGGACATTAAAATTGAATTTGGTTGTACTGGATGTACTGTCTTGGACATTAAAACTGAATTCGATTGTACTCGATGTACTGTCCTGGACATTAAAACTGATTTTGGTTGTACTTAATGTACTGTCCTGGACATTAAAACTGAATTTGGTTGTACTCAATGTACTGTCCTGGACATTAAAACTGAATTTGGTTGTACTCAGTGTACTGTCCTGGACATTAAAACTGAATTTGGTTGTACTCGATGTACTGCCCTGGACATTAGAAACTGAATTTGGTTGTACTCGATGTACTGCCCTGGACATTAGAAACTGAATTTGGTTGTACTCGATGTACTGTCGTGCACGTTAAAACAGGAAAGTGTTAAAGCTTATTCTTCCATCTTCCACGAGTGATAGTGCACTCTAACATATATACCACTTTTCTTGGCTTACCTATATGACTGCAAATCTAATTTCATTATCTCATTGCTTCATCTAACGTGGCTAATTCTGTTTGACTGCCACACACGAAAGTTAGATACATCTAGAAGCCTCGTATCTCTGGTTTCAAAAATTTGTGTCACCAAGGTAGGTAGCGCTTTTTAACTGCACAAATAACGGTGAGTCAAGTAGCGTCGTCTGCGAAACATAATTATTAATATTGACAGTAAAATAAAAATAATGTGCTTTAATTGAATAGCAAAAATAAGAAATGAAACAATTATATTTTATTTCTTGGAAATTTGCAAGTGGTCCCTAACGTCTTATTTTCACGAGCGTATTGTAAAATAACATAATTGTCATGCTCTAAAAAGCGATTTAAACAAACAGTTTAATGAGCGGATCGTTAAAGCGAAACAACGGTGTTAGAAACTGTTAACGTATTTTTCACAACACACATTTCTTATCATGAAGTATTACTCACCTAAACAATTACCATTATAAATTCGTCATGATTAGCATAATATTATGTTATTACTTTTCTAAAGCTATAAGCTAAGTGATGCCTAGGCTTAAGTGTGTCCTGGAAAGGTAATACAAATTAGATGAATAAGGCGTTTATAAAAACAAAAAAACAACTACTTTTGTATCACCCTTTACAAAAAACACAAATAAATGTTAACCAGACAGCAGCACTTATAGGACAATGCGGTTTGTACTTAAATAATTTCTAAACTAGATCGCAATAATAAAGTTATCAGAATTATACAGTAAAACTGGGACATTTTTATTTCTACACAGAATGACAGTATAACGGTCATGAAACAGTAAAATGACAGTTAACACGTTTTTGTGTTTACTTCTGCTTTATAATCTGATATTTATATATCGCTTTTTCAAGTCATGGACAAAAAGTTCTTAAAACTTGTACAAATAAAAATAACAAATAAAACATTCATAAGTTGTTTTAGAGATAAAATGTTTCATCTTCGTTTGGTTTTATTTTTTTGGCGGAGATATTCAAATTTATCTTTCTGTGGCTGTCTAATAACAGGTTAGGTTTAGAAAACATAGCATTTAGTGAGTGAACACTACTGTGTGGTTTCTTTACCATATAATACTCCAAGTAAAATTTAAAACACGTGTATATAATGGTAAACGGTACATCATAAAAAAACTCACACCGAGGTGTAAGACAGTTTAATGCTTTTACTATTTCTGATTGTGACAAAAAATAAGGTAAACAACTGGGACAATGTCAGTTTTACTGGGACGTCTGACAACCTAATCAGTAATACACTACATTAAAATCTGAGTAGAACAATGAAAATATTAAACGATCTCACCAATGTTGTAGTACCACTGGCCAAGCTAATGTTCCCAGCTTTTCGTCCACCTTCATGTTTGTGTGTGTATGTGGAGGGGGGAATGGAGTATGGCCAGTGCTACAAGTTTGTTCCTTAAAGCAACATCGGACACGGATTCACCACCCTCCCTTAAGAACTGTTTTCAGATAGATTGGTCAGAAGGTCATTAAGTGGGAGTGCCACTCTTCTTGGCTGTTCCCTGAAGTTTGTGCTTCCTTTTAGCAGTGTGGACGCTCTTTACTTTCGCTCTTTATGGACTAAGCAGCTGTGTTTAGATCGAGTTAAGGATGAAGGTAATGTTTCCCAAGGCTGTCAGTTTATAAATAACACTCACTTGTTTCCAATCGATTAGACGTTGGTGCAAACAGAGTTATAAATTAAAGATATTATAGAAGTTTATCAAACTTACGGTTAATTAACCCTCCTGTATTCATTTAAAGATAAGTAGAAGGTTTATCTTATCGCCCAGCAGTCAGTCTGGGGGTTTATAATGTTAAAAGTCTGGTTTCTATATTCGTGAATTACACAATACATTAATAAGTAAATTTTGTCTCCAATGGGGTGAGTGGTTTACGGACTTACATTGTCTCCCAAAATATCAATGGTTTACAGATCTACAGTTGTTTCCCAGGGGGCCACTTGTATACGAACTTACATTGTCTCCCAAAATATCAATGGTTTACAGATCTACAGTTGTTTCCCAGGGGGCCACTTGTATACGAACTTATATTGTCTCCCAAAATATCAATGGTTTACAGATCTACAGTTGTTTCCCAGGGGGCCACTTGTATACGAACTTATATTGTCTCCCAAAATATCAATGGTTTACAGATCTACAGTTGTTTCCCAGGGGGCCACTTGTATACGAACTTATATTGTCTCCCAAAATACCAATGGTTTACAGATCTACAGTTGTTTCCCAGGGGGCCACTTGTATACGAACTTACATTGTCTCCCAAAATATCAATGGTTTACAGATCTACAGTTGTTTCCCAGGGGGCCACTTGTATACGAACTTATATTGTCTCCCAAAATATCAATGGTTTACAGATCTACAGTTGTTTCCCAGGGGGCCACTTGTATACGAACTTATATTATCTCCCAAAATACCAATGCTTTACAGATCTACAGTTGTTTCCCAGGGGGCCACTTGTATACGAACTTACATTGTCTCCCAAAATATCAATGGTTTACAGATCTACAGTTGTTTCCCAGGGGGCCACTTGTATACGAACTTACATTGTCTCCCAAAATATCAATGGTTTACAGATCTACAATTGTTTCCCAGGGGGCCACTTGTATACGAACTTACATTGTCTCCCAGTTGGATAATTGTTTATAGACTTACTATATACTCCCAGGGGGACAGTTGTTTACAGGCTTACAGTTGTCTCCCAGGGGGATAGTTGTTTACAGACTTAAAATTATAAATCCCAGGACTCGTTTCTTCTCGATGGGCAGAATGTAAACATGCCACTGTGTAGTTTAGCATTATAAAATAACTCATTGACTGAATATATAAATAAAATTAGAATCTCTGGTCAAAGACACTTATATGCAATAGTTGTAATCTAACAAGACAGCTACCAGATGTTGTTTAAAAATGACCATTTGTAGTAGAGCCTTTAACTATGCATGTGTAATATAAACAATGACGATGTAATTTATCTCTTTACATTTATTCGTCCTTTAGCACGTGCTAACATGTACTCTTAACAT
Source organism: Tachypleus tridentatus (assembly GCF_004210375.1). Classification (NCBI taxonomy): domain Eukaryota; kingdom Metazoa; phylum Arthropoda; class Merostomata; order Xiphosura; family Limulidae; genus Tachypleus; species Tachypleus tridentatus. Next base: position 264,104,347 of record NC_134837.1, on the reverse strand, counting down.
CGTAACTGATGATTTGCGACTTTTAAAGAAAAAAGGTGGTAAGGTACGGTAATGACCTAAAATTAATTTTAGTTTCTTTATACAATAACATATCACCCAAAAAGTTTTTTTTTTACAAATAGAAAAAAAAGAATAGTAATTTTACAATAATCGTATTTCAATAATAGGAAAACATTCTAATCTTTAAGCGCAGATAGCCCAGCTGCTTTGTGTCATAAAACGACAAACCAACCAACCTAATCTTTAAAAGAAACATAACATCATAATATTAAAAAAAAATCTAATCTGTATAAGAAATAATACATCCTAATCTTTATAAGAACTTGAAACACTGTACATTTAATTAGCTGTAATATCTGATATGTTATTTAATAAGGTTTGATCGCAACTTGTAGTTAGTTTCAATTTATCTTTGTTTGAATTTTACGCAAAACTACTTGAAGGTTATCTGCTCCAGGCGATTTTACTTTAGAAGTGATTTTCTAGACTGAGGCAACTACTCAAAATCACCTTCCGCCAACTTTTGGGTTATTTTTAACTAACGGAAAGTTTGATTGGTTGAAAGGGCGAGCATGTTGAGTGACGGAATGGGAACTCACGACCCTCAGACTAGGCCAAGTCATGCCAGTATTTAATATATTTATATCACAATTAATAGCTATTTTACACATTAACATAAATGCCTAATAATTCTGTTTCACAATCTGGAGTCTCCCATATATATATATATATACAATTGTACATAGAGTCCATATACCCAACTTATACAGATATGTTTGAGACAGCATGATTCTACGAAACTGTGTTCCGTTTTTAACCCGCGCTGCGGTGAGACAGACATTGATTGTTGGAAAGAGTTCAGAAAACGGTTACTAGAGTAGTGTGTAAGATGAAGGGGTTGTCATATGAGGAGAGATTGAAATCTCTCAAATTGATTTCTCATGAAAAAAAACAAGAAAAAACAATCAGAATAGTAGGCTCAGAGGACATAAATGTACATTTTGGGAGGGCAGGAGTCATCTTCAGCTAAGACAGTTTCATTTTTCTAAAAGGGTGGGTGGCTTTTGGAATGGGTTGCGTTCAGATGTCGAGGCAGGCACAAAGCTACAGAGGGCGCTTATTTAAAGTCACAAGGAGATCCTTCAGTAATATTACATTTTTATAAAATGTTAGTTCTTTCCGTAATTATGACATTTATAAGTTGTTATTCGGCACTAGACTCTCTCAGAAGTTCAGAGAGACCCGGGCCATTTCTATGTTTTGAGGCTCTTAGCTAAAATAAAAATATAATTACACACGAAAAAACAAACAAACAATACAACCAACAGCCCAAAAGAAAAATAAAACAAAATCTGAATATTTAATTTGTAATTTGCTAAGAGTGTATGTCACATTTTGGTATGACTGGGTGGCACATAAAAACAGGTCGCAAAAACTTACCAAATACAAAAAATAACGAGTATAAATTTAGGGCTCTGACCAAATGGCCTTTCCAATCCGCCACGTTCTCTTCTAATTAGTTGTAGTGGACAGCACAGCAGTTTTAAATAAAGAAGTTAAGTTTTTTATTAGTATTTTATTTGCCACTACTAAATTAAATATCTAAATAAGCTTTTATTAATTTTTATGAATGGTATTTTGTAAGGTTTCTATTTTGTGCATCTTTAACTGACAAGTTTAATTAATATTTCAGCTGTTATTTGAACGTGGTATGTTTGTTAATTAAAAACAACGTACAACGTTCCTGTACATTATTTTTTCAAATAATGATCTTAAAAAATTATTTTATGGTGTTAAGGATGCTGCTATAGTATTTAAGTTTTTGTATGATACAAATCATTGAGTTTGAGAGAAAAAAAAAAACAAGTGCTTCATCTAAATTGACTTCCCATTGATTACATTTCTTTACAGAGACCCCAGAAAGACCTACGACTTCTTCTGTATCTCTAGATGACTGGTATGGGTATTAAAACTTTTATTAAAATAAAGTAAAGAACAACGTTTCAACCTTCTTAGGTTTTGTTTGCTCGTTTTTGAATTTCGCACAAAGCTACACGAGGGCTATCTACGCTAGCTTTCTTTAATTTAAAAGTGTAAGACCAGAGGGAAGGCAGCTAGTCATCACCACCCATTGCCAACTCTTGGGCTACATTTTTAACCGACGAACAGTAGGATTAATTGTCACAATATAAAGCCCCCACGGCTGACAGGGCGATCATATTTGGTGCGAAGGGATTCGAACCCACGACCCTCAGATGCCTTCGCCACCTAGCCATGCTGGGCCTCCTTCTTAGGTTATATTCAGGTTAACAAAGATTACCTAGAAAGTCGAATCCTTTCCTCTATTTTATTTTAATAAAAGTTTTAACACCCACATCAGCCGTCTTGAGATGCATTTTTACTTCAAGTGGGTTTCTCATCATCACATATGATTTTCTGCTGGTGGAAACGACATAGATATAGTCAGTGAAATATTAAACTTACGAGTTATCAAGAAAACTAAAAGTTAAAGGTATTCGTATTAAAATTAAACACATTCTGCTAAAACAATTAAATTGTCCTTTTCTTTATGTTAAAACTTCCCCAAAGAGGACGCTATGAATTACCATAGAAACTGATCAAACATTGATAGTTTGGATGCAATAACAGTGCGTAACGTTTATTTTAACAGTGGTAGAAGTTAAATTTTAATTGGTAAAGGTTTGTCATCTAGTTAAAAGTTGTTGATACTGTCGTTTTTTTTTTTTCAAACAATTTATAATCAGGTAAATTTTGACATGCTTATTTTACTATTAGTGGTAGCGTGAGACCATATTTGGCAGACGAATATGAGGTTAGAGTAATAGGCATTAAATAACGAACCGAAATTCTAACCTGAGTCCTGTCATTGGGCAAAAGGGCACATTGGCACTAGATATAGCAGATAAAGTGTTATTATGTATTAGGAAACGTTTTTCATACATTCATGGAATAAATAGAAATTTATTGTGTTATTCTTATAGCTGGGACATAAGATTAACTACAAGATTTGAAGCGAAATGGATTTCAGTTACGTTTACACAAAACAACGGAAAGACTTCGGAAAGCAGTGTAATTTTTTTGATAGACCAGCAGACATTCTAGTGGACATTGTTCCAGATAAAAACTTAACCGAAAATTTCATTTCAATGAAATATGTTGACACTGGCATTCAATGTGCAAACGAGATGTCAGAACATGAGGTAGGACTGAAATTGAGTGTTTGTTAATACATGAATTGTGACTGTATTAAATTAGTTTCAACTCATTGGCTAATGAGCACACCTTTGTAACTGTAACTGGAAATTAGTTAGTGACTGTAGTTGAGAATATATGAAAAAAATTAACACTTTAAGTGACTGTTGTTAAATATTTTTTGATAATTAGTTTAATACATGCTTGAAGGTGAAAATATCCAGACTTGAAGTCAAGTGCTCTTTATTAAGTTGTCCATTGCCTGTGATAATTGATTACAGTCATATACCATGTGAAATAACTGATTATTTGTAGTTACAATTAAATTGATTTAATATTATGAAAATAATCTGTTTATTAATGTTTTCCAGTTGTTCCAAGTATTCAGTAATAAATAAATGTATGATTAAATATATAAGCATCAGAATATTCAATTAATCACAATTAGGTCTATATATTACTGTTTGCAGATATTCCAAGTGCCCAGGAATTGATCAATTAATTGTTGCATGATATCTAACTCAAGTTTACTCAGTTAATCTATTAGTTTTACAACTCACAAAAATAACCAGTCAATCTAAATTTAAGTTCCACATTAACTATTTATCTGTTATTTTCACCATTATAACTGTTTGTTTTTAAACTTAAAGCTACATGGTGAGTTACCTGTACTCTGACTATGTGTATTGAAACCCTGTTTTGTTGCACAAGTTTTTTGGTCAAGTTGTGGGAATAGTCAGTATTGTTTTTTAAAACATCTCAAGAGTATAACTTGTTAGTTTAATGTAACTGATCCACTAATTTTCTAGTCCTATAGTCATCTGTACATGCTTTAGTATATTGAATACTATATCACGTTTTGTAGACAGACTGTGGAATAGTTTAACTTTGATGATATGTATCACAGTAAATGAGCTTAGGAATTAGGTTTTTCTCTCATATGTAATACAAAACAAATCTTTATGTGGTATACTACAGTGTGTAGACTTGTAAATCAAAATATCAAATCCTACTTTGTAGTGACTAATTAAAGTTTTTATATGTCTTTAACATACTTCAGATATAACTAATTTAAACATATTGATTTATTAAAAACATTTTATTACAAAGGGATCTACTAAACAATTATTCCACAAGTTATAACCAAAATTTATAATGTTCACACTAAATCATTTGTTCCATTATAATGAAAGAATATCTAAGTCTTATACTTTAGCTCAACACAGAACGGTATGAAACAAGAAATCAAGGAATGAATCACACTGAAGGTGGATGGCCTCGAGATATTAATCCTGATGAATTGGAACAAGTGATGCGATTTAGAAAGAAAGTAGAGAAAGATGAGACCTACATAAATAGCATGCTTCAACTGGGAGCTGTATGATTTTTGTTATGTTTTTAGATATTGTTAGATTTTACATAAAAATGTTAAAATCATAAAGAAAATTACCCTTAAAACTTTCAAATTCTTATACCAGTTACACTAATTAAAGCCTAAATATTATTATTTTCAAATGTGGCTTTTATGTTTTGTTACTGAAATTGTAGCTACTTTTGCTGTGATCACAAAATATATATATGTATTATGCAAGTTTGTTATAACTCATAAATAAATTAAACAAATTAATAATTAGTCAGAGTTTTGAATTTGTTGTTTTTAATGCAGTCTTTCTTTATGATTTCATTTTACTATTTAACTTCATTAAAATGTATTTATTCTCATTAAAATATGTTATACCATATTCTTAGTGCACAGCAAGGGTGTATTTTGGGAGAGGGCATTTGTCCCCTAGAAGAATGAGAAATATAATTCTTTTTTTTTTTAATCCATTCAGTATATGTAGAATAAATTTTTGTTAACTTCACAATTTCACAGTCCCCCTGTCGGTGAAACATTTCTACAGATGTCGATGTTACACAGATTATTAAAATTAAAACTACAGTAGTTAATGTTGCTTGCATGACTACGTTATATTTATGTTCACTCAGATATTATCAAATTTTCTGAGATTAAAAGCATCATAAAATATGTTTACATTTCACTTACGTTTTGAAAGTACAATAACTGTGTCAATGGTTAATATTTAAAAAATGTTTTTAATTAAATGATAGACATTAAGATAGCTTTATGCAGTATTATAAACTTTGGCTACAATTAAATTTGTGATAGCATAATTTTCATAAGGTATGAAATAGATTCTGACACTATTGGCAAGGAAATGTGGTTGGTTCAATTAATTCACAGTTGTTTTGTTTTTACATCTTGTTTCAGCTCATGGAACATTGTATCAAACAAAACAATGCCATAAATATTTATGAGGAATACTTTGAGGAAGAAATATCAGAAGAACATGAAGAAATACCATCAGCAAAAAATGTAAACATTTTCAGGTAGAATTACTTGTGCTTTACTAAGCCTATTATTAGACACTGCTGCTTCTTCTCAGTATTACTGATTTTAATGGTTGTATGAGTTGGACACATCAGAAGGTAAAGGGAAGTATTTGTCTAAGCATCAATTTTTAAAAGATAAAAATCTAACATTTATGTAGTAACATATTCAAATATATTGTACATCAGTTGTTGGGAAAAGATACAGTTTTTCAGTTAGTGTTGTCAATGGTTTATTGAGAGAGTTAGAAGTAGTTATATATCACATGTTTCACTGCATGATTTTAGGAAACTTTGCACTTTATGCTCAGATATATGTTTTTTTTGTGAATTAATTAACTTATTAGATTGGTATTATTTTGTATGAGAACCTTTCCAACATTCACACATTGCATTTGTGTAAAAACATTTAGGAAACTTTCCACTTTATGCTCAGATATATGTTTTTTTTGTGAATTAATTAACTTATTAGATTGGTATTATTTTGTATGAGAACCTTTCCAACATTCACACATTGCATTTGTGTAAAAACATTTAGGAAGCTTTTACTCATATTTAAATTAATTAAACTTTTGTAGGTAATGAATCATCTTATAACTGTTTAGTGTTATGTTTTAGTTAATAATAAATAAAACTCAAGGTTTTTAAGATTATTTAAGGAACTTGAAAGTGAGAAAAGTAAGATATAAGTAACATTGACAACAACTTGTTCATCATTAGTTTCACAACAAGTTCAAGTTTGTGATTAATAAACAACAACACTTGTTTAGAAATAATACATGTAGAAATCATGTCTAAAGAAGTTGAACACTAAACTGTCACTGTTAACACAAAATCCTGTAACCCGAACACTTTTGAAAGGTTACCTTGTGTCATCATGAGAAGACAATGGATATACTTCTCATCCAAACTTTTCTTAAGAATATAGGAGAAAAACCAGTGTCACAATGAAACCAAATGAAACATCACTTCTGGTGGTAATTTAAACACGTATGACTGACAAGTTATTTGTATACACTTTAACGTTGTCAGGGTTAATCTGAATGAAGATCACATAGGGAACTTAATTATATCTATCTATTTAAATAAAACATATATTCTAAAATTAGAAAGACTCTTATTATACGCAGCAGATATTTTTAATTTCCATTGTATTTTATTTAGTCAATTTTGTAATTTTCAGAGATCCTGAACCAGCACAAAGAACTGCTACTTATTTGTCTTGGTCTCCCGAAGGGAGAAATAAATTGGCCGTTGCATATGCTATTCTTGAGTTTCAAGGTGCTCCAGGTGTTACAGTCAACAATTCCTACATATGGGACCTAGGTAGCTTCTTCTGTTAGGTTATTTTACTCTAAAACAAGAGTAGTTTCATTTCAGTCAGTTAACCTAATAATTATAAACTATTAATTATTTGTTCCACATTATTAGCTTGAATTTCTCAGATGTTGGTTAATAAATAAACTTCACTAGATAATTTCATTCCTCCATAGTATAGATATTGACTTACCTTTTGTACTATATAGAAGTGTCCATTTGGTGTGATTTTATTCTTAATTAAAAACAAACAAAACAATCCATTTGTTCCAAAGCATGCAGATATATTAAATTTTAGGGCTATTTTGAATTGTGTATTTGTGGTGTGATCTTATATCCCTGTTTCCAAAGGATGAAGTGTCATAACTTTTTCAGTTATTTTGAATTGGGTATTCATAGTTTTATTTTATTGGCATTAAATTTATTATGGGTACAATCATGAAAATATGATTCAAATGGTTTAGGAACATTTCTGCACTGGATTAAGAGTTAACTTGTGTAAGCTTTGTGTTCATGATTTAACCTCACTGTGATGAAACAATGAACGTTTATAGTTATTTCTAGGAAGCAGTTTGATTGCTAAAAAATCAAAGTGAGTTGAAAATAGATCACAAATAATATTATAATCTTGGTTGCTTCATAAACCACCAGTCTATCTATCTTTCAAGTATTTATGACAGACATACTTACATTAAATCTTTATTTAAAACAGAGTTTTGTTGGTACACATAGTTAAACATGTATGATCCCCAACAAAAGAGTATGGATACATGTAATAGAAATAAAGTTTGAACGAATACTTTTGATTAGTTAAAGAATATAAATTCAAGAGATTTCAATTTTAGGCTTAATTGTTTTTGTTACTAGTACCTAACTATACAAAATAAAATTATAACAATTAGGTAACTAAACATTTGAAGACATATCCTAAAGTGATTAACAGTCCCAAAAATATACCTTACAGCAACTTGAACATTCCCATACAGATCTTATAGCTGGTTTTGTAATAATTCATCTACTTGTCTAATTGAGATACAAAAAGAGTTGTCTTTGGATTAGATTTAATTCTTGAGAGATAAACCAACACACACACAAAAACAACTTAGAGCTACCTGTAGTTACAGTGAATTTTTAAATCAGGTTGTATAAAATAATTAGTTGTCTTAAACATTGTTCCTCATTATTTACAGATAATCCAAATCAACCGTTTTTGACTCTGAAACCATCTGCCTCACTACTCTGTGTAGAATATTGCCCTAAAGATCAGAATTTATTGGTTTCTGGATGTTATAATGGACAACTTGGTAAAGGATATCTCAGTATTTTAAATAGACTCGCAGAACACCAAAACCATTTATTTACTTAAAGAAGTAGAGTTTTGTTGTTTTAAGTTCTGTTCAGATGTTGCTGACATAGTTGTACTTTTGTATACAGTATATTTTAACAGTGATCAACAAAGGGTGAATTAAAGAACAAGTAAGGTGATTTGCACCTCTAACAAGGAGTGAAAAACTTTATATGTTTTAGCTTTGTGGGATATCCGTAAAGGCTCTACTCCTGTTGAAGTGTCTCCAATTGAGAACAGCCATCGAGATCCGGTGTACAGTGCACTGTGGCTACATTCAAAAACAAACACTGACTGCTTCTCTGCCTCTACAGATGGCAGGGTGAGATCCATTAGTTTGCATATTTATGATAATATCTAAGCTCATTTACATGCTGGATGTGGAATCTTCAGTATTGCATGGAATGATTTGGTTTAAATATGTTCTTTGGGGGAAAAAAACAAGTTATTTATTCATTACCAAAAACATAGTTTCTGATTTAATAGACTGGAAATGAGAAATTCAGTTTACTTCTTTTCTTAGCACTATCAAAACAAGAGAACATCAGAAGAAACTGACAAAAGAAACTGCGTGACAGCTAGTCGAGGCATATGACTCGTATGCAGAAAATATCTTTATTTATTTTCATTATACTTTCTGTAATTTCACTTTTTATGTTCCTAAATTAGTACCCATTCTGTGTTAGTTGAGAACTTTAAATTTATTATGATTCATGACATATTTTTGTGTTCTCAATAAATTATAAAGTTTGCATTTCTTAACTGTCCAAGATATTTAAGCATTCACTAAAATTCCTGTAACATTGTACTGTTACATGGGAATGCAGTTATTTATTTCTCTATTTGAATTGATACATCTTTATTTTTATGTATTTTTGAACAGGATTTAACAATATGTCAAGACTTGTTCTAAATAAGAACACAGTTGTTTTTAATACTTAACTTTAACTTTTTTCATAAGGTTTCCATATTATAGTTTTATCTGGTATGAGTTGACACTATATTTATGTTGATTTTAACAGATAATGTGGTGGGATATCAGTTGACACTTTTTTTATGTTGATTTTAACAGATAATGTGGTGGGATATCAGTTGACACTTTTTTTATGTTGATTTCAACAGATAATGTGGTGGGACATCAGTTGACACTGTGTTGGTTTCACCAGATAATGTGGTGGGACATCAGTTGACACTTTTTTTATGTTGATTTCAACAGATAATGTGGTGGGACATCAGTTGACACTGTGTTGATTTCAACAGATAATGTGATGGGACATCAGTTGACACTGTGTTGATTTCAACAGATAATGTGGTGGGACATCAGTTGACACTGTGTTGATTTCAACATATAATGTGGTGGGACATCAGTTGACACATTGTTGATTTCAACATATAATGTGGTGGGACATCAGTTGACACATGGTTGATTTCAACATATAATGTGGTGGGACATCAGTTGACACATGGTTGATTTCAACATATAATGTGGTGGGACATCAGTTGACACATGGTTGATTTCAACATATAATGTGGTGGGACATCAGTTGACACATGGTTGATTTCAACATATAATGTGGTGGGACATCAGTTGACACTTTGTTGATTTCAACAGATAATGTGGTGGGACATCAGTTGACACTTTGTTGATTTCAACAGATAATGTGGTGGGACATCAGTTGACACTTTGTTGATTTCAACAGATAATGTGGTGGGACATCAGTTGACACTTTGTTGATTTCAACAGATAATGTGGTGGGACATCAGTTGACACTTTGCTGATTTCAACAGATAATGTGGTGGGACATCAGTTGACACTTTGTTGATTTCAACAGATAATGTGGTGGGACATCAGAAAGCTGAATGAACCAACAGAAAATCTTGTTCTTCATTTTTCAAAGAATCAGCCTCCAAGACTGGATAAGGCATTTGGAGCCTGCTGTTTGGAGTATGAAGCCACAATGGTTGTTTTTAATTTTCACTATGTGTTTAGTTTTAGGTAAAATATGTTTGTTATAACTATAGCATCCAAATTATTAGAACTATCAGAGATGCTGTCGTATGTTTGTCTATTCTTGGTAGTAATTACTATTCATTCTTTATTGAAATGATTTAGAAAAAGTGAGCATTTTCCAAGAAAAAAATTTTCTGGTTAGTACTGTATAGGAAACTTGTTCAGATTGTGTTATTTAGTTGTACACAACTTATTGTATTAAAATAATTTAATGTACAGAGTTCAACATTTTTATAAAGTTTACTGATATGAACTGTAATGTTTTTATATAGTTAAAGTGCTACTGTTTATTGAAGAAAAAATATTAGTTTTTAAGAACTCCAGTTTCTCAGCACTACATTTAAAAATTTCATTAATAAAGATGTAGTCAAACCCTGAGATACAGTTCTGGAGAAAGTCATGTTTTTGTTGTGATCAGATTATCTTTATTTAAAGTTGTGTTATGTGATAAAGAAATGGTTGTTGATTGTGGTTGTGTGATTTGTAGCAAAGCCACATCAGGCTATCTGCTGAGTCCATCGAGGGGATTCAAATCCCCAGATTTTATTGTTGTTTATCTGTAGACTTACCACTGTATCAGCAGGGGACAAATGGTTGTTGAACTTACCACAGTTAGTTTTCTAACTGTCTGTATCTTGAATACCCAAAGTGTTAAATATTTGTATAGTTTGTTTCTGGTGCCATTGAATAGATGGTGCAGAAGTTTTGATTACATATATAGATACTGACATACATGCTCTGTCTGTTATAGTAAGATATACTCTCCTATTTCTGCCTGAATTATATTTTAGTGAAAATGTATTTAATATAATAACAACCATATTCCTAGTTATTAAAGTGAAAGCTACTCTGTTTCCTTTTCTTTTAGCCAACAAAGTTTATGGTTGGAACAGAACAAGGTTCAGTTCTCTTGTGTAATCGTAAGGCAAAGTCACCAGTAGAGAAATTAACAGCAGTTTATAATGCTCATCTTGGACCTGTATATACCCTTCAAAGAAACCCATTTTTCCCAAAAAACTTTCTTACCATTGGTGACTGGACAGCTCGGGCAAGTACTTTTTTATATTCTTAGCAAATGTATTTACCAATTTAACTTTTCATAAAAGTCAGTTTAAGGTAGGTAAAACAGATCATATATTTAAATTTATGTCCTATAATAATACTGCTCAAATTAAGTTAGGGAAAATAAATAACATTTAATGTAACTTGTGAAATTGCACATGGATGAAGAGTCTACAGCTCATTAAAGATGTTTATTTTGAAGAGAGTATATTACTGGTATAATATACATGTCATCAACAACAAACTGTCCTCACCTATGTGTTTATTAATGTGACAATTACAAAAGTAGTAAATTGTGACCAACTAAGAATATTCTATCTCATACCACGTGTCTTCAGTTGGTAATAAACTCTTCAGAAAATTATTATTGAAGTAGATCTCTAAGTGGTTTTGTAATATAGAAATATGTGATGGATTTTTATCTCCTGGTGGTACTTATTTTTAGATATGTGTAAGTCTTCACATAAAAAATATTTGAGAACACCATTAAGTTTATGTTATTTCAAGTTTCTTTCTTATTCTCAGCGTTAGGTGTAGTCTGTTGTTATTCACGACAAATGTCATTTAATGTGATCTTGGATAAGGATCAAGTTACTAATGTCCTTTAGTGGTTGTCCATGTAATACCTAGAGGTTATTCTTTAAAGTGTATACTATTCTGAGAGTAACCTGTCATGTGGTGGTACCAGTGGGATGGTATAAATAAGATGAAGTAAGGAATACAAGCTAAGCTTAGCACAAGTAAGGTATGAAACCTTGTATCCTACAGTCTGGATGAGTCCTTAGTCCAGTGAACAGACACACACACACAGTTTTATGATGTATATCTGTGATATGAATACAAGCTAAGCTTAGCACAAGTGAAGTATGAAACCTTGTATCCTACAGTCTGGATGAGTCCTTAGTCCAGTGAACAGACACACACACAGTTTTATGATGTATATCTGTGATATGAATACAAGCTAAGCTTAGCACAAGTGAAGTATGAAACCTTGTATCCTACAGTCTGGATGAGTCCTTAGTCCAGTGAACAGACACACACACAGTTTTATGATGTATATCTGTGATATGAATACAAGCTAAGCTTAGCACAAGTGAAGTATGAAACCTTGTATCCTACAGTCTGGATGAGTCCTTAGTCCAGTGAACTGCACACACACAGTTTTATGATGTATATCTGTGATATGAATACAAGCTAAGCTTAGCACAAGTGAAGTATGAAACCTTGTATCCTACAGTCTGGATGAGTCCTTAGTCCAGTGAACAGACACACACAGTTGTATGATGTATATCTGTGATATGAATACAAGCTAAGCTTAGCACAAGTGAAGTATGAAACCTTGTATCCTACAGTCTGGATGAGTCCTTAGTCCAGTGAACAGACACACACACACAGTTTTATGATGTATATCTGTGATATGAATACAAGCTAAGCTTAGCACAAGTGAAGTATGAAACCTTGTATCCTACAGTCTGGATGAGTCCTTAGTCCAGTGAACAGATACACACACAGTTTTATGATGTATATCTGTGATATGAATACAAGCTAAGCTTAGCACAAGTGAAGTATGAAACCTTGTATCCTACAGTCTGGATGAGTCCTTAGTCCAGTGAACAGACACACAAACAGTTTTATGATGTATATCTGTGATATGAATACAAGCTAAGCTTAGCACAAGTGAAGTATGAAACCTTGTATCCTACAGTCTGGATGAGTCCTTAGTCCAGTGAACTGCACACACAGTTTTATGATGTATATCTGTGATATGTAGATCCAACTCAGTAATGCATTTTTACATACATCTAATGTCCACTGTTACTCATATGTCAACGGACTAACATCCTGGAGGGTGAGGCACAGACCTGTCATTTACCATCTTGTTGTAGCACCTTTTTAACATTCGACAGTCTTTCCTAGCTGATGATGTGCCATTTATTGTACTCACAGCAGCCTCAGGTCTGCTATTTTAATCAAGATTGGCTTTCCAGTATCAAAATACCAGATATAAACTGCATAACTAATGGAAACCTGTAAATTCATCCAGAAATATTTCTGTTTAGGGCAAAGGCAGAACTGTGACTTACCACGCTTACCCATGAAATCAACACAAAACCTTGATGTACCTTGTTTCTGACAGTCACTATTTGAGATAAGGAAGCACTCTCCCAAGATCTAATGATTTAGTCCTTCAACATTCACTATATTTTAGAAGTAGCTTTATTGGACGTATGTTGGCCACATATACATGTGATAGAGAGTTAAAGTTATTTGACCTAATTGGTCACTTATTTGCAGAAATACATCAGCATATCCAGCTAACAAGTCAATGAGTTACTTTTAGTGCATTGCATTTAGACCAGTGGTGGGTTGGCAGCCTTTCCTTTCTTACCGATGATAATTTCAGTGTAAATATTTGTAACTATAGTACAAAACAATGGTGGGACTTCTTCCCTCCTCAAACAAGTAATTGCTCAAGCTAATGCTTCTTACTATCTGGATAGAAAGATACATTTATTTCGTATGTGTACTTTATAACCATTTCACTGATGCACTAGACCGTGGAACACCATTTATGTATACTGATGTCCTTCCACCACATATGTTCAAGCAGCTCACCATTCCTGAGACTGATCTATCCAATATCAGGTAACTCTCTCATGGAACACCATTTCATTGGTTGCATAGTCAAACTCCACCAATGATTTCTGCAGTATGTCCATCCATCCAGAGAATAATTGAAAAACCAGCAGTGAAGATGACTACCACAGTTCTGTGAGAAACATTTCTTAGATATGTCATAGATGGGGCTTTGTTTCTACACATACAACTACTTAGTTACCATATGCAAGAGTGAAGTTGGTATCCACTGGTTGGAGTGGTTGTCTTGCTTGGAGGGCTTGATATATTGCAAGATCTACTAGTGTTCTCACCTCTTCTGTATCAACTGATCTCTGATCCTTATGCCCTTACAGGTGTGTTCCAGAATCCATGCAGCCCTAAGGGAGATGGGCTGACCACAAAACATTTTGGCACAAGCTATCTTCTTGCTGTTGATTCACCAGGAACTGCAGAGCAGTAAGTGAAAACTACCATGCAGGTTGGGAAGGGTCTTGAAAGATATCACACCTAAAGCATAACTTTAGTTTCTTTCTTCCAGAGTGATGTCGAGGTGAGGTCATGAAGACTATGGGGGAACTGGAATAACTTGCCTGTTCATTAGAAGCTGTATGATGTAATTGTAACATAACATCAGGAGGTTTTGGTGGTTGACTAACCTTAGACATGGCAGAGTTACCTGGACAGGACAGTATGTTTGAGTTATAGCTACAACCAGGGGCATAGAATTTTTACACTCGATGGGGGGGGGGATGATTTTTGCAACCACTTATGTGGACTGTTCAATTTGCAAATTGGTAATCTCTGCTTATGTGAACCTGAAAGCTGTTAACATGCAGTCACAGAGTAATCTTGTTGCCACGATACTTCAAGGTTTCCATGTAGGTTTGTATAAGTGAGGTGTTGTGAACAGTTTTCAAAATGTTAATAGAGTAAAGACAAATGTGTCATAAATTAACTGCCACATGAATTTATTCCTGCACACTGCACAGTATGACCATTATACTTGACAAGGTTACTAATAACTTTCATTGCATGAATTACGTTTTCAAATATTAAGAAAATTAGTAATTACCCTTGATAAGTTTATATCTACTGAAAAACTGTTCTGTTGTTTGATAAAAATAATTAAAATGTCTTTGCGAACTCTTGAAAATTACACATCAATACAATGTAGCAAATAATTATTCATACTTTTCATTGAAGTAAGATTCATTAAGTCCTCTAGTCTACATGTTCCCAAACGTAGACCTCTTTTGTGATGATCTGTTTATGAATTTTTTCATAAGCTCTTCTATATTTATCTTGTCGACCTCATCTTTGTGAGTGTGACAAACTGCCACATGGTTGAGGCGGCACTGAGACATAGTTGACCTCAACCATATCTTCAACCGTCTTGATGCAGAATAGCTATGTTCATATTCGCAGCTGGATACTGAACATACAAGCAAAATTTTCATGAGAAGAAACACTTCACAAAACATCTGCTGGCTTGTTTCATGCATTTTACAGTAAGCATCCTTTGCACCTTTCAGAGATACTGCTTTTGTTGTTCCTTTGAACATGGGCAACTGAAACTCGAGCCGTTGTGCAGAGATTTCTGGATATTAGTTTATAACCGAGTTGTCAATCTTGCCAGATGTGATCATGTTCTCAGGTGCTAGATATTGCCTCAAGTCATTGTTGTTTGCATTAAATCTAGTGGTCAGATGTTCTATGACTGTGTCCACAAATTCAAAATATTGGCTTCTGTAGTAATCTCTAGCTGTTGCAGAATGGTGTGCTGAGCCATCACTTGTGATCCTGCTGAGGGGTTCTGTGAATGTGTGGTAGTTCAATAGCCACCAGATCTAGGGAAGTTACCTTTTTCTCAACTTCATCAAATATCTTGTTGTAATTTTCCTCTGTTTGCAATACCCGCAATTGATCAACTGTCATTGCAGATGCTTCAATTATGCCAGATACTGTCGCTGATTTTGCTTGGAATGCACGGTTTAGTTCCTCTAATGCAGCTAATGGATGCTGAACTATCAACAATCCTAAAACTGTCTTTCCTTTGCCAAATCTGTCCGGCAGACCTCGTGCTTTCAATGCTACATCTGATTTTTCATTTGCTAATTCAGACAAAGAATCAACAATGTCACTGTAGTAATCATTAGCACATGTAATTGCAGGTAGGCAGCACAACCAGTGTGTTGGACACAGTGGGTGGATGTATTTAACTGGACCATTGTGGCTGTCTGACAATACAATATTTTCAAAAAAGATTGTCTTGTATTTGCCTGACCTCTGAAGCAAGACATCAAGTTCACGTACCCACTGGATAAAATCTCGAACACATTCACAAGCTTCAACTGCATGTTGCATTATTAAATTAGCCTTGTGTGCTCTGCAGTGAAGAAACAAAGCTGACAGTTGCTTCTCTTTTATTTTGCCTGACATCCACTGTACGCACTACTCATGTTAGCGGCTCCATCATAAGTTTGTACTCTTAATCCTGACAGTGGTAAATTGAGTCTAGTCAGTAGATCAATTATAGTCGAGGATATTGTTTCACTAGTTGTTTTGGAAACACTGTACAAACCAAGAAATGTCTCATGGACATCAAGGTTCTCATCTACGTATCGTACACATATTGCTTCCTGTTCGGCATCTGTAACATCTTGAGTGCCATCAACCATTAATGCAAAGATTTTACTTTGCTGCACTTCGTGTGCATGTTCCTCAGTATGTGATGGCTGAACATCTCCATTATTTCATTCTGAGCCTGATGTGATGTGAATGTGGTTTTCTTTGACAAGTTGGCCATCAACTCAGCATCTTCCTCTTCCAGGAGCTTCATTAACTGCAGGAAGTTCCCCTCCGTATCAGTGTGTCCACGTAATGCTAAACCTTGACGCAAGAAGAAATGCAAACTTTTGAATATTTTGGCTAGACTTATTTTACATTCTTCCTGCTGCTTCTTTTTTCCATCATGTAGCTGGACAGTCACTGGAGTTACATCAAGTGAACCTTCTGGAGATATAGCAAATTTGTGCTGAGAGGAGGATTGGTGTTCGTTGAATTTCTGTTTTGCCTTTTTCCAGTTGCAAAAACTGGTGGATATGAAGGTATACTCCACTGGCCTCTCGAATTTCCCTGTAAAAAGGCCTCTATTTTCCACCTTGGCATAATGAAAGCATATGACATTTTGAGTCTGATTGTTTAAGTGCAGCCATGGGAACTCATCAAACCACTTGCCCTTGAAGTTGATATTTTGAGATTTTGCTTTCTGTCAAGGTATTAGTTGTGCATCTGGATTAAATGGCTTTCCACACTGTATCTGTGGAGTGTCAGATTTTTCATTACTGCACAAATTTGTTTCACAACTATCTGGTGGTTCATGATGTGCAATAGTTCCACAAGCACTTTCAGACTCGTCCTCTGATGAACATGGTATTTTCTCTGTATGATAAGTTTCCATTCCTTTGCTTGAGGTTGTTGGATTATCTGCATCTGCGTTGTAACTCGTAGTACTGTCTACAGTAGATAGTACTTGCAGAACTGTCTAATATCGGAAAGTTTCAAACGCTTGCTTGTCATAATTGGAATCTGTTTCCCAGATGACTCAACGAGCTAAAATACAGTCTTTATTGAAAACTCTAATGTACAACGAACGAAGATAGAACAGAATGGTAGTAGGACTGAACTGTACAAAGTATTTAAGTCGAACGCGCAAACTTCAGAGTAATTACCGAGCCGACTGACCGCCTGGGCATCGCTGGGACAATAATGTGTGCTAGTTACAACACAAGTAATTGTAAGTTTATCAAAAAATACTTAAACAATCACAAATATATTATATTCGTGTTAAAGCTCATCAAACACGTTGTGATATAATATCTATAAGCATGTCTATTAAATAAAAACACCTAAACAATAACTAGCAATACAATCCGAGTAAAGGCTTCAGGCTGTGGAAATCGCTCCATTTGTGTTCTAATTATACAAGCAAATACAATATTTTAACTATCTATGATAAGAGAATATATTGTTCTTTTACCATAAAGCACCAGCACTTTATTAGAGGGTGGTGATAATCTGAAATTTCATGGATTAATGAGGGCCACAAACACAGGTCTAATGAGCCCTGTTGTAAAATCGAGGCTCAGACTAAAGGAAGCAGAGGTGGGTGATGTAGGGCACATCTGGATCCGAGTTGCCTGAACCTGTCATTAACTGTACACTATGGTCAGTGGCTTCGGCAGCTAAGGAGAGTAAGGCATTCGACAATAAAACCGGCTAGACATGCATAAGAACATATGGCGTAGGAAAACCGCACAATATACACATAAGATTGATGCAGCTACAAGCTACAAATAGCCTGCCAGGTCTAGATTACAGGAGTTTACGTTTGAGAGTAATACTTTCGAATTTCATGCTCTGTTCAATCTGTTGTGATAAAAAGTTTACTTAATCTTACACTACGTACAAGACGTAGGTAGATTCTGTGATAGTGCTTGCAAGCCTTGCATGTATACTTAGGTCTACTGACTGATACTTACGAACTATCGCTTAGGTCGGAAAGCTTAGAAGCACGCCTATATTAAAGATGTACATTTCGGCTACTGAAAAAGCCTACATATGTCTAATTATGTAATTCGATTCGTAAGAACACGAGAATCACAAGAACAAACACACAATTTGTAGGCCTGTGATGCAATAAAACAATTCAACAGACCAAACTGTAGGGGAGATGATTGTATGCACCATACCCCCCACCTAAAATGAAGATGGAGATGTACCACAAACATAGTTATATTTGACAAGACACAAGTCATCTTGCTAGAAGTGACAGTGTTGTTTATACATGTGTTCATTCTTGAATTCAGGGTTAAACATTTATAAAGCTAAGTTAGTTAAAGATGTTTTTTTTCTAGATTTAGAAAATTTCAATACATTTAACATAGTTTCATGTGCTTCCATATTCATAGAATGACATAATAGTGTATATAGGAAGGAACATGTAATTTTTAGTGGAAAAGAGAAAACATGTCATTCAGTTCTTTATCAATTTTACCAAAGAATGTTACTGTAAGGATGGGCAACTTTTTCTTGGTAGCAATTATTGGATTCCTAAGAAATTAATTTAAAATGAAAGTGTGTGTAGTACCTTGTTAGAACTTTTGTTTGTATTGTACTTTATGTTACAGATTTGGTCTGAAGATATTCGAGAGTCTTCGATTTTATCAACAAGGTAATTAGTGCAATGAAAAACAAACAATGTTTTACTAGTCAACATGATAGAAAGATGCAAGTGGATATTAGTGTGTGAAAGTAGGTGGTACTAATTCACTGACAAGTGTTGATGTAGTTAACATTAGATACTACAGTTCACTGACTAGTGTTGATGTAGTTAACATTAGATACTACAGTTCACTGACTAGTGTTGATGTAGTTAACATTAGATACTACAGTTAACTGATTAGTGTTGAAGTAGTTAACATTAGATACTACAGTTAACTGATTAGTGTTGATGTAGTTAACATTAGATACTACAGTTCACTGATCAGTGTTGATGTAGTTAACATTAGATACTACAGTTAACTGATTAGTGTTGATGTAGTTAACATTAGATACTACAGTTCACTGATCAGTGTTGATGTAGTTAACATTAGATACTACAGTTCACTGATTAGTGTTGATGTAGTTAACGTTAGATACTACAGTTCACTGATTAGTGTTGATGTAGTTAACGTTAGATACTACAGTTCACTGATTAGTGTTGATGTAGTTAACGTTAGATACTACAGTTCACTGATTAGTGTTGATGTAGTTAACGTTAGATACTACAGTTCACTGATTAGTGTTGATGTAGTTAACGTTAGATACTACAGTTCACTGATTAGTGTTGATGTAGTTAACGTTAGATACTACAGTTCACTGATTAGTGTTGATGTAGTTAACGTTAGATACTACAGTTCACTGATTAGTGTTGATGTAGTTAACGTTAGATACTACAGTTCACTGATTAGTGTTGATGTAGTTAACGTTAGATACTACAGTTCACTGATTAGTGTTGATGTAGTTAACGTTAGATACTACAGTTCACTGATTAGTGTTGATGTAGTTAACGTTAGATACTACAGTTCACTGATTAGTGTGGATGTAGTTAACGTTAGATACTACAGTTGACTGACTAGTGTGGATGTAGTTAACGTTAGATACTACAGTTGACTGACTAGTGTGGATGTAGTTAACGTTAGATACTACAGTTCACTGACTAGTGTTGATGTAGTTAACGTTAGATACTACAGTTCACTGATTAGTGTTGATGTAGTTAACGTTAGATACTACAGTTCACTGATTAGTGTTGATGTAGTTAACGTTAGATACTACAGTTTACTGATTAGTGTTGATGTAGTTAACGTTAGATACTACAGTTCACTGATTAGTGTTGATGTAGTTAACGTTAGATACTACAGTTCACTGATTAGTGTTGATGTAGTTAACGTTAGATACTACAGTTCACTGATTAGTGTTGATGTAGTTAACGTTAGATACTACAGTTCACTGATTAGTGTTGATGTAGTTAACGTTAGATACTACAGTTCACTGATTAGTGTTGATGTAGTTAACGTTAGATACTACAGTTCACTGATTAGTGTTGATGTAGTTAACGTTAGATACTACAGTTCACTGATTAGTGTTGATGTAGTTAACGTTAGATACTACAGTTCACTGATTAGTGTTGATGTAGTTAACGTTAGATACTACAGTTCACTGATTAGTTAGTGTTGATGTAGTTAACGTTAGATACTACAGTTCACTGATTAGTGTGGATGTAGTTAACGTTAGATACTACAGTTGACTGACTAGTGTGGATGTAGTTAACGTTAGATACTACAGTTAACTGATTAGTGTTGATGTAGTTAACATTAGATACTACAGTTCACTGACTAGTGTTGATGTAGTTAACGTTAGATACTACAGTTCACTGATTAGTGTTGATGTAGTTAACGTTAGATACTACAGTTCACTGATTAGTGTTGATGTAGTTAACGTTAGATACTACAGTTCACTGATTAGTGTTGATGTAGTTAACGTTAGATACTACAGTTCACTGATTAGTGTTGATGTAGTTAACGTTAGATACTACAGTTCACTGATTAGTGTTGATGTAGCAAGTGATTTTTTTTAGTTACAATACAGGACCCCACAAAATATGTTTTATGTATCTAGCTGTAAGTGAAGTGTTATATTTTTATATGTGTAGCTCATTAATGTGGTATTACTATTTAATTTGTGTGTGTGTAGTTTGTTTTCTTCTAATAGAAAGTAATTAGATATTATTTTGATATGTGTTATTACTTGCAGTATTAGACAGAAAATCAAATTATTATTTGTCAATGTTAAAATAGAGTAGCCTGAAGATTTATGATGTTAAAAATAAGGTTTTGACAATTGTGGTGAACACAGCATAGATAGTCCATTTTGTTGATTTGTGTTTAATAAAAATCTATTTCTTGTCTTTTAGAACAACATTTAAATGTTTTCCTTTTAGTAAAAATACTGTTCAATTATTTAAGCTGTAATTTACACCTGTCTTTAGGTATTTCGACCAAGCTTTGACTGTTGGTTGCTGGAGTCCATGTCGTCCCTCAGTGTTTTTTGTCACTAAAAGCAGTGGATACTTAGATGTATGGGATATTCTTTACAAACAGATAGACCCAACTCTTTCTATCAAGGTAGATACAACTGTTATAATACATTTAAACTGAGGAGACTTCGTGCAGAAAGTTCAGCACCATAGTTTTAGCCTTGAGTGTGTTTTAATATTTCAACATTTGTGAATTGAGACTTTGAGCAACTAAAAATATACATTACTTGGTGTGGTTTATGTTACACAACTGTTTGAGGTGACAAATAAATATATATAACAGAACATTTTAAGTTAGAGTTCTATGAATGTAAAATTGAAATATAATCAAATATTTTCTGTATGTAATAGTTTTATATATAAAAAGTTTTTGTTTTTCAGGTGGCTGATGAAGCACTGTCCAGCATAGGAGTTCATGAAGAAGGACAACTAGTAGCCTGTGGATCAGAGAAGGGAGCAGTGTCTTTGTTAAAACTGTCCATAGCTCTGTCAAACATGAATAAGAATGACAAGGCTCTCATGACATCCGTGAGTTGTGTGTTTTACTTTAATTAAAGTTTTAATACCCATACCAGTGTTCCTTGTTAATTATCTGACTGTAACATATGTTATGATGTTTGTTTTGTAGCATGGAGTAGAACAGTTGATATTTAGAATTGAACAGAAATTGAGAAGGTTATAATTAATTGAATAACATTATATATTAGGTTTGATTGGGTACAGTTCTCTGTACATTTAAATTATGCAGAAATAATTTTGGCCCAAACAAACAAAGAACTTGAGTCTGCTATAAACGTCACTGATTGTATGAGAGAAAATCAAAATCCACAAAACATATTTCTTTAGTTGTTTCTCTTTCTGTTGATTGTGATACCTAATGATGTCCTAATTCAAACCACCAGTTAAAGTTAGTAAGAGAATGAAACTTACTGTCAGATGTAAGATAGTTTTGGGATGAAGTAATATAGAAATGTTCATGATTTTCTCTAATTGAAAAATCTAACTGAGGTTTGTCACTTTTAGAGATAAGTAATGTGAATTAAAACTGTCTAATTGTACTAAGTAAAAAACATCAAAATATTTGAGGAAATACGTCAAATGTTGAAACTACACGTTTTCAGCCTTGAGCTTAGTACTGTTTTATTGTTCATGGATTATGTTATTATTTATAGTTTAGAGGAAAACTGGCAGCAGTTTTAGTAATAATTTGTGACGAGTTCAGTTGACATGTTTTGTATTGTGTTAATAGCTGGTTAAGAATTTCATTAATACTTCAGTAAATAATTTATTAAAATCAGTTGGTTGCTTTGTGATACTGATGACCCTTTAAAGTACCTGCACGGGCAAACTATGAATTAGAACTTGAACAAAATCTTAAAATATTTAATATTTGAAGGTACAGTAATATATGTTTTCAGTTTAAGTGCATTTTTTACAACAATTGAATAACAAAATATTTCATGGGTGTTGTTTTTATCAAAAATATTACAATGACTTTTTGTAAAACACACTCATTAAAAACCTGCCAAATAATATTGTGTTTTTTACTTAAAATTCAAGGCTCATTTTTCAAAATTTGACATGCTAAAGAGACGACTAGCTAATGTAGATGTCCATAAAATAAACATGGCATAAATAATTTTGTGGTGAAACTCAAAACTTTATAGCAGAAAAACGATTCTTATATCCTTAAATTCTACTTAGAGAGTGAGACCTAATTCTAAAGTATTGACTGTAACACATCTTTTGTGGAGCTTTCACTGCTTATTACAATATTTTAGAAGGTATATTTTCAAGGCATGCTTTTTGATTTCTCAGTTACTAGACAGAGAATCTCGTCGTGAAAAGATAATTGAGGCAAGAAACCGCGAGTTTCGGCTTAAGGAGAAAATGAAAAATTCTGTTGCAGGAGAACACGAAGATGTGAAAGTGGAAGAAACCCAAGAAGACGATTTAATCAAACAAGCAGAGAAAGATTTTTATAACTTTATAAATAGTGTATCGAAGCAGAGAGAAGAAACAGAAGAAAATATTCACAATGATTAGTTTATAAGGTTCAAGACTGATTGAAATTATTACAAAATAAACACCATTCACAAAATTTCCAACAGTGTAAAACATATGATACTGTGGTTCAAAAAACAAAATACCTTTAACCATTTGTTGTTAACATTTTCTGAATGAGTTCACCCTGTAATTCTAAGTTTAAGAAATGCTACACTGTTGAAAATATGTCTTGGTGAGACATTTGTAGTTAAAAATGTTTTCAAAATAAATTTCATGATTTCCACTAAACAATACACCTTATAGTTTAAGAAAATTACCTGAAATTATTTAATAACATTTGTCATAACACTAAGTGACATATAATTAATAAGTAGAACGTAATAAAGTGGGACTTCTGGTAAACATTTTGTTAAATGATACAATGAAGTTCAGTATAACAACAATTATATCTTCCTTTTCTACATACTTAAAAAAGTTGTTTGTTCTTAGATGTTTATATTATAGTGACATTTTTATTGTGTTTAACTTGTTTGCCTCTCTCAGTTTGTGGACATGAAGATAAAATAAATCATTAATTTTCTATTGACCATTTTAAAACAAATAATTAATGTTTCAGTATTGTATTATCATAAAATGTAAATGTTTAATAATAATATTTTTGAAATTGTTAAATGTAAAGTTGCCACCTTCATACTTCCATTGTTTTATTAATTTAATTAAAAATTATATCATACGATTCAGAACTGTGAACATTTTTTAAGACCATGTCTTTGTTTTGGAAGTAGAAATATTTGAGTTGATTTTTATACTATAATGTGTTAAAAACTCATTTATTTGCAAGAGGTGAACACAAGTAAAGTTAACGGACTTATAGGAGTAGTTGCCCGTATTGGTGACTGATCTACATAGGACCATTCATAAACTGAGGGAGTGATTGTTATTTTATAACTACAATATTACAGTTACCAATTATTGTTATGGTAATAATATAATTAATCAGAGGTTGGGATTTGCTGTTTTTAAAGCAGTCCTTCCTCATGATTCTGTTCACTTACTTCATTTAAATGTAATTATTTAATATCACTAAAATATATAAATAAATAGAAAGATAGCTCAGTTACAATTATCACTAACACATGATTTAGATTAGCACTGTTGAACAACTTATAATTATTTAATGTATTTATTTCCAACCCTGCTAAGTCATCTATAATCATAACAGATTATAGCTTATGATAATAAAACAAACGGTCAATTCCATTGTCATCTACAACTCTACAACACTATACGCTACAATCAGTTTGAAATACCTTGAAGTACTTTATACTATTATAGACTACAAAATATATTATAATAATATTTAATAACCAGTTTGGTAACTTTATGAAGTCAGAACATGGTATCATGAAATACAATGTTTCTAAGATCCAAGAAGTTGTCAGTCATATATAGTTTATATAAGATGTTTATAAACAAACAGTGGATGTTCTAATGGGTACTACATCCTCTTCAAATATGGCTAGTTTATATGTGTTCTTCTATGAAATATTTATTTGTTATCTGTAAATTCCAATATACTGATGATTTAGTATCAGTAAATACATATCCTAAGGAACTGACAACAGAAAAATCAGTAGCCACAGTTCTTATGTTAGTTATCAAGACGTTAATTTTGTTGAACATTTCTGATAACAGAAGAAATTTTAATTCACCTGTCCTTGACTTACAAACTTCCCATAGTGTTGTTTCAAATGTATTGTCAAAATGGTTTATGGTATTATGATGAAAAGATCTTTAATGGTAGAAAATAGTGATAACTCTTTTATGGATAATAAATAATGTTTCCTTATGTGTAAATAAACTAAACATTAATGGATAAAGAAACATACAGCTAAACGTTTTACTGTGTTTATAATAAATATTAATTTATTGTAAATAATAAAATATGGAAACTCTTTACTCCCAGGTTATTAGTTTATCAAGGGTGACATAGAATAACTAACCAAGTTAAAAAAAAAAGTTCTATATCCAGGTAGGATTCATGTACTTGTTGTGTAGAACCTACAGAAGTTGTCAGTATCTACCATACTGATTCAGGTAGGATTCATGTACTTGTTGTGTAGAACCTACAGAAGTTGTCAGTACCTACCATACTGATTCAGGTAGGATTCATGTACTTGTTGTGTAGAACCTACAGAAGTTGTCAGTATCTACCATACTGATTCAGGTAGGATTCATGTTCTTCTTGTGTAGAACCTACAGAAGTTGTCAGTATCTACCATACTGATTAGGTAGGATTCATGTACTTGTTGTGTAGAACCTACAGAAGTTGTCAGTATCTACCATACTGATTAGGTAGGATTCATGTACTTGTTGTGTAGAACCTACAGAAGTTGTCAGTATCTACCATACTGATTAGGTAGGATTCATGTACTTGTCGTGTAGAACCTACAGAAGTTGTCAGTATCTACCATAATGATTATGTAGGATTCATGTACTTGTTGTGTAGAACCTACAGAAGTTGTCAGTATCTACCATACTGATTCAGGTAGGATTCATGTACTTGTCGTGTAGAACCTAGAGAGGTTGTCAGTATCTACCATACTGATTCAGGTAGGATTCATGTTCTTCTTGTGTAGAACCTACAGAAGTTGTCAGTATCTACCATACTGATTCAGGTAGGATTCATGTACTTGTCGTGTAGAACCTAGAGAAGTTGTCAGTATCTACCATACTGATTCAGGTAGGATTCATGTTCTTCTTGTGTAGAACCTAGAGAAGTTGTCAGTATCTACCATACTGATTCAGGTAGGATTCATGTACTTGTTGTGTAAAACGTAGAGAAGTTGTCAGTATCTACCAT
Source organism: Tachypleus tridentatus (assembly GCF_004210375.1). Taxonomy (NCBI): domain Eukaryota; kingdom Metazoa; phylum Arthropoda; class Merostomata; order Xiphosura; family Limulidae; genus Tachypleus; species Tachypleus tridentatus. The sequence goes on along the minus strand of NC_134837.1, from coordinate 264,077,883 downwards.
ACTGATTCAGGTAGGATTCATGTACTTGTTGTGTAGAACGTAGAGAAGTTGTCAGTATCTACCATACTGATTCAGGTAGGATTCATGTACTTGTTGTGTAGAACGTACAGAAGTTGTCAGTATCTACCATACTGATTCAGGTAGGATTCATGTACTTGTTGTGTAAAACCTAGAGAAGTTGTCAGTATCTACCATACTGATTCAGGTTGGATTCATGTACTTGTTGTGTAGAACCTACAGAAGTTGTCAGTATCTACCATACTGATTCAGGTAGAATTCATGTGCTTATTGTGTGGAACCTATAAAAGTTGTCAGTATCTACCATACTGATTCAGGTAGGATTCTTGTATTTGTTTTGTACATCTTGAAGGAGCTGCTCACATCTTTTGGTGTAACAAACAATCTTGGCTTGTTCCTTCTGGATTTTTGTAATGTCGTCACTTTCTTCAATATACCCTGCAAGTTAAGATAACTGTTATTGTACTTTCATTTACAGTATGAAGGAGTAATTTTAACCAAAATTAATAATAATTACAATAAGGGATTTCATAATTCAAAAGTGTTTATATCATCAAAGACCCTATTATATGACATTTAGTGTACTTAGCAGTTACATCAAATGGCTTTAGACCATGTTCTAGGGGGACTTGACAACTTTAAACCACAACAGTGACTGTGAATATGGTTCTTCAGTTAATTGTAAGTAACAACAGTCACTGTCAATATGGTTCTTCAGTTAATTGTAAGTAACAACAGTCACTGTGAATATGGTTCTTCAGTTAATTGTAAGCCAAAACAGTTACTGTGAATATGGTTCTTCAGTTAATTGTAAGCCACAACAGTTACTGTGAATATGGTTCTTCAGTTAATAGTAAGTCACAACAGTCACTGTGAATATGGTTCTTCAGTTAATAGTAAGTCACAACAGTCACTGTGAATATGGTTCTTCAGTTAATAGTAAGTCACAACAGTCACTGTGAATATGGTTCTTCAGTTAATAGTAAGTCACAACAGTCACTGTGAATATGGTTTTCAGTTAATTGTAAGCCACAACAGTGACTGTGAATATGGTTCTTCAGTTAATTGTAAGTAACAACAGTGACTGTGAATATGGTTCTTCAGTTAATTGTAAGTAACAACAGTTGCTGTGAATATGGTTCTTCAGTTAATTGTAAGCCACAACAGTTGCTGTGAATATGGTTCTTCAGTTAATTGTAAGCCACAACAGTCACTGTGAATATAGTTCTTCAGTTAATTGTAAGCTACAACAGTACTGTGAATATGGTTCTTCAGTTAATTGTAAGTCACAACAGTCACTGTGAATATGGTTCTTCAGTTAATAGTAAGTCACAACAGTTACTGTGAATATGGTTTTCAGTTAATTGTAAGTAACAACAGTGACTGTGAATATGGTTCTTCAGTTAATTGTAAGTAACAATAGTTACTGTCAATATGGTTTTTCAGTTAATAGTAAGCCACAACAGTGACTGTGAATATGGTTCTTCAGTTAATTGTAAGTAACAACAGTTGCTGTGAATATGGTTCTTCAGTTAATTGTAAGCCACAACAGTTACTGTGAATATGGTTCTTCAGTTAATTGCAAGTCACAATAGTTACTGAGAATATGGTTCTTCAGTTAATTGTAAGCCACAACAGTCACTGTGAATATGGTTCTTCAGTTAATTGTAAGCCACAACAGTTACTGTGAATATGGTTCTTCAGTTAATAGTAAGTCACAACAATTACTGTGAATATGGTTTTCAGTTAATTGTAAGCCACAACAGTTACTGTCAATATGATTCTTCAGTTAATTGTAAGTAACAACAGTTACTGTCAATATGATTCTTCAGTTAATTGTAAGTAACAACAGTTACTGTCAATATGATTCTTCAGTTAATTGTAAGTAACAACAATTACTGTGAATATGGTTTTCAGTTAATTGTAAGCCACAACAGTTACTGTGAATATGGTTCTTCAGTTAATTGCAAGTCACAATAGTTACTGTGAATATGGTTCTTCAGTTAATTGTAAGCCACAACAGTCACTGTGAATATGGTTCTTCAGTTAATTGTAAGCCACAACAGTTACTGTGAATATGGTTCTTCAGTTAATTGCAAGTCACAATAGTTACTGTGAATATGGTTCTTCAGTTAATTGTAAGTAACAACAATTACTGTGAATATGGTTTTCAGTTAATTGTAAGCCACAACAGTTACTGTGAATATGGTTCTTCAGTTAATTGCAAGTCACAATAGTTACTGTGAATATGGTTCTTCAGTTAATTGTAAGCCACAACAGTTACTGTGAATATGGTTCTTCAGTTAATTGCAAGTCACAATAGTTACTGTGAATATGGTTCTTCAGTTAATTGTAAGTCACAACAGTCACTGTGAATATGGTTCTTCAGTTAATTGCAAGTCACAATAGTTACTGTGAATATGGTTCTTCAGTTAATTGTAAGCCACAACAGTTACTGTGAATATGGTTCTTCAGTTAATAGTAAGTCACAACAATTACTGTGAATATGGTTTTCAGTTAATTGTAAGCCACAACAGTTACTGTGAATATGGTTCTTCAGTTAATTGTAAGTAACAACAATTACTGTGAATATGGTTTTCAGTTAATTGTAAGCCACAACAGTTACTGTGAATATGGTTTTCAGTTAATTGTAAGCCACAACAGTTACTGTGAATATGGTTCTTCAGTTAATTGCAAGTCACAATAGTTACTGTGAATATAGTTCTTCAGTTAATTGTAAGCCACAACAGTCACTGTGAATATGGTTCTTCAGTTAATTGCAAGTCACAATAGTTACTGTGAATATGGTTCTTCAGTTAATTGTAAGCCACAATAGTTACTGTGAATATGGTTCTTCAGTTAATTGTAAGCCACAATAGTTACTGTGAATATGGTTCTTCAGTTAATTGTAAGCCACAACAGTTACTGTGAATATGGTTCTTCAGTTAATAGTAAGTCACAACAATTACTGTGAATATGGTTTTCAGTTAATTGTAAGCCACAACAGTTACTGTGAATATGGTTCTTCAGTTAATTGTAAGTCACAACAGTTACTGTGAATATGGTTCTTCAGTTAATTGTAAGCCACAACAGTTACTGTCAATATGATTCTTCAGTTAATTGTAAGTCACAACAGTTACTGTCAATATGATTCTTCAGTTAATTGTAAGTCACAACAGTTACTGTGAATATGGTTCTTCAGTTAAACACTTTCTCTTTAAGTTGTTTCAACTCTTCAATCTGTCATATTTTACTGTTTGCAACTTTAAAGTCTCATGCTGTAGATTTTGTAATCTGTTATAGGCCCAAAAGTTACACACAATATCAGTGCTATTACTATAATGTTTACTGAATTTTAAGAAGTGGTTAAACAAGCTATTAATAATACTATTGTACCCCATTGCTTAATGTATTAGATAACTATATATTTAAAAATGGCTGGTATGAATAGAGAAAGCACTAATAGAGGAGCAAACAACTTTCGACCTTCTTTGGTCATCATCAAGTTCACAAAGAAAAAAAGGGTTTGAAGGGGGTAGTGTAATTGAGTGTAGGAATGTAGAGGGCGTGCTTAGATGTTTGATTAAATCATTTATTAATATAGATATAAAGGTGTTCCTTTGTATTGGTTTATTTTGGGCTTGAGTTGTATAAGTAAGGCTTCTTTAATTTTGCGTTTGTTTATGTTTGTTTGTTTATTTAGTATTTGGGTGTTTTCTATGGTTACGTTGTGTTTATTTGATTTGCAGTGTTCGAAAACGTGTGAAAGTGACTTTGAATCTGGTTTCCATTTTTCTACTTGTTTTTCCAATATAGAAGTCAATGAAAAAACTTACCTCGTGTGTGAACCCAGTGAAACCTGCCGTGTCCAGCACGTGCAACTTCTCTAATATAATTTGCTGTTTCGGTCATGCCACATGAACGGCCACAACTTATTATGGGTTCTGCGTTTTCGTTCCGTACTTGTATTAAAGCTGTATGAACTGAAATGTTTGTCCCTAAACAACACTGCTGCAAATAGTCGATCACGACCTCTAGCGGTTGGTCAGGAATACTTGTATTTACGAAGTAAATGCCTGCTGTTTTATGGGAAAACAACAGTAACACTTCATTTCTTTTAAACAACTAAATAAGAATTACATGAATTAGGCCTGACTTACTGTACAAGTTGTTTATTGTAGTTAAAATTAATTAATTATTTGGTCCAACACATACCTCACACTAAACTGTCACTTTACACAAGCAGACATTTATGTGATTGGACCCGAAATAGTGACGAGAAATTTAACTAAAAATCAATAAGTTAACTTGATAGAAAATTCGATTTTCCTCAATATCTGCTTACAGAAATACAAGTTGAGGGATGTAAATATGCACAATAATTAACCATTTAACTATTATTCATATCTCCATAAAACCATTCAAAATAGTCTGTTCTCTAATAAGATACGACAATTTGTTTTCACAGTGAACAAACTAAAGTAACAAACAGCGATTTCAATGTTAGTACAGGTAAGTTCCATACCAACAGGCACACTTAATATAATATTAATTTATAAAGAAAAATAAACGTCGTATTAACGCATCATTGGAAAGCTGTTAAAGCTTACAATTTAAAACCGAAAATCAAGTACAGTGATACAGTATTTGGACCGAACATGGTAACATATATTTAAGTTGAAGTAATATCCATAGAATAACCCAAAACGGCTTGCGTTGAGAAAACCAGCTATTTTTACATATATATTTTTCTCTACAAGTGGGTTTTCTCGTCATCACTGATCATACTGATAAAGATATTTAAAGATGGAGAATGGTTGTAATTTTTTTAAAATCAATTTTACTTCTGTTGTAATACTTTGGTTTAAACTTACTATCCCCAGAGTTTAACACGTAATGTTTTTTCCTCTCGAAGACTGATCTTAACATTTCAAGCACGTTATTACTTCCTTCGAGAGAATCGTGACACCTCAGCCAATCACAGGCTTGTCTGGTAGCTTGTCGGTCAGCTGACCTCATGTCTGAACTCCAGTGTAAAACTTTTCCCCCGTACCTACAAACATCACAAAGATTTAATAGACAAGATGACTGCTGTTCATAACATTGTCAGTAGAAACTTAATTCTATTCTAGGGTGAGGTTTTTCTATTTTATATGTCGTTTCTTCCATGCTAGAGACGGAAAGTGACAGTTGGAAGAAGGATGGCGACTCCTACAGCTGATTTTACAAGTGCATTAAATGGAACAGAGTTCCTGTAAGTTTTAAAATGTTATTAGATATTTTATTGAGCACAATTTTTCTTTCTCGTGACCGTGAAGTGGTTATTCAATTCACAACTGTTTGTTTGACCGCAAACTATGCTCACACTCTAGCGCGTGGTACATGGACTCACGTACCACGCGGAGTCATTTTAATGTACAGAATCACAGATAGAAGTAGTTAGGAGAATAAAGAACATTCGTCGTTCCAGAGGGTTTGGTTTGTTTTGAAGTTCTCGTAAAGCTACACGAGGGCTATCTGCGCTAGCCGTCTCTAATTTAGTTGTGTAAGACTAGAGGGAAGGCAGCTAGTCGTCACCACTCACTGTTAACTCTTGGGCTACTCTTTTACCAACGAATAGTTGGATTGATCGTAACATTATAATGCCCCCACGACTGAAAGGGCGAGTATGTGTGGTGTGGTGGGGGTTCGAACCCGCGACCCTCGGATTACAAGTCGAATATCTTAACTACCTGGCCAGGTCGGGCCCGGTCCACAGGGGCTCTGTAAATCATGAGGGTGGGGGCTTTGAACACCACCTAAGAGCAGGTATTTTATGTTAATTATGTCAACCTTCCCGTTAATGAACTCGCAGAAGTTAGGCTTATCCCTTGATAAGAATTGGTTTAGCTGTCATGAACAAGCCATCCTTCCTACTTCTGACTCTTTTCAGAGACAAAGAAAACAAAAACGCATCCTCAGTTGATACTAAAAATCATCTACAGCAAATGATTTATTGATATTTATGATAACTTTGTACTATTAATATTGGGAAACTAGCAAAAAACGCAAAGTAAGTAGTAGTTTCGTTGTTTCATTGACTGGTTCGTTTTGAATTTCATGTAAAGCTACACAGGGGCAATCTACGCTAGCTGTCCTTAATTTAGCAGTGTAAGACTAAAGGCTGTGTGTGTTTTCTTATAGCAAAGGTCCGTCACTGGTACAGCGGTAAGTCTATGGATTTACAACACTAAAATCAGAGGTTCGATTCTCCTCAGTTGACTCGGCAGACAGCCCGATGTGGCTTTGCTATAAGAGAGAAACCTACACGCGGGACCACTTTTTCATTGAAAGTATAATAGCAATCGAAAACGAAAACAAACTATTATCTATTAAAACTTATTACTGTTCCACATATTAAGAATAATTCATGAATTTCTGGTCTGGCATTGCCAGGTGGTTAAGGGACTCCTCTCGTAATTCAAGGGTCAATCCCAATATTTGTTGGTAAAAAAGTAGCCCAAGAGTTGGCGGTGGGTGGTGACGACTAGCTACCTTCCCTCTAGTCTTACACTTAAATTAAGGACGGCCAGCGCAGATAGCCCTCGTGTAGCTTTGCACGAAACTCAAAACAAACCAATCATGAGTTTCTTTCTTTTCATTAAAAACGTTCAGTACAGAAACTTATTTTCATACACTTTTACTTCTAACAATATCTTGACGAAATTCCGGAAATTCAATTTCAAACTAATAACGAAGAAAGATGGAATGTTAAATTTTATGTCCGTTAAACAAATCAATCTACAGTCGGCGATTGAATTATAAAGAAATGGGCAGAAATACATCTTCTGTAACATTTTTGACAAGAAATAAAATATTTTTAGAGACACTTTCAGTGAACACGTATTAAAAAATTCCACCAATGTCTTGCATTGGGATGTTGTCACAACAAACTCGGTGTCTGAGTGTCAAACGACGTGATATAAATAAACTTATTGTGATTGAAAAACTTTTTTTTTCTATATGTGTTACGTTTTATATTTCCCATTACACTCGATAAACACTGGATATGAAACGAGTGAATTTATAAATAACCTATAATTTAAGTAAACTTTAAAAAAATCGAAAATCCTTATGATAAATATACTTTTAATTATTCGCTCTGTTACACCAGAGGTACCTCGGGTTATAATTATTTACACCTTTGAAACACACACCTATTGCACTGTACAATCAGTTGATTAATTTTACTACTGTAACAGTAAATAAAATATTGAAAAAAGTTTGCCACTAGATTTATAGTTCGTTAACTAGTTTTAGGTTTGGTCGTTTCCTTGAGTTGAGTTTAAATGTTTTTGAAAAGATATAGTCCGTTGTGGGACTTCTTTTTTGGGCGACTGAGCATTGCTTACACTTAAAGTCAGGTCATAACGACAGATCAAACATTTGTAAGTAAACACTCACAATATGTTCTTATCTTCTTGGACCATATAAACTGTACAAACCTAAATAAAACATTTGTTTTAGTTGTGAATAAGATGCACAGATCATTAGGAAACTCGATATTGGTTACTGGGTGATACTTACTGAACCACATTGAAAGAGTGTCTGCTAGTGAGTTGTTCTTGTAACACACGGCTAATGTTGTCCATCAAAAAGTTCCAAAGAGGTTTCGCTACTGCTCCAGCTTGGACCACGAATATTACACTATATTAAAGATCAGCACGTGTTTAGTGGGAGGAAACAGAGTGTGAAAACTATATTTTCATAGGATACTAACTTCAAACGTTAAAAGAATACATAATATAAGCTTTATTACTTTTATATATATGTTCGTGATGCTGATTCTGTTAGTAACGTTCAAATTGGCTGGAACATTTGTCTCAAGCAGTAATTTCCCACTCAAGTCCTAATCAAATGGTGATTTTAAAACTTTTTAAATGTAATAAAACATAAAGCAGAAAAACAAAATCGTTTACATCAGGGATTTGAATTATTATAATGAACGATTATCATGTTGACGTGAAGAATTCAAATTTAACTCAGGATTTTGTGTTATTTACAGCAACCTCTTTGAATAACAGGAAAAATATTAATACCATTACCGATTAAATTATGGATCATATAACATTACATACAAACACCAGTGTCTGTCTGTGTGAAACACAAGTAAAATATCTTTTTAATCAAATACATGACATTACAGTATATTATTGTTTATGCTATTAACTGAAATAAGATATTTTCAACAGACTCAGTGGGAGACATCTGTATTGAAAAACAAATCCATTTTCTCTAAATTACCATGGAAAATTTTGGACATGTTTACTGCCTAAAAAAGAAAGTTGTTATTTCCTGTATTCTGAGAGCATTAGATCTGTGAAAAGTGGTGATTGAAATACACCAGCACATCATAAACTTAACGGCCAAGCACAAGAAACATGGAAGTCTCCAAATAACACATGGATTTATTCAGGAACTGTTAACAATCACCTTGGTAAATACAGTGCAGCAAACCAAGTACAGTATTATGTCTGTAGCTGATTTCACAGTGTTTCTATCGTGATGGACAGCAATTTTCCTTTCCAAATCACAGGTAAAAATCATGTTAACTAAAGACAAAAAGGTGATAGTAGGAATATAAAAAGTTGGCACAAATTAATTAATGATGCTCAGAATGTGGTTTTATCTATATATACTGAATTTACTGTTATTAGGTATACATTAGTACCAGCTTATGATGTGGCTTTATTGACATATACCTCAATTTACTATCATCAAGTTGACCTTAGTACTAACTAATGATGCCACCACTATACTGGTTCAGGTGTGTTGAGGATACAATTACTAAATGCACATGCAGAGATGCCAACTATTTCAAGTGACTGAGCATAATGATTGACTTTCACAGTTTTATTCCTTTTAGATTTGCCAGAAAAAAAAATCTGGTGAACGAGACCTCTTTTTTTTCCATCTTGTGAACGATCGCATTGGAATTTCTATGCCACTTAAAAAACGAGAAATACCCATCTACGTGAGTGCTGATTGGCTGACAAGCACTGATGATGTAACTATGTATTCCCCCACGTACCCAGTATGGAGAATCACTGCACTTAAACTATTGGTAGACGTCGGAGATACAAATATTTTTTATTATTTCAAGCACAAACACGATTATCGCAAGTATCCATTTGGCCTATGTCTTTTATTTATTATCAAAATTTATTTGTACCTCACTAGAAATTTTCTTTCCACCCCTTTCAAGCCCTGGGGAAACAATTTATCACTTTATTGTATAGGCCTATATAATATATAATAATTTGGGAGTTGCAACAAGTCGTAATATTTGTCTGTATGAGCGTATAGTCGTAATGTATACACCAAAATCGTAATGATTACGCTCAAATCGTAATGGATGGCATCTCTGCACATGTACACAACACACACTTAGTTTTTTGAATCACGTTAATTCGATACACCCCAATATTAAGTTCACCTGAGAACAGGAAAAAAACTAACCAAATATAATTTCTTAACCTCAAAATCAATAGAACTGATAAACAATTCAAAACAGAAAAATCACCCACACTGGATTATACATTTCCTGGGACTCAGCATATGAAACGAAACAAAAACTCAACATATTAAAAAAACAAATAAATACAGCCACAAAACTATGTTCACCCGATAAAATTAACAATGAAATTAAAAAAATAAAATAACACTTCATGAACATCAACCAATTTTCTCTAAAAAGCATAGAAAAAATTATACGTATACACCTAGACCAACAACAAACAAACAACAATAAATCCCAAGATACAACAAACTACAAAAGCTTATACTGCTGTACACCATATGTTCCCAACATCAGCAAAAAAAAACCAACATTTGGAGAAAACTTATAACACAACACAATATACCAGTAAATACCAAATTTATTCAAAAACCATGTACAAAACTAATGTCCATACTATATAAAAATTACACTGAGAAACACAACACAAACATTATTTATAAAATACAATGTGATAACTGCCACGACTTCTATATTGAAGAAACAAGTAGAAAAATGGAAACCAGATTCAAAGAACAAAAAAAACACCTTCACACCTAGTCAGTTAGTCATTACCACCCACCGCCAACTCTTGGGCTACTCTTTTACCAATGAATAGTGGGATTGGTTGTAATATTATAATGCTCCCAAGGCTGAAAGGGCGAGCATGTGTGGTGTGACAGGGATTTGAGCCTGCAAACCTCAGATTATGAGTTGACCACTTAACCTACCTTGCTATGCCGGCCTTTATTAAAAATTATTAACTGTAAAAATTTTCTGGCTGCTGATAAGAAATTTAGATATTAGAGACAAAAACAGTATAACCTCATCGTTACTCGATTTCACCCACAAAATATGTGACTGTCCTACACTAGCTAAAAGTTAATATAAGTCACAGTTTTTTGGTCTATTGTGATTTGATAAGCTTTCTTTGTGGTAATATATCAAACATGTAAATAAACTATGTAACTTCCCCTTACTTTACCTGTAAAATAGACCAACCCACTTTTTTAAAAATAATTTGGTACTTTACTAAGTTCTATCCATGTACTGTTGAGATTAAATATGTTGTGAAAGAAAAAAAGGTACTGAGAAAACACTTACTTGCTTTCGACAACTGTACCAATGAATCTTCGACTTCCTGAGGTTAACCATTTTAATCTTTTGTCGTAGAATCCAGCTATCTTTGACAGTAACGAGGTGTACAGTTGTATCAGGGGAGCATCAACATGGACATAACGGGTTGAATTGTCATACCAATTGACAGTGACAAGGGCTCTCTGTGGCACAGAAACAACTAATTTAAAAAGGTTTTTACTATAACTTTAACTAGATATAAAGCCCTTAGTTTAGTGGAGGCTAAGTATCTTGTCCTTCGTGCAGAGTTTCTAAGTTTTTCATAAATACCATGATGTACTCCGAAATGTAAACTGACACAAGTGTGTAACTTATATCTACTATACTTACATAGCCAACTGTAACATTGTATATGTATCATATAGCTAATATTAGATGTATCTATGTATTTTAAATTATCTCAGAAAGTTTATAATACTCACAAAATGCCCTAGATTTTTCCAGACATTAAAACTTTTTGTTTTTTAGTTGACACATTATTTAATGATTTGTATTTCAGAGAATACTGATATTTCACACATGGAACATTTGTTGGTTTGTTTGTGATTTTTTGAATTTGAGTGTACAATGTACAGGCAGTGCTATAAAGTAATTTAAACAGTTAAGTGACATGTCTAGACCCCTCATGTATGAGGTTAGGTAAGTAGAGTTCTGAATGTACTTGATGGTTGTGTGGGGCATCTCAACAACTGTGAGGATAAATCTCTTCCACAATATGTGATAGCTACCAAACACCTCTGGTACAAAGGTATTTTGAGGTGAGTGGTCTGATCAAAAATAATAAACTGATCTAAAACACAACATTACATGAATCAGAATACACAAGTCTAATCATAGACATCAGATAAACCTGTATTAGAACATCCTTATCTTAATCTCGACAGAATTGTATTTCTTACACAAGTCAGCACCCTTAGGTGTCTATGAAAAACTGAATTTACATAAAACCTCAACACATAACTACTGGTCTGTCGGTTGGGGCTCTAACTTGTAATAGATCTGTTCCCCAAATATCCTTCCCTCTGCAATGCACTACATACACACACACACACGTGTACTGTATTATTTACACTTGCCCCTTCCTTACATATACTGTGGCATTTCAAATGTAGACACCCCTCACAGGTGGCCCAACAGTAAGATCGAGGATTTATAATGCTAAAATTTAGGATTCCATCCCTGCTATTAAAACAAGTTGATAGACAATTGTGCAAAATTTTCCTATGTCCTGGTAAATATACCAAACCTTTGGTATGGGTTGAGCTATCCTCCAAAGGTTCACTCTGCCTGATAGGTTGCAAAAGATGCAGGTAGTTTTGAGTTGATAGAACTGCCAAGTATGGTAGAATGCATACTAAAGAATCTTGAATGGTTGTCATAGTCTCTGAGATGGTGCACAAGACAGACAATTAATGGATGTCAACCATGGAATAGCGGTGTATAGAATGATGTTTCTACTAGCCAGAAGAGAAAAGATACATGGTTGATCCTGTTAGTAGTTATATGCTTGCTCCCCTCATGGCCTAATGGATAAGGCGTTGGTATCCTAAACTGAAGAATGTGAGCTCGAGTCCACATTGAGGGTAATAGTGAGGTTTGATATGCTGAAGATCTGCAGTTTAGTTTTTTCAAAGTAGTTTAAAGAAATCGTTACTTCATTTCAGCCTTGGTCTCTGCCGTTTCATATGCATTTACCAGTTGCTGTTCTAGCTTTGTCAAGCATGCTCTCTGTCCAGCCTCTTGCTTCTTTACAGCTATGATATTAATTCTAACATTCTTTTAAATCTCCCTAAAGTTCTAATGGACTTATCTTTCCCCCATGTATGCTCAATACTTGCCCACACTTCAAACCTTATTTCCATGTGCAGAGCTGTAGAGAAACAAAAGTTTCTGAGTGCTCCTGGTTGTCTTACAAGCCCTGAAGGGACTTGTGAGATTTAGAAGCTAACCAACTTCCAAGTACAATTGGATTGGATAGACAAATAAATATATTTAGAACACCTTCAAGTGGCTCAATGGTAAGTCTGAATGCTTCTAATGCTAAAAACTAGGTTCTGATATCCATGGTGGGCACAGCCACCCCATTATGTATCTTTGTGCTTTACAACAAACAAAAAATACATTTAGTATATATCATAACAGTTATTTGTATTTTGTGTAAAAAGTTTGTTATAAATATTGCAACAGATCTGTTTTTATTTCCTGAATCTGATAGCTATATTCTTAAAGCTTTAACAGGCACCCAAGTACATCTTAGACAATCCAAATTATTTTTGGTTTATAAATTGACTTAAAACAGTTAATTTGTCTCCAGAAAAAATCCTATTTTTTTTTTGAAATTAGGCTAAATAAAATTCATATTATCTCAAAGCGATATGGAATTTCCTACCTCGTGTATACCTGCTCTTATATGTTTTCCTAGTGCAGGTACATATCCTTGCACAACAGAGTAAGATTCTGGATTTAGTATCTGGTAAAGGTCCATCCCTAAAGCTGTAAAGATATGAAAATAACATTGTTAAATATTTGTCATATAATAACAGATATAATTAATTGTATAATAGATTTATTCATGATACTTTATAAATTATATCAATAAGATACAAAACTAACATTGTAAAATACTTATTATCTGTACCAGTTCGTAGTATTATTCATAGAGAATTAATTATATATTTATCATTTTGTAAAATACATCACCATGATACAAGACTGGTGTTTATACTATTCTGTGGTTAAGTTTCATGAAGAAGATCTCACTCTGGGACAACTATGCTTGAAGAAGGCTTGATTATTGGTCATATTTAACATTAAGCACAAAGCTACACAATAAGTTATCTGTACTCTGCTCACCACAGGTATCAAACCCTGACTTCTAATGTTGCAAGTCCACAGACATACCACAGTGCCATGGAGGGCACATAAATGGGTAATGAAAATACTTTATTATAGTTTAACTGTAACAGATATCCAATGTTTGGAATATATTGTATCATCATCAGAGAACAATAAAAGTTTGTAAGGACAATAGGAAACTGTTATATGCTATATGAAAAAGGAACACACCACTTGTATTGTTTCAAACCATGCTATGTCTAAATTTACAAGTTGAACACTTTTTACCTTTTAAGTTATATTTCAACAACCATTTCTCAGATGTCTCCACGGTCTGATCTAAATCCTTTTCAATAATAAATGTGATGTCTCTAGACGTAAGCGATGATGAAAATGGCGTGTTTAAGTTTCCTTCCAGTGTTTCCTCAATGTCCTATATAAACAGAAATACAAGGAATGCATTCTGGACCTTAGACTTTACTGATTCTGGAACTTTCTTGGAGAGATTCAAAGAAAATTATACCTTCATGGTAAACATAATGATATTACTCAAGTCTGATAGTGTATCAACATATAAGGGGAGCTCTGATGGTTCTCTGGTGCTGTGAAGTTGGTGAGAAATATAAAAAATATGTTGGCAACCATATATGCATCTTGCATAGTGTAATGATGCCCTCAAAGTGCCTAGGAAATAATATACACACATAATATAATTCATTATGCCCATAAAGAGCTTAGGGAACCACATACGTACCTGACATAATACCTACAAAGTACCTAAGGAACCATATACACACGTGACATAATATCATAATGCCCACAAAGTGCCTAGAAAACTGTATAAGCACCTGATATAATATCATAATGCCCACAAAGTGCCTAAACACTTTACATCGGCATATTTTTTATATTTGCCACCTTTCTTACAATAATTGTTGTTTTTGGCTCACCCTGTAGAAGTAGGAATTAAACACGTTACATAATCAAACTAACATATATTACAGAAAATCTCTCATGTTAGAAGGTTAATGTCTCAGGCTAACGTATACAAACACATGCTCTAAAAGGAAACCAGTGTATTATAACTTTGGTTATTCAGACATGATTATGGTTAAGAAATGAGATGCCTGAAAATTTAATTTTCAATAAATCATGTACACAGTCATATTCAAATTTTTACTTGTATTAAAGTAAAATAGCTGTTAGAATCATATAAATTATAGTAAGGCATTTGTTATCAGAATCATATAAATTATAGTAAGGCATTTGTTATCAGAATCATATAAGTACTGTAGAAAGATATCTGTTATCAGAATCATATAAATTATAGTAAGGCATTTGTTATCAGAATCATATAAGTACTGTAGAAAGATATCTGTTATCAGAATCATATAAATATAGTAGGAAGATAACTGTTATCTGGATCATATAAAGTATAATACGAAGATATCTGTTATCAGCATCATATAAATACTGTAGGAATAAGTCTGTTATCTGGATCATATAAATACTGTAGGAAGATATCTGTCATCAGCATCATATAAATACTGTACGAATAAGTCTGTTATCTGGATCATATAAATACTGTAGGAAGATATCTGTTATCAGCATCATATAAATAATGTAGGAATAAGTTTGTTATCTGGACCATATAAATACTGTAGGAAGATATCTGTTATCAGCATCATATAAATACTGTAGGATGATATCTGTTATCAGCATCATATAAATACTGTAGGAAGATATCTGTTATCAGCATCATATAAATACTGTAGGAAGATATCTGTTATCAGCATCATATAAATACTGTAGGAAGATATCTGTTATCAGCATCATATAAATACTGTAGGAATAAGTCTGTTATCTGGATCATATAAATACTGTAGGAAGATATTTGTTATCAGCATCATATAAATACTGTAGGAAGATATCTGTTATCAGCATCATATAAATACTGTAGGAAGATATCTGTTATCAGCATCATATAAATACTGTAGGAAGATATCTGTCATCAGCATCATATAAATACTGTAGGAATAAGTCTGTTATCTGGATCATATAAATACTGTAGGAAGATATCTGTTATCAGCATCATATAAATACTGTAGGAAGATATCTGTTATCAGCATCATATAAATACTGTAGGAATAAGTCTGTTATCTGGATCATATAAATACTGTAGGAAGATATCTGTTATCAGCATCATATAAATACTGTAGGAAGATATCTGTTATCAGCATCATATAAATACTGTAGGAAGATATCTGTTATCAGCATCATATAAATACTGTAGGAAGATATCTGTTATCAGCATCATATAAATACTGTAGGAAGATATCTGTTATCAGCATCATATAAATACTGTAGGAAGATATCTGTTATCAGCATCATATAAATACTGTAGGAAGATATCTGTTATCAGCATCATATAAATACTGTAGGAAGATATCTGTTATCAGCATCATATAAATAATGTAGGAAGATATCTGTTAGCAGCATCATATAAATACTGTAGGAAGATATCTGTTATCAGCAGCATATAAATACTGTAGGAAGATATCTGTTATCAGCATCATATAAATAATGTAGGAAGATATCTGTTATCAGCATCATATAAATACTGTAGGATGATATCTGTTATCAGCATCATATAAATACTGTAGGAAGATATCTGTTATCAGCATCATATAAATAATGTAGGAATAAGTTTGTTATCTGGACCATATAAATAATGTAGAAGATATCTGTTATCAGCATTATATAAATACTGTAGGAATAAGTCTGTTATAAAATTTACAGGAGTACTTACTTACCTTTAAGAAAAGCAACTGAGTATTCTGACATGTGACATCTGGTATATGACACTGGGTGGTGGGGAATTGAACTTCCTTATTATGGATGACATCTGGTATACAACACTGGGTGGTAGGTAGTTGAACTTCCTTATTATGGACTAAACATTCCTGATGAAATGATACCTAAAACAAATATATTTCAAGTACATTAAAACAATACCGTAAAGAGGGTATAATAAATAATTTGCTTTAAATATTAAATACTGCGTTTTTAACTAAGTCTCAGTTTTTATATTTTCTAAAACATCTTTTTGAAATATACTGTATTTATAAGCTTTCCACTGAAAAGCAGTTTAAAATGGAAGTTTTTTCGAGTTAATATTATTATTATCTCCTTTCATTTCTATTTAATTCGAACCTAAAATTCATGTATCTTGTACATCTATCTACAATACAGCATATTCTGAAGTAATACAAATATGTGACTGTTTTTGATGTTAACAAAAGCAATTTCACTGTAGAATTTCTTTTAGCTTATGTAAACCTTTTACCTCTAGGCCTACCTTAACTTTACCTGATCATCAGTGACGATTTTGTTCTTGGTACGAGACTGATTTATTTCTTTGAAATGTCGAATTCGTTCCAATTCTATCTCCACTTTTTGAAGTTCTTCCCGTAAGAGAGCCAAGTCAGTGTCATACCGGACCACGGCCTGTTCCTATAGCAACCGACGATTTCAAATTGTTAAAAATCACTAATACAAAGTCATTGTTATTCCGTATTCGTATTTTACTCGTATTTTGCGTTATTTGACAAACCTTGCTATTTTATAAGATGGAATTTGAAACCATAGCGACGAAGTATTTATAAAAACAACAACGTTATAACCTGCTATCGCCAACTTTAACCTGTTCAGTGCCGTAGACGAGATAACTCGTCCAAGCCGATCGGTAACACAGTGCCACGGACGAGTTAATTCGTTCTCAATAATACCTAACTTCAACGCTAGATGTCAGAACCATACATGCATTTGACCTACTTACAAATTGTTTCACTTTCGATCCAAAATGGCGTCACGAAAAAAGTTACAAAATGAAGAAGCATTAGAGTTGTATTTTGAACTTAGTTCGGAGTTTGAAGATAGCAGTGGCGATTCAGAAGAATCGGATTTTAAAGATCTATTGAAAAATACGGAAATACAGATGTTAGTGAAGATGATGATAACTGGCCATCAACCAGCACTCGTAAAACACCAGGGAGTAAACGTAAAATTGCAAGTCGTAGTAAGAACAGTTCCAAGAAAAAGTGCCCTAATGACAATGATTGGAATGCTGAATCCTTTGCTGCTCCAGTTATCAACCCCTTCTCAGGAAATCATGATGTCCAGTACAACGATTTGATCAAGACTCAAAGTCCTTTTATTGTTTTCAAAAGTTCTTCCCTCCCACAATTATCAACCATATTGTAACAGAGACCAATAAATATGCAAAAACTATGATGGCTCGCGCTGATTTGAAGGAATATTCTAGAGAAAAATCATGGAAGCCAAATAATGAGAAGGAAATTTATGAATTTATGGGTCTGATAATGATAATGGGCATAGAAAGGAAACCAACTATTTCCATGTACTTCAGTACTGACCCTTGCCACACCCATTTTTGGTCAGTGCATGTCAAAAAACCAGTTTCTTTTGCTGCTATCGATGTTATACTTTGCTGACAATACCCAGGAAAATATTGTTGACCAACAACAACGCAAGATACAGCCCATTATTGACCATTTACGGGAAAAATTTAGAACCTCATATGTACCAAACAAACATGTTTGTATTGATGAATCTTTGATACTATGGAAGGGTAGACTGGGATTTCGACAGTACATTCCATCTAAAAGGGTTAGGTTTGGAGTCAAAAGTTATGAGCTACGTGAAAGTGTAACAGGCTATGTTTGGGACTTTTTCATCTACACTGGTGCTACAACACAGTACAGCACTAAAGATGGTGGACGGGGCGAACGTGTTGTACGCACATTGATGGAACTATTGTTTGGACAAAATTGTAAGCTCTATTTGGATCGTTTTTTTACAAGTCCCACTTTAGCGAAGTCATTGCTTGATCATGACACCTATTTGTGTGGGACAGTAATGAAAAATCGAATTGTGATGCTGAAATGTTTCACAAATATCCAAAGGGGAGATATGGAAGCGGCACAAAAAGACAGCATTGGTGTTTTTCACCGGAAGGATAAGAGGGACATTTTCATGTTGAGTACAATACATGACAATACCATGCAAAACACTGGAAAGATCAATCGTGCTACTGGTCAGCTATTGTAAAACCAAAATGTGTCCTTGATTACAATAGTTATATGGTTGAATTATGTGACAATGTGTTGCATGCTTATCCGAGTATGCGCAAGGTTTACAAGTGGTACAAAAAAAGTATTGTTTCACATGATGGATATAGCAGTGTACAATGCTTTGGTAGTTTACAAATCACTGGGAAACAACCTGTCTCTCCTGGAGTTTAGACTTGGTGTCATCCGTACCCTGATTGAAGTTTACCACACCCAGCGCCCAAAATCCACCGGAGGCCGGCCTTCCTTGGAAAACCCCCTTCGCCTCACAGAACGTCACTTCCCAACACTTATTCCCCAAACAGAAAAGAAAAAGTACCCCACTAGAAAGTGTAAAGTGTGCTCTGACAAATCCACGAGGAGGGAAATCAGATATGAATGTACTGATTGCAAAGTGGCTCTTTGTGTTGACCCCTGTTTCAAAACATTTCACACGATAGTGAATTATTAAATGAATCATGTATTTCAATACCCAAAAATGACATTTTGTGCATTATTGTTTCATGTTTTGTACATATTTCTTCATTTTGTGTACTACTATAAGTTTGGCTTAGAGAACAAATAGTATTTGTTGCTTATTTCCTTTGTTTTAAAAATTACTCAATTTTGCTGAAAAAAAGCCAGCATAGGAGTTGCCGTAACAGCTGAAATACTCGGCAGTCAACAGGTTATAGAAATTTATGGCAGACATGTTAATATTACAGTGTGTTATTTTAGTGATAACTGACCGTGTCGTGAAGTTCGTAGCAGTGAACTCGAGCCCCACTACTGCTTGCCAGGTCATCTACAAAGTTCTGGAAAAGCAAAAGAAAAAAAAAGTTATTTAGCTCGTAATATAATATTGTAAATTTCTGATACAAAAAATGTATTAATTTCCTTCAAGGAATAATAAGAAAAACACATTTCTGAAATTCTGACATAGCCAAAGAAATATTCCTATTCTAAAGTTACGAAATAGTTTCCTTTTTTTATTAAAGTAAATACATATCAGGCGATAATTCAAATTTTCAAACAGTTTTCTAAGTTTTAGGCTAAGGCTATCTATTTGAAATGGTACACTTGAAAGAAAGCGACTAGCCAACATCCCTCACTGCTAACGCTGGACCACTCTTGTCTGACAGAAGAGTAGTTGTTGAATTTCACTCTGATGGGACACAGTTCTGAGCACAGCAGTGTAAAGAGAACTGTTTAATATCACCGGGCCTAAATAACGACAAAAATGTAGCAAACAGAGTGGACATTAGTGGCATTAGTTTCTTGTAATTTAACTGTTATAATTCAATAACGTTTCGCCATCTTCTAAAAAGCGTTCACACCATAACAAGTACTGTTGTATCAAGTGTCTTAATAGTGTTCCGACCACTTCTGTGTTTGTTGTGTCCCAATACGCCTGATGAATTCTGGATTGAACGAAAAGCGTCGTCAAAAATGGTGGACATAGTGCAGTTGGAACAATATTATTATATATTCTTTTAATTTTTGAAAATCCCTTATGGACTACATAAAGAATGTAGTGTTTAAAAATGTAATTGGCCTAGCATAATATATTACGAAAAACATAATTGTAATTATATTTCACCAACTTGTAAAATGTGTTCACATCATAACAAATATAACTTTTGAAATGTATAATTACATTGATATATCATTAGAAATGTTGTATTTCTAGTAAAAGGAAAATAAATAAAATATATCTCACCTGTATAGATTGTCGTGAGCTGCTGTAAGCTACAAGGTGGATAACTGTATCACTTCCTATTAGAAACTGATTTAGAAGTTCAGACATTCCTTTCGCTGAATGGTTTGGTTGGCTTCGAAGAATAATCAGAATTGTGTGAAAAGTGTTTCCTATTCGCAGGAGATTTCTCAGTGCTCTCATGAAATCACAGCCAACCTTCGTCTCTAGTTTAGAAACCCATTCAACTGATTCCGTCAGTCTACAGCAAAGAGTTCTGTATTTGAAGCAGGAACTTTATGACAATGTTTCTTACGCAACATTATGATATTTTAGTACGTGTTACCAAAGTTTCCCGTGCCACCTGCGACATTTATGTCGTTGGCCTCACGGAAATGGTGAGATGGCGTGCATGTGCTCCATTTATCTACAATCACAAGATGAAAAATTGAAATGTTTTCCAAACGTCGTAAAAATGAAAAGTTTGATAAAGGTTTGTTTTTTTTTTAATTTCGCGCAAAGCTACATGAGCGCTATCTGCGCTAACCGTCCCTAATTTAGCAGTGTAAGACTACAGTGAAGGCAGCGAGTCATCACCACCCACCGCCAACTCTTGGGCTACTCTTTTACCAACGAATAGTGGAATTGACCGCACATTATAACGCTCCCACAGCTGAAAGAGCGAGCATGTTTGGTGCGACTTGGATTCGAATAGAGGAAGCAGGATTTAGAATATTTTGGATACATCCAAGAATCCCTGAAAGTTTGTTTTGAATTTCGTGCAAAGCTACTCGAAGACTGTCCACGCTAGTCGTCCATAATTTTAAAATTATGGAGTAGAGGGAAAGCAGCTAGTTAACATCTCGCACCGCCAATCTTTGAAGCATTCTTATCAACGAATAATGGGATTGGTTGTTACATTATAATACCCAAACGGCGGAAAAGGCGAGCATGTTTCGTTACAGAGTTAGGAACCAGTGACCAACATATTTCGAGCCCTAAAGACTAGATAGGTCATGCTTGGCCTAATCATAAGCGTTTTATGGTGATCAAAGATTGAAAAAACCCAGCAACAAAGAGATAGAAGTCGTTTTATGGTGTAAGATCTATGAGGTTCACATATGAAAGCAACAGAAAATACATAATTTTAGGACATCACACGTCTTCCACTAATTAAATAAAATGTCGGTGACTTTTAATGTAGATAAAACCTTATTTAATACAAACACAAATACATAGCTAGAAAGAATTATCAAATATAAAAACAGGATCACGCACACAAGATGTAATGAATAATAATAATAAAAAAGATCCACAGCTCGAAACCTTTCGAATAATTGATTATTAGAAGAATGAAGTTTAAAGTTGATTTAGGGAAATGAAGAAAGAAGATAATGTTTCGAAATCGCTCGAGTTAGGAGCCATCTCTTAATTTCGGATAGTACACGTACTCACCTTCAATCACTGTGAAGTTGAAATGAGATTTTTCCATCACGTTGGGCCCCGGCATGGCCAGGTGGGTTAAGGCGTGCGACTCGTAATCTGAGGGTCGCGGGTTTGCATCCCCGTCGCGCCAAACATGCTTCGCCCTCCCAGCCGTGGGGGCGTTATAATGTGACTGTCAATTCCACTATTCGTTGATAAAAGAGTAGCCCAGAATTGGCGGTGGGTGGTGATGACTAGCTGCCTTCCCTCTAGTCTTACACTGCTAAATTAGGAACGGCTAGCGCAGATAGCCCTCGAGTAGCTTTGTGCGAAATTCAAAAACAAACAAACCATCAAGTTGTTTGCTAAATTAAATATTGTATTCCAGGTACGCCATCACTTCTAAAGTTCTAAGATATCTATGTAATTATAACATCTGAAGGCACTCTACAAACCTTTGCTGTGAGATTAATCGTGGTCGTTTCCAAAGTTTTTCCAGGGTATTCGAAACCCCCAACAAGTACAAGCAATGAGCAGTGGCCAGCTGTTCCTTCAATAGAATCTAACCAATCATAGCTTAGAATTTAGTGTTATACATTGCAAAGGTTGAACCTGGTGACTTAGAGTGAAACCAGATGCGAAGTAAAATACATAAAAGACATATGTAGTACAGTAATCGTTAAGTAGCTGTATGTTTATATATATTAAATAGTTCACAACATAAAACATATGTACAATAGTAATTGTTAGTAACTGTATATTTATATATATAAAATAGTTCACAACATAAAACATATGTACAATAGTTATTTTTAGTAACTGTATATTTATATATATAAAATAGTTCACAACATATAAAACATATGTACAATAGTAATTGTTAGTCACTGTATATTTATATATATTAAATAGTTCACAACATAAAAAACATATGTACAATAGTAATTGTTAGTAACTGTATATTTATATATATAAAATAGTTCACAACATATAAACATATGTACAATAGTAATTGTTAGTAACTGTATATTTATATATATTAAATAGTTCACAACATAAAACATATGTACAATAGTAATTGTTAGTAACTGTATATTTATATATATTAAATAGTTCACAACATAAAACATATGTACAATAGTAATTGTTAGTCACTGTATATTTATATATATAAAATAGCTCACAACATATAAAACATACGTACAATAGTAATTGTTAGTAACTGTATATTTATATGTATTAAATAGTTCACAACATAAAAACCATATGTACAATAGTAATTGTTAGTAACTGTATATCTATATATATAAAATAGTTTACAACATATAAAACATATGTACAATAGTAATTGTTAGTCACTGTATATTTATATATATTAAATAGTTCACAACATATAAAACATATGTACAATAGTAATTGTTAGTAACTGTATATTTATATATATTAAATAGTTCACAACATAAAACATATGTACAATAGTAATTGTTAGTAACTGTATATTTATATGTATTAAATAGTTCACAACATAAAAACCATATGTACAATAGTAATTGTTAGTAACTGTGTATTTATATGTATTAAATAGTTTACAACATATAAAACATATGTACAATAGTAATTGTTAGTAACTGTATATTTATATATATTAAATAGTTCACAATATAAAACATATGTACAATAGTAATTGTTAGTAACTGTATATTTATATGTATTAAATAGTTCACAACATATAAAACATATGTACAATAGTAATTGTTAGTAACTGTATATTTATATATATTAAATAGTTCACAACATAAAACATATGTACAATAGTAATTGTTAGTAACTGTATATCTATATATAAAAATAGTTTACGACTTACTTGTAAATCTGTTTTGAATGTGGTGAAAACGTATGTTTCTTTATCGAAGGAAAGATCTATCAGTAAGGCTACGTTTTGACCTGGAATGACGCCGAAAGTCTGACACGAAACAAAGGTGATAAGAAAATTAATTATATGTAATTCCGAGTGATCTTGATACAAGCAAGGTATTGTAAAGTAAGAAACCTTATGAACAAGTATGCAGTAAGACAAAAATGTTTATTTGTTAATAATTACACACGAAGCAACACAATGAGATATCTGTGCTCTGCCCACCAAGGATATCGAAACCCGGTTTCTATTGTTGTAAGGCCGATGACATATCGCTGTACCACTGGGGAACATATCCAGTTACTAGTAATGTATTGTTCAGCGCGAAAGAAAGAGGGCGCTAGTTGTAATATCTCCGACAATCGCCTGTGTTGTTTGAGTGAACCTTTGACACAGTCGACATATTAGTGTTTGAAAACCAACGACAATACATCGATAAATACAGGTAAAAGTGTCAAAGAATCGTTCTTTTACCAAATACCGTTTCTATAGAAAAGAACGATGAAATATATTTTATTAGTTTTATACATTTCTTCGCCATTAAAATATAAATTTGATTTTCTTTTACCACAATTGCAGTTAACGTTTTATTATTTTTTGTGTTTTCTTATAGCAAAGCCTCATCAGGCTAGCTGCTGGTTCCCCCGAAGGGAATTGAACCCCTGATTTTAACGTTGTAAATCCATAGACTTATTGCTGAACCAACGGGGGAACAAACGTTTTATTAACAGCCATGCGTATTACATGGGCAAACATTTATGTTATAGAAGCGGTTACCCTATATTATTTTATATTAAATTTTTGATACCTTGTTAATATTTTAATGCAGGGGTCACCAAACATTTTTCAGAGGGGGCCACATTACTTGGGGAATGAGAACCGCGGGCCGCGTGACCATTATGTTCAATACTCATGAGCTAGAACGAAAGCTCTCTGTAAAAGACTTAACACTAAGTTTAGGATGCCACATTAGCCATGTGGGAGTAGCATGAAATACACACATATAATAAAAAAACAAACAGAAATACAACCAACATTTTTATTTACCAACAGGTTATCAAAGAAGGTGACATTACCAAAAACAATTGCCACATTGCACATAGTGAGTACATATCTGAATTTCACTAAACCGCAAAATTTATGAAATTTGCGTTTGGCTTTCAAAATATCTTCAATATTTGGTTTTGAATTGCTGCATCCAATCATTAGAATTGCTTTCAAATGTTCATCAGTCAACCTTGATCAGTGTACCGACTTCACATACTTCATTTTTGAAAATGCTTGTTCACAGACATAAGTTGTTCCGAACACTGATGCCATACCAGATGCGAACTGCTTCAGCTTTGGAAAATCATCTTCAGATATGCAGCTGTAAAATTCAATAAGCTGCCCCTCTCTGTGTTTTACTTTCAACAAGTCATTTCCTTGCAAATCGATGACCTCCAGCTGAAGTTCCACTGGCACGTCATCAATGACACAATCAAAAGGATTCTGAAAAAGGAGAATGTCACTTTCGATTCTGTAATCACCAATAATCTTTTTCTGAAACTCCAGGTTGACATCTTCTGTGATTCCAGCATGAAACTCATTGAAACACTGAAAATGAGAGAGGTTTCCTCCTTCCAAATGTACTTCAAACAATGACAGCTTTCTCCGAAATCCTTTAATGATTCTATATAGATCACAGACAAGGTTATTCTTCCCCTGAAGTTTCAAGTTTAATTCATTCATGTGGGATGTGATGTCAACCAAAAATGACAACTTTGACAACCAGGTTGGATCCGACAGAAGTGGATCGGCTCTATATTTCTCGATAAGAAATATATCTATTTCTCTTCTCAGCTTATAAAAACGAGACAAGACTTTACCGCAGCTGAGCCACCTCACCGCCGAGTGATAAGGCAAGTCACAGAAATCTGAATCAATTTCTTCAAGAAACGCCTTGAACTGGCGATGATTAAGTGCATGACCCCGAATAAAGGTCACTGTAGAAATGACTGGTTTAAGTACGCAAGAAATACCTAAGTCTTTTCCACAGAGTGCTTGCTAGTGTATGATGCAGTGTATGAACAGAGCGCTTGGGAGTTGAAGATCTTCCAACTGTTTCCTGATCAGCCCCACCAGACTCTTCTTTACTCCAGCCATGTTTTTTCCTCCATCAACTGTTACACCTCTAAGCTGATTCCACTGAAGGTTATAGTCTTGCAAAGTTTTATGCACTTCCATGAAAATGTCTTCTCCAGTTGTTCTTCCGTGCATGCTGCAAACTGATGCCAACTCTTCCGTGATCTGAAAGTCCAAATTAACTCCACGAATGAACACGAGAAGTTGTAACGTACTCGAGAGATCAGTAGACTCATCCAGTGTCAGAGAATACCATAGGAAGTTTCTAGCTTTTTGGCGTATTTGTAATGCGATGTTCTTTCCAAGTTCTTCTGCTCTCCGTACAACTGAAGTTGCTGAAAGGCTGATACTTTCAAATAAATTGTTTTTTTCAGGACACAGTTCATTTGCTGCTTCCATCATACACTCTTATGAAGTTGCCGTCAGTAAAAGGTTTTCCTCGCTCTGCCATCCTATGCACTATTTTGTAACTTGTACGAGTGACAGATTCATTTTCAGCAAACTTTCTCGTAAAGAGATTCTTTTGAGATTCAAAAACACGTTTCATGGATTCAAATTTCTCAGAACGGAACTTTCCTGAAAATTTCAAATATGTTGATAGATGTTTTGTTTCATAGTGACGTCGAAGATTGTACTCTTTCAAAACGGCAACACTTTCGGTGCATATCACACAAGTAGCTTTCTGGTTTCCACAAAGAAGTACTTTTCTGCCCATTCTTCATTGAAAGCACGACACTCAGAGTCCACTTTTCTTATTTTTAAAAGCAGTCATAACGATGGGTGAAAAAAAAAAACAGGATCTGTAAATGAAAAACACAGAACGCTGTGAGAAAAGTATTGTACTGGTCCAAAAACGCACAAACAAAATATATTGAAACGTACGTTTGCCACGACACTTACCTAAGAACGAGTTACGAAAAGCGCATAACCCGACTACTAAGAGAAATGAGCTTGCTGAAGCGATAACCCCAGGCCGCAGAATTTACAAGACGAGTCAATAGGACAAAGGTTAAGTCTGTACTTGTTTTCGAAATCCTAATGCTTTTATAGATACGTGCCTCGATATGAATAAACGGACAGCAAGGGCGAAAGAAGAATTTTCCAATTGGTTAAAAATGCGCGTGACAGCCTTGTTTCTTTTTATCATAACGTCTTGTGTTTGCCAGCTTAAAGCGACCATCGGTGTGATTTATTTTGTTATGACAGTCGAACATTTGATGAAATGTCACTTTTTATTTCCAAGCGGTTAGCTGCTGGCGGGCCGGACAAAATGACCTCCAGGGCCGTAGTTTGGTGATCCCTGTTCTAATGTATCGTATTTATACGGAATTTATAAAAATAACAGTTTTAAACTATAATAACTGTTATAAAAAACAGTAAACTGTACAATAACATTTACAAGTATAGTACTTTTAAATGTGGATCGCTGTACATGTAGCTAACAACTGAATGCCCGGCATGGCCAGGTGATTAAGGAACTTGACTCCTAATCTGATGGCCGCGGGTTCGAATCCTCATCACACCAAACGTGCTCGCCCTTTTAGCTGAGGAGGCATTATAATGTGATAGTCAATCCCATTATTCGTTGGTAAAAGAGCAGCCCAAGAGTTGGCGGTGGGTGGTGATGATTAGCTGCCTTCTCTCTAATCTCACACTGCTAAATTAGAAACGGCTAGTGCAGATAGCTCTTGTGTAGCTTTGCGCGAAATTCAAAACAAACAAACAAACTAACAACTGAAGATCATCGACGAGAAAGAATGTAACAAAGCTACAGTAGCGCCATCAAACTAAAATTAGCATATGTATTTGTAAATATTAAAAAAGACCATCTCTGTTTTTACCATAAAAATAAAATTGAGGAAATCCCAAGAATTATCAGTTTATGATAATACAGTAGAAAAAATATAAAGATACCAATTCTGAAATTTCTTAGCGGCTCCCTATTAAAGAGTACCCTAGCGGTCTCTAAAGGAAAGCGTATAAGCACACAGATGTCTTATTTCAACAATGAGGAGTCTTGTAGCCAAGCTTTAAAAACATGCGCATTATTAACTGCCAAGATGCTCCTATCAATCTCAATTTATATTTCGTCAAACTCACACGTGCCCCTGGTAATCCTTGATAGATTACCGCCCGACTTCATACTTCGACAAATTTTCACCTTCATTGACCATTACAAGCCTAATGTATCAGTTGACCCGAAGAAAACAAGAATCCTGCAACGTAGCGGTGTTTTTCTCCAGCCTTTCACCAGAGACGACTTCACCTTTCTTTGTAAACCATGGAATGCCAACATTAATGTTCGGTGTTCTGACACGAAAAGCTGAACCAACCTGTTTTCTGTTTTCTTCAGGGACATTCACTCATCTATCTCCCCAGACGAAGTTCAACCTCATCTAGTATACATGCCATACACCAAATCAATTCTGGAATGAGAGACAAACCCACCCACTTCATGAAAGTGGTAAACTATTCTAACACATTTTTCTATACATATTTCACTACACAGCCGAACGACCCCCGCAATACTTTCATCACTAAAGGGGAACAAGTTTATCAAGTATCCCGCCCTACATACTTCTCCGACAACCCCCACTGCATACAACCTCAACTACCAACAGTGCCTCCTTATATACCTTACAGCTGACAGACAACATCACCCGGACAGTTGCTGACTACAACTTCCAATTTAAAACCAACCACCAAGAGGTGCCACGAATTTACCCACATTCCACCAGCTCCTAAACCAACTTTAACCTCAACCCGAACACAAACCACACAGATCTCGACTACCCACACGTCGACCTCAACTGACAACCAACCAACAACCTGCGACTCAACTCAAACATATATACAAAAGAACAAAAAACTCAAGACACCAGTAGAACAAGATAACACCCATCACTAATAACTATGATCATCTCACGAGCAACCCAAATCCCAGCCATCTTTCTCCAACATACTAAACAGTTCCAGTTCACCCTGGAGAATGTCTGAACACGACTTCACTGCTGACCACCATTTTCCTCGACGAATAATCCATTCAAATCTACGTTTGGATTCACCTTCCAAATACTCAACTTTCTTAATACAACGATACTCCTCTTGACAGTTACAACTGACTTTATGTTTTGCTAGCTTTACGTTTCCGGGCACGGTCAGGGTATTTCATTCGGTACCCTGATCGTGAAAATGGAGTTTCTCCGGGCACTCCGATTTTCTCCCACAGTGAAATTCCAGTCATAGGACGACGTTCCCCGCTCCCCTGAAAAGGGTCCGTACTCTACTCACGATTATAATTAGCTGAAATTTCATTCCAAGTTACAAATCACCCAAAATCCAATCTACCGGTCAACCAAGCATCATGCCTTAAGTAAACTCAAGAACTCGCTGGTCAGCCACAACCTTGGTCTTCTCCGTTTCGTCTCCGGCTATCTTTGCAGTTCCACAGAAACGGATTCGAAGACTTCCTGACATCAACCATCACACTTCACCGAAGTCGACCAAATAAACTCACGAAAGGGAAATAGAAGGTTCCCGACCACGCCGGCTAGAAGGATTTCCCTCTTTCCTTAAACCTGTCACGATTTTGGTTGGTTTGATTTCGAACAATTGTTTTCCGGTAACAGCACAAGATGCTGACTATTGAAGAGAGACGGCTAGTCAATACCCTAACTTTTGGGTTAATCGTCATCAGCATATAGCGAGATTGACTTTCGCATTATAACGCTTATATGGGCGAAAGGGCGAGCATGTTCGGTGATGAAATTCGAGCTGTAAATTGCTAATCGAGTACCCTAATCACGGGCTTTAAATTAGTATGTTTTTATAAATCATAAATTGTATATAAAATATTTAATTAAATGAAGCTACGACCCCGTAGTTCAATGGTAAGTAAGCTTATAGAGCTAAAATTCGGGTTTCGATACTCGAGGTAGTCGCAGTACGGATATGTAAAGTCAGAATTATAATAACAACAAAAACAATTTTATTCGATTTAAAGGTAAAATTAGTTTTTTTTTTATCTAATGTATAATTCCTAACACGTATTGCTTTCTTTACACAAAACCTTTCAATTTTAATCAACACAATAATAAACGAAATATGTGCCTCAGTCTAAGTAAATGGTTGTTTGTTTCGGAGATTTGAGTAAAGTTACAAAGTGGCTATTGCTAACTGTCTTTCAAAGTTACACAGTGGTTATTACTAACCTTATTTCAAAGTTACAAAGTGCCTATTGCTTACCGTCTTTCAAAGTTGCGTAATGCATATTACTAAGCGTCTTTCAAAGTTATACATTAGCTTCTGTTAACCGTATTTCAAAGTTACACAGCGGTTAATGCTAACCGTTATACAGTGGCTATTGCTATCGTCTTTGATTTTAATTTCTTAGATTAAAGGGAACTGAGATAGTCAACAGAACCCACCGCCAACGCTTAGACTACTTTAACGGAATAACAGAATTTGACTATCACCCTTCTAACACACCCGTAACCTAAAAGTATGATTTTACGGCAAGAAGCTAGCCATGTATCCCAGGTTTCACAGTATGACACACTAACCCTAACGTGCGGCTTAGTGCTAAACGAATCACAAAAGTAAATTTTATTTTCTTAAATAATGAAGACCTCAATGTAAGCAACTCTTTTATATTGAACCTTTATTCGATATGCTTAGCGTCGGTGGACTCATAAGATAGCTTGATGAGGCTTTGCTATATGAAAACACACACTTATATGACATTGGTTTGCATATAAATACGGACATATTTAGGAAAGGTTGATGGTTATTCCAGGTTTATCTGCATACTTTTAATTTCCTTCATTCACCAATCATCAATAATAATAAAGCGAGTAGTGAAAAGTTTAGTGTTCATGACATGAAAGCTTTGTTTGTTAAAATAGAGTCAGGGGTTCGAATATCACTTCGCCACAGATTCCAATTTTCCAGAAAAAGGTTGGGCATGTACAAGTAGTGAGCGTGCCGAATTATGAATCCAAGGTTCATAATTTGAGTGTTTGTGTTATAAAATACGTTCTGTAATTTGTGCGTGCGTTATAAGAATAACAGTCAAATCTTACTACTTGGTCACGTAATAGTAGCTCAAGAATTGGCACCAGTTGCTTTCATTCTAGACTATCAGTTTAAAATTAGGGACAATCAAAATTCGAAAGAAAAAATCAGAAAAAAGCTATTTGAAATACGGTTTGTTTGCAAGTCTTTAATATAATTTAATATTTTCTTTCTTCTTCCTAACATGTTTGAAAACGTCCTCGCTAGATGGCGTTTAAAGTTCGTAATTAAAAACACGTGGGTGTGCAGCGTAAAATATTTTACAAACCTTTCTGGAACCAGTATTTAACCATTCGATTCTTTCACAGATTCTTTCCAGAGATCTGGAAGAAATAAAAAAAACAACAACAAAACACGAAAAGATCCACATAGAGATTCAAGAATGAAACTTTTTGTAACCATCATTTTGATTTACTAGCTATTCATATAAACTGGGTACACTTTTATATCACTAATTTTATAAACAGTCCTAGAAATAGAACTTCCACAAACAAGCCTGCTACTAATACATAAATTGTGCTAGTAATACTGTTGTAATAATTCCATCGTTGAACGGGAAATTCTTTTGAATTATTTGGTAAAAAAAAAGAAAAATCCAGAATAGAGACCCTAATAATGAAAGCGACTTATTCCTTTTACTACGAGTTCTACAAGTTAACTAACGATATATTGATAGGCTTAACTCCACAGTATATATAATACGACAGTTCGACTACTTTCCTACATTTCCTCATAAATACACATTTTTCTCATATCACAGATAACTTCTGTTGAAACACAAAATCAAGTTTTCCCAAATTAAAGTACCGGACAGTACCAAACAAATAGACTACCTCTGTGATCGATGATTGATAGTAAGATACTCATAAGTAATTCAGTATCTCTTCCACTCTAATACACATTGAAGCTGCACAAATCATTTACTGAACTTTCGAGACGGTTCTAGTTTATCCCACATATATCATATGATGTCATACTTCCCTCTGGTGAAACAACAATACAAGCGTCTGTGATGACAAGAAAACCCACTTGTAAAGAAAATTATATATGTAAAAACAGCTGGTATGGATAGAGAAAGCACTATGTAGAGGAGCGAGCAACGTTCCCACCTTCTTCGGTCATCGTCAGGTTCACAAATAAAGAAAGGGTTACTGACCGTTAGCAGACCACATGTTTGAAGACGGTTGTGTAGATGACTGTAGGAATGTAGAAGGCGTGCTTAGATGTTAGATTATATTTATTAATATAGGTATAAAGTTGTTCCTTTGTATTGGTTTATTTTGGGCTTGAGTCGTTGTATAAGTAAGGCTTCTTTAATTTTGCGTTTCTTTATGTTTGTTTCTTTATTTAGTATTTGGGTGTTTTCTATGGTTGCGTTGTGTTTATTTGATTTTCAGTCTTCGAAAGCGTCCATTCTACAAAGTTTCATTACAAACAAGCTGTTTGGAATACTAGAATCAGATCATTCACATGTTTTTGCAGACTAGAAAATGGAGTCAGATATGTAGGATGTTATATATATGCAAAAACGGCTCGTTTGGGTTGATAAAATATTTTACATAGAAGAGCGATGACCTTCGGTCATCGTCAGATTCACAAAGAAAGAGGTAACTGACCGGAAGCTGACCACATGTTTGGAAGGGGTTGTGTAACTGAGTGTCGGAATGTAGGGGACAGTGTTAGATGTTTGAATATATAATTTATTTTATTATATTAATATAGGTATAAAGGTGTTCCTTTATATTGGTTTATTTTGGGTTTAAGTTGTTGTATAAGTAAGGCTTCTTTAATTTTGCGTTTGTTTATGTTTGTTTCTTTATTTAGTATTTGAGTGTTTTTTATGGTTATGTTGTGTTTATTTGACTTGCAGTGTTCGAAAACGTGTGAAGGTGACTTTTTATGTTCTTTGAATCTGGTTTCCATTTTTCTACTTGTTTCTCCAATATATAAGTCGTGGCAGTTATCACATTGTATTTTATAAATAATGTTGGTGTGGTGTTTGTCAGTATAGGTTTTACATAGTATAGACCTCAGTTTTGTGCCTGGTTTTTAAATAAATTTGGTATTAACTGGAATGTCATATTTTGTTACAAGTTTTTGCCAAATGTTGGTTATTTGTCTGCTGATGTCAGGAATATATGGTATGCAGCAACATATGGTTTCGTGATTTTTTGATTCGTGAGATATATTTACTTTTGTTGGTTGACTTTGCTTTCTGTCTAGGTGTGTGCGTATAATGTTTTCTACGGATTGTGGAGGAAACTTATTGATGTTGATGAAGTATTGTTTTATTTTGTCTAATTCTTCGTTAATTTTATCTGGTGAACATAGTTTTATAGCTATGTTCATTTGGTTTCTTAGTATGTTGAGTTTCTGTTTTGTTTCATATGCTGAGTCCCAAGGAATGTATAGTCCAGTATGGGTGATTTTTCGGTGGATTTCGGTTTTGAATTGTGTGTCGGTTTTGGAATTTTGAGGTTAAGAAATGATATTTGATTGCTTTCTTCCTGTTCACATGTCAAGTTAATGTTGGGATGTATAGAGTTAATGTGATTGAAAAAATTAAGTATGTGTTCTGTAGATTTGAATCCCGCAACCGTGTCATCTACATATCTGTACCAGTATAGTGGTGGATGTAATGCTGTGTTAATTGCTTGTGTTTAAACTTGTGTCATAAAAATATTGGCTAGAACTGGTGATACTAGGTTGCCCATGGTTAGACCATTTGTTTGTATATAGTTGTGGTTGTTGAACATGAAGTTTGTCTTTATCGTGGTGAATTCTATGAGGGTTACTAATTGGTTGCTGGGAATGTCTATAGTTGGGTTAGGGTCTCGGATATAGAGTTCTAAGGCTATCTTGCAGGTTTCGGTGGTTGGAACTTCTGTAAAGAGGGATATAACATCGAAACTGTCCATTAAGGCTTTATGATTAAGTTGATTTAGATTAGACTTGCAATTAAAAGAGTCTTTGATGAATGAGTTGGCTGATGTTACATATTTGGAGAATGCCCATGTTATGTATTTACCAAGATTGTAATTAAACGATTCATATGTGGACATTATTGGTCGTAATGGACAATCTGGTTTATGAGGTTTGGGGATGCCGTATATTTGTGGTGTGCGTGAATCGGTTTTACGTAGGTAGGAATAAAGTGTTTGTGAAATTGTGTTGGTTTTTTTCATTTGTAGTAGTAATTTGTTCAGTTGGGTCTCGTGTGTCTTTGTTGGATTTGTGTGTATTGGTTTAAATTTGTTCGTGTTTGATAGAATGTTCTTCATTTTTTGGATGTATTCATTCGTGTTCATTATGACTATAGCGTTACCTTTATCTGCTTATAGAATTTTTATGTTTTTGTCTTGTTTTAGGTTTTTAATAGAATTAATGTCTCTTTTTGTAAGATTATTTTTTTAGTTTTTTGTTTTGTTGTCCTCTTGCTCTTCCAACAGCCGTTTTCTTTTTTTGTTTAATTAGCTCTGTCAGGATTACCTTTAGATCTTCTTTAAAATATTTTTCTGTTACAGGATTTTGTTTATTTTTACTAGTTTTACTGATCTTGAATTTAAACTGGAAAAAAAGATTTTAACAGTGGTTAAAAAAAGTTTACGGACTTACAACACTAAAAACAGGATATTGGTATTCCTTGTGAGCACAGCACGGATAGCTCATTGTGCAGCTTTGTTTGAATACCAAGAAACAAATACATTTAACAGTTTTCTAGTATACACTCCGTTAATATCAATATCTCCAACTCTTGGGCTATTCTATTCAAATAATGGGATTTGATCGCTTCTTTTATTACGCAAAAATTATCCTAGAATGTTGAGTGGGAAATTTTATTTCTGTTTTGTGGGAACAGAATACGAGCCATGTACACAGCCCGGCATGTCAACTAGTAGCCGGTTTTATAAACTTCGAATTAAAATAAATTACCTACATAACTAAAAACAAAGCATTTACCAAGTAAATAATAATAATTTGAAATTCCTGTTTATCCAGGTGTGTGTGTGTATATATATATATATATATATATATATATAAGTATTATCATGAAACTAAAACCTATATAAACATGAGAATTAATTGATTGATTTTCTTTATCGATATATTTTCTCCTGAAATTCTGCCAGATAAGGAATTCTAAGTCAGTGTCATAGGTTCATATACTTTTTTAACCAATACTATTAATGGACGTAATATTAAAGAAAGAAACAAAATCCCACAAAACCTAAAAAAAGAAACAAACCAACAAAGAGAACTGTTTGCTCTGTGAACTATGATAGACACACCAGGCTTTCGAATAAGAACCATATACCCCATATGTATACTTATAATGTTCATCTACAACAGCCACGGAAAGCTGTGTGTCAAATTAAGGAGAAAATAAAATGTTTGCCTAGTTAGATTACATTTCTTATGCTCAGAAGGTATGTTAACCATATTAACATAGACTGCTGGTTTGTTTTTGAAATTATGAACAAAGTTACACAATGAGTTTTGATACAGTGTAAGTCCGTGGACATACCGCTGTGCCACTGGGGAACTATATTGACATTTAAGTAGCAATCTCTCATTTCAGATAGGAATTTTATGATTTATTTTATGTAGTTTTAATATTGAGTAACATTATAACTAAAGCATTAATATCATACGCAGAATTATAGGTGGTGTTCTCCATAACTTTTGTGTTAAAGGTGGGCAGTAGGTTTCATTAATTCTGTAACAGTGACCCAATTTGCGAGTCATTTTTTGTTTCGTTGTCATATGTGAGTTTGTAATAATCACACAGCAGCCGGTGTGTCGTTACTGAGCAACAAGATGACGTTTTTATTGTTTGTGAGTTTAGACGTCAATTTTTCAAGTTATTCTTATAGAACAGATAGTGCGTAGTTACAGCGCAACGAAATGACATTTGTCTTGAAAGTTCTTTACCTTCCGAGAGTCATCTGGTGGCTTAGTGGTGAGCTTCAAGTTTATAACGATAAAATGTTTGGCTTGATCACTGCACCAAACATAAAACATATAGTGAAATATCTAGTTTTGCGCTAAAACAAAGAAAGAAACCTTACCTGGAGAAAGATTTCGAGCCTCTATCTTCTAATTTCAACTTCTTTAGCCATTCGACACTTGTTTGTGACGTAGGTGTTATTAAAGCGTTCCCTGCAGAACGTAGTGTCTAAGTTAAAAGTAAAGTTTACATTTTATAACTGACAAACTCTACATCCATTTCTTCTGAGGCTCATATAGAAAAGTGGAAATATTTATCTGTTATAGTATTAAGTTATGTCTTAAAATAAAACCAATACTTTATATTATTAAAAATCATTTTGTCAAAATACTTGCAAATTAACCAGAACAATAAAGATGATTCTTGATGACGAGAAACACAGTTGAAATAAAAATGTATCTCAGAACAGCTGGTATGGTTATTAACACTTTTATTGATAAGGAGAGAACAACGTTTCGACCTTCCTAGGTCATCTTCAGGTTAAGAAAAAGGTGATTATATACAAATCGTGAAGGAAGAAGTAGCAGCCAAAAAAAACAACAAAAAAACCTTTACTAAACTTCTTAGCATACAAGATAATTGTTTCTTTATACACAGACACAAAATACGAAACTAAAAATGTCGAAAACTACGTTTGTAATGGGAGTTCATTTATGCTTAACGTTTTACTGAGGACAAATATCCTATTAAGTTGTACTACCTACACTTAAAAACACCATAGGCCAAAACACATATTAAAATCCATGTTCGTATCTCAAATACACAATCTTCATTATTATTTGTTAAATATTTTATATTAGTTATTAACCGCGCCTTAAAAACAAATTAATATTACTATCAAGTAGTTGTCTGTTTAAGCTTATTAGGCTACAGGTGAGTTAACAGGTAATAAAAATACAAAAATACGTCAAAACGGAAAATAAAATTTAAAACAAAAGAAATAATTGCAATTTATACCGCCGAAGACGTCATTTGTTCTTTTGTGGATGATTTTGATAATATAACTAAATACTGAAACCTTTTCTCTTTGTTTTTAGAATCCTGCAACTTCTATATTGACGTTTTTAGACCTGTCATCAGTATTGGCCTCACTTTTTATTCATGTAGTAGAGTGAGCCTCATCATAACCAATATAGAAGTTGGAGGATTCTAAAAAAAAGAGAGAAGGTTCTGGATTTAATTATTTCAAGAATTGAAGGTTCATTTATATGGTGTAAAACGGGTTTTTGCACATTTGAGAAAAATCAAAACCGTTTTTTTTTTTTTTCAGTGATGACGAGAAACCCACTTGTTGAGAAATGTATATGCAAAAACGGCTCGTTTGGGCTGAGAAAACACTTTTACATAGAAGAGCGAACAACGTTTCGACCTTCTTCGGTCATCGTCAGGTTCACAAAGAAAGAGGTAACTGACCGGAAGCTGACCACATGTTTGAAAGGGGTTGTGTAACTGTGTGTCGAAATGTAGAGGGCGGTATTAGATGTTTGAATATATAATTTTATTTATTTTATTTTATTAATATAGGTATAAAGGCGTTCCTTTATATTGGTTTATTTTGGGTTTAAGTTGTTGTATAAGTAAGGCTTCT
Organism: Tachypleus tridentatus; assembly: GCF_004210375.1. Classification (NCBI taxonomy): domain Eukaryota; kingdom Metazoa; phylum Arthropoda; class Merostomata; order Xiphosura; family Limulidae; genus Tachypleus; species Tachypleus tridentatus. The sequence continues at coordinate 264,040,400 of NC_134837.1, read as the reverse complement.
TTAATTTTGCGTTTGTTTATGTTTGTTTCTTTATTTAGTATTTGAGTGTTTTCTATGGTTATGTTGTGTTTATTTGACTTGCAGTGTTCGAAAACGTGTGAAGGTGACTTTTTATGTTCTTTGAATCTGGTTTCCATTTTCTACTTGTTTCTCCAATATAGAAGTCGTGGCAGTTATCACATTGTATTTTATAAATAATGTTGGTGTGGTGTTTGTCAGTGTAGTTTTTACATAGTATAGACCTCAGTTTTGTGCCGGGTTTTTGAATAAATTTGGTATTAATTGGAATGTCATATTTTGTTACTAATTTTTGCCAAATGTTGGTTATTTGTTTGCTGATGTCAGGAATATATGGTATACAGCAGTATATGGTTTCGTGGTTTTTTGATTCGTGAGCTGTATTTACTTTAGTTGGTTGATTTTGCTTTCTGTCTAGGTGGGTGCGTATAATGTTTTCTACGGTTTGTGGAGGAAACTTATTGATGTTGGTGAAGTATTGTTTTATTTTGTCTAATTCATCGTTAATTTTATCTGGTGAGCATAGTTTTATGGCTGTGTTTATTTGGTTTCTTAGTATGTTGAGTTTTGTTTTGTTTCATGTGCTGAGTCCCAAGGAATGTATAGTCCAGTATGGGTGATTTTTCGGTGGATTTCTGTTTGAAATTGTGTATCAGTTCTTGTAATTTTGAGGTTAAGAAATGATATTTGATTGTTTTCTTCCTGTTCATATGTGAAGTTGATGTTGGGATGTATAGAGTTAATGTGATTGAAAAAATTAAGTATGTGTTCTGTAGATTTGAATCCCGCAACCGTGTCATCTACATATCTGTACCAGTATAGTGGTGGATGTAATGCTGTGTTAATTGCTTGTGTTTCAACTTGTGTCATAAAAATATTGGCTAGAACTGGTGATACTGGGTTGCCCATGCTTAGGCCATTTGTTTGTATATAGTTTTGGTTGTTGAACATGAAGTTTGTCTTTATCGTGGTGAATTCTATGAGGGTTGCTAACTGGTTACTGGGAATTTCTATAGTTGGGTTAGGGTCTCGGATATAGAGTTCTAAGGCTATCTTGCAGGCTTCAGTGGTTGGAACTTCTGTAAAGAGGGATATAACATCGAAACTGGCCATTAAGGCTTTATGATTAAGTTGATTTAGATTAGACTTGAAATTAAAAGAGTCTTTGATAAATGAGCTGGCTGATGTTACATATTTGGAGAATGCCCATGCTATGTATTTACCAAGGTTGTAATTAAACGATTCATATGTGGACATTATTGGTCGTAATGGACAATCTGGTTTATGAGGTTTGGGGATGCCGTATATTTGCGGTGTGCGTGAATCGGTTTTACGTAGGTAGGAATAAAGTGTTTGTGAAATTGTGTTGGCTTTTTTCATTTGTAGTAGTAATTTGTTCAGTTGCGTCTCGTGTGTCTTTGTTGGATTTGTGTGTATTGGTTTAAATTTGTTCGTGTCTGATAGGATGTTATTCATTTTTTGGATGTATTCATTCGTGTTCATTATGACTATAGCGTTACCTTTATCTGCTTTTAGAATTTTTATGTTTTTGTCTTGTTTTAGGTTTTTAATGTAATTAATGTCTCTTTTTGTAAGGTTGTTTTTCAGTTTTCTGTTTTGTGAAATTATGTTGATGGTTTTGTGAGAAAATTCTTTGAAAAAATCGTTTAAGATGTTGTTTTTAGGTGTTTCTGGAAAATATAAATTTGTAATTTTACCTGGGAAGTTTGGCTGTGGGATGTCAATAAAATTATCTAAGTTGTCTTCTTTCTGTTGGTTGTTTTTGGTTGTTTCCTTGTTTTTGTTCTCTGTAGAAAGTATCACAAGTCTCCTGGCTAGGTCTTCTAAACAAGAACTGATACACAATTTCAAACAGAAATCCACCGAAAAATCACCCATACTGGACTATACATTCCTTGGGACTCAGCACATGAAACAAAACAAAAACTCAACATACTAAGAAACCAAATAAACACAGCCATAAAACTATGCTCACCAGATAAAATTAACGATGAATTAGACAAAATAAAACAATACTTCACCAACATCAATAAGTTTCCTCCACAAACCGTAGAAAACATTATACGCACCCACCTAGACAGAAAGCAAAATCAACCAACTAAAGTAAATACAGCTCACGAATCAAAAAACCACGAAACCATATACTGCTGTATACCATATATTCCTGACATCAGCAAACAAATAACCAACATTTGGCAAAAATTAGTAACAAAATATGACATTCCAATTAATACCAAATTTATTCAAAAACCCGGCACAAAACTGAGGTCTATACTATGTAAAACTACACTGACAAACACCACACCAACATTATTTATAAAATACAATGTGATAACTGCCACGACTTCTATATTGGAGAAACAAGTAGAAAAATGGAAACCAGATTCAAAGAACATAAAAAGTCACCTTCACGCGCTTTCGAACACTGCAAGTCAAATAAACACAACATAACCATGGAAAACACTCAAATACTAAATAAAGAAACAAATATAAACAAACGCAAAATTAAAGAAGCCTTACTTATACAACAACTTAAACCCAAAATAAACCAATATAAAGGAACGCCTTTATACCTATATTAATAAAATAAAATAAATAAAATTATATATTCAAACATCTAATACCGCCCTCTACATTTCGACACACAGTTACACAACCCCTTTCAAACATGTGGTCAGCTTCCGGTCAGTTACCTCTTTCTTTGTGAACCTGACGATGACCGAAGAAGGTCGAAACGTTGTTCGCTCTTCTATGTAAAAGCGTTTTTTTTTAAAATAATTAAATTGTTTTCTTAGTAGCAGCACCACAACCTATGAGCTACTAAAGTATTTCTTATTATTTCCAACACCAGAGACTGGGTTGCTACCTTCCAAAACTGTTGTGGACCACTGAAATGCAAGTATAACGAAGATTTCTTCGAGTATTGTTGAAGTAGTGGTACGAAAACTTAAAAATTCCGATATCTGGAGAGAAGTCAAATATTTTGTTAACTTCCCATCTTCACTTGCCTGTTTACGTCAGACCCGGCATGGCCAAGTGTGTTAAGGCGTGCGACACGTAATCTGAGAGTCGCGGGTTCGCATCCCCATCGCGCCAAACACGCTCGCCCTCCCAGCCGTGGGGGTGTTATAAGGTTACGATCAATCCCACTATTCATTGATAAAAGAGTAGCCCAAGAGGTGGCGGTGGGTGGTGATGACTAGCTGCCTTCCCTCTAGTCTTACACTGCTAAATTAGGGACTGCTAGCGCAGATAGCCCTCGAGTAGCTTTGTGCGAAATTAAAAAAAAACAAAAACTGTTTACGTCACTTCAGTAAATAGTCGCAGGGCTGTAATCTCAGCACAATCTTATGACAAGCTGTAGTATTTGGACTGATAAGTCTGGCATTTGAAATATTGTTGGCCCTAGAGATCTGTATGACAACTGTCTTAGTGTCAAATTCAGTACTGTAGATGTTTAATATTTGCACTGGCATCGCCATTTATCACTTCACATTTTTAAAATTTTGTTTGTTTTAGAGTGTTTGCCAAAATTTGCACAGGAATTATCAAAGCATGGCCGCCCTTAATTTTCAACTAGACTAAATGCAACTAATCACCTGCACCAATTGCCAACTTCTGAGCTTCTCTCTTATTATGGAATGGTAGGGTTTGACCATCGCCCAGTGAACACATGACCGAAAAACAGATAACATTTTTCTTCCAGCAACAAGAAACGAACCAAATGCTTGGGAAATTATAACATGTGTGTGTGTTTTCTTATAGTAAAGCCACATCGGACTATCTGCTGAGCCCACCGAAGTGAATCGAACCCCAGATTTTAGCGTTGTAAATCCGTAGACATACCGCTGTACTAGCGGGGGGGATTATAACGACATGTGCCAGGGTTATCGTACAAAGTAATAGAGTAAAATTTGAAGGATCATTCGGAACTCTTCTTCTGGTTTGGTTGTTATTAAATATAAATCTACTCATTATGTTATCTTTGTTCTGCTCCCCACGGGTATCGTAAACCGATTTTTAGTGTCATAAGCATATAGACTTACCGTTGAGCCACTGATGGATAAACTGTTTTCAGAGTGTCAAATTATCAAATAATTTGAAACGTTATTAAGATGGTCTTAAACGTCGTTTGTAAAGAATAGGTTGTACTTTAAGATATCTAACCGAAAAAACAAACAAAGAAATGAATATGATGCATTAAATAGTAGGCAATAAATATTACTTACCTGTAAATTATTTGCCATTTCACAACTAATACATTGTCAGACAGCTTTGTTGATTCGGTTACCTAGGTTACGGCCTGTTTTATGGCTCAGGTGGTCATTGGCGTCTAGATTTTATATTTTATTTTTCACATATTTCAATAAACAATGTACTCTTGAGTAAAGTGTAAACTGTAAAATTATATCTAAGACAAAGTACGAATATTTTAGTAAAAAATTGCTATTGTTCACAGGTTTGCTAAGTTTATTATTTATTTAATAAAATAGACATTTCTGTGATACTAAATAAATATGATATTAAGCAATATATAAATTTAAGTATTACTGTGACAGAGGGCGCTGTAGTAGAAAATGGCTACTGAGTCTGATCTAAGTCAAACGTCTGAAAATTTAGTTAAGCAAGATGAACAGAAATTACCTACAGAAAATAGTGATGGGATTCATAACGTTCCGGAGAAAAAGTATAAAAAAGAACAAGATGTAGACCCGTATGAAAAAAAATATTACGTACTCCTTCGGAGGTGTGAAAGCATTCAACAGGTGCGCCTAATTTGTCAGTAATTTGCTTGAGTAAAATGAAAATCTAGAAGTCATGACTTTGAAGAAAATAAAACAAAGACTTATAAAAATACATAAAAGTCGTAAGGATTTTGACATAGATCTATTCAGCTGAGCGTCTTAAGTTATATTGTACGTTCCTTTCTATAAATCACTGAATGTGTGTCATGAACTTCGTTGAAGTTGAGTACTTGTTCAATTTCAAGTTATCATGTAGGCTTTCACTAATAGGTTACAGAAAAAAGTAAAAATTAGAGCATTAAAGCCATAATCACGTCACGAATGAATACTTTCCAGGTAAATTTAAAACAATATTTTATTCTTGGTATAAAAAAGGAACTCTCTCTGTATTACTCTGTTATATAATGTTGATTAGTAAACAAATAATATCAAAGTCCGTCTTTATGTTTAGTGTTAGTTCAAGTTTATGAGTTGAAAGTTTTTTTTACAACTCACAGGTGTGTAGTACATTACTAGTATAGTTAACCTGTGTAAAATTAATGTAAAAGAAAACAATAAAGTGTTGTACAAGTTCAATAAATATGTTTCACCTTTGAAATTTGCAGTTTTGCTTACCATTTATTTTCATATTTGCAAGTTTATTTGAAAAATTTGAGAATTATCTTAAATAGGAATGAAAATTGTACAAAGTCAAATATAAGAAAAGGCTTAAGACGTTATAAAAAATGGGGGGGGGGGCTTCCTTGGCTCTGCCACTGAACTTAAATTATTCTGGTGTTACAGAATAACTTGGATAAATTGTTAAGTTGGAGAAATATTTTGTAAATGATCTTTATCTATGTGAGAAGTAAACAGATTCAGATTAATTTTTGTCCTTAACCATAAACTTAATGCAGAAGGTAAATAACTCTGTAACATGACTTGACATAGTCGTTGAGAAGTGAGTAAAAGTACTGGAATCATATTGTGTTACCTAATTTCGATTAAATTTTGATCTTATTTGAAACGGACATTGACATTCAGAGAAAGGATACTAGTGTGGTCCTGAGAATGGAAGGGTTATCTTACATGAGTAGATTGAGATCTTTTAATTTGTTTGCTCTTGAGAGAAAAAGGGTAGTAGGTGATTTACATAATTATCTTGGGTGATTGATTGAGTAAGGGACTGATTTGTCGGTACATAGTTCTGAAGATAGGATGAGAAGACAGAAGTTTAAGACTGAGAAAAGGCAGCTGGACACAAGCTAGTTGTTTGATGGTGTTAAGTTCTAGTAGTCTAAAATGTCCAGGTCACTGGTTTGAAACACTTATTGTATGATTTGTAACTGCTGCATGAAATAATTAAAATCTCCCTGTAATTTTTTTTCAGGTTATCTAGCTTCTGTGAATAAAATATTGTTACATTTGATGTCTGTGTGAATGTGCAGCCAGAAAGATTTGAAACTATTTCATTGTGATATATTTCTGAAGAAGTCAGAAATGCTTAAGTTTCATGTAGATTTTAATCAACAATTTTTATATCTTCCTGTTTTCTTATAAACCTTCCCATTCAAGTTTTTATTTGATAAAGTTTAAATTTGTTTACAGTCACTGGTGTACAATAAAAATACAGTTTTTAGTAAAAGTACAAGTAAGCCATTGTTTCTTAAATAGATAATGAGATGGCTTCATTCAGTGTATGTAATATGTGTTAAACCATTTTATATTCATTTATGGAAATCTTTCTTATTAGTAACAGATAACAAAACTAAGTTTTTGTGATTTTTTTCTGATCTCTCTGAGTTTCCACAGTTGATAATAACAGTAAAAGAACTCTTGACACTTGTTTAGATTATAAACATTTGGCTTTTCAGAGCTGAGTTATAGATAATTACATTGTACTATTACAACAAAGGTTGAGAAACTGTGGTTGGATAAAAGTTAATATAAAATTGCTCTTGTATTGATGTGACAGACCTCAAATCAATATAAAATTACTTGTATTAAAGTGACAAATCTCTAATCAATATAAAATTACTCTTGTATTGATGTGACAGACCTCAGATTAATATAAAATTACTCTTGTATTGATGTGACAGACCTCAGATTAATATAAAATTACTCTTGTATTGATGTGACAGACCTCATATTAATATAAAAGTACTCTTGTATTGATGTGACAGACTTCAAATCAATATAAAATTACTCTTGTATTGATGTGACAGACCTCAGATTAATATAAAATTACTCTTGTATTGGTGTGACAGACCTCAAATCAATATAAAATTACTTGTATTAAAGTGACAAATCTCTAATCAATATAAAATTACTTTTGTATTGATGTTACAGACCTCAGATTAATATAAAATTACTCTTGTATTGAAGTGACAGACCTCAAATCAATATAAAATTACTCTTGTATTGAAGTGACAGACCTCACATTAATATAAAATTTCTCTTGTATTAAAGTGACAGACCTCAAATTAATATAAAATTACTCTTGTATTGAAGTTAATGTTCTTTTATTAAAAACTGTTTTGTTTCTATTCTGATAGGTGACTATGAATTTTATATTTTGCTTCTATCCTGATAGGGGCTATAAGTTTTATATTTTGTTTCCATTCTGATAGGGGCTGTACATTTTATATTTGTTTCTATCCTGATAGGGGCTATAAGTTTTATATTTGTTTCTATCCTGATAGGGGCTATAAGTTTTATATTTTGTTTCTATCCAGATAGGGGCTGTAAGTTTTATATTTTGTTCCAAAAAATACAGGAAATTCTTAAATGCTGATGGTTATGCTGAAACCAACCTGGAATCTAAACTTGTTATTTATTAAAAATATTGCATATAAAATTAAACAATTTTTTTGTGAAATAAATTTAACTCTGTTAGGTTTTGTATGAATGAGAAAATTACTACTGGTTTTTATTTTCTGTCCTTTCTTTATTCAGTATTTCAATTTTTTACTTGTGGGATGCATCCACCTGGGTCAATAAAAGATTACAATATGTAAGAGCAACATTATCTTATGATTAATATCAACAACCAGGATAAATATTTTTTACAGTTTATTCTGTATTTTCAGAGTAATGAAAGGATTGTGAACAGAATTCGACATGTAAAGCAGTTATTGAGGCTTTATAGAAGAGACCGCAGGTGAGAGCTTCATATTTTGTAACTTTAGTAAAGTCTTTAGAAAGACTGCTATGAACCCATGTAGAGTTTTTAATTTATTTATCACTATATTTGCTTCAGATACATTGTTTATTTTCATAAAATTGGAGTGTATAAAGTTTAATAATTTGTTTTTGATTAGAAAATGAATATTTTAGGTAAACTTTATGACAACACAACAAGTTATTATTGTTAAAATGATTTGTTTATTGAACTTTCAGTCATAAATTAAGGTGAAATTTCTTTAAAGAAATTGTTAAGGGTTGTGAAATATAAAGTTTTCTTTACTTGATAGATGTATGTGTTACTGACTAGAGCATTAGATCCATACCAAAATAATTACATCACATTTTGAGAGAGAAGTTTTAGAAGTAAAATTAAAGTGACCAGTTATTTGTAAATTGAGCAAATACCTTTGATGATTACTTTTCACATTTCAGTTTTCTAACAGAAAGACTAATATATATTCTTAAAATAGTTTTATAGAGCAAGTTTTTGGATTCACAGGTACGGTGTAGGAATTATTAAGATGGGAAAACACTTTGTGTAAGTTTTACTTAAAAGTGAGCTAAAACATTTTTCTTGTGATTTAGTGTAAAAAGAAACAAAATGTTATTTAGTAATTACAAGAAATATTTAAAAATAACAAAGGTCCTTTGAAAATTTCTTAGTTGAAAAATAATGAGTTTTTTAATACTCTAATTTTATTCAATGTACTACTTAAGCCAAACCACACTTATTTTGATTCTGACAAAACATGATTTTTTCCAGGTGTCTGTTACAGAGACTAGATCAACTTGGTGATGACTACAGGTCTGCAGCTCTGGAGCTGATGATGGAGGTATCAGTGAATGTTTCTCAGACCTTATTGTTAAAATAAGACCAAAAGTCTTTGTGTTGCATGTTGTTTTATAATCAAGGTGTATGTGTGAAGATGTACCCTTGTTGTAAAAAAAAAATTATTTCTTGTTTTCGAAAATAATTATTATTACAGTGAAAATTTTGTGTGAGTACATGTGGTATAACAAGTGTATGAGATTTTGTCAACAAAATAAGACCCATATTCATTTGTCTAACTTTTGTGTGTGAAAGGCTTACTATATAGGGTAATTATATATTTGTACCTATTGAATATATCTCATAGTCCTAGGTAGATAAAAGTTTTAAAAATAATTCATAAATCTCTAAACCCAAACTTTGGTGCACATTCTGCCACAATTATTTTTATAATGTCCTAAAAATTATCACCATTTCTTATAAGATTTTCAGCCTGTATATAGAATATGGATAATAATATAGTGTGGATTAGTTTTCAGCCAAAGAGACACAAATGTTATTGGTTGCTGTTGACATCCAATGAGTAATTTGGAATTTTTAGCTAGATGCTTGTTGTGCAAGCTTGGGTTTAATGAGTTAATTTATAGAACAAAAATGTGTTTTCTTTAGGATATTCTAACTAAATATGCACAGTTCTAGCAGAGTGAAAGTTTTTCAAACTGACCACAACATTCAATATTTATCTGTAGTCCTGACCACTGAGTTTGGATAAGTTTTTCACATCACCTTCCACCTGAAGTTTCTTTTAAATAAAACTATAACTAGCTTGTGCTCCATCTTGATTGCTTATTTTGTTTTATCTCTATTAAAATTAAGTTGTAAATTACAAAACAAGACTGTTGGTTTCCATACTCATCATTGCATATATAAAAATTCATACAGAACAGGTAGGTTAGCCAGTAACACGGCTACGAATAGGCCAAACTCAACTGAGTTTGACTGTAAAGATAGGTATTATGTGTGGATAGAAAAGCATATTAATTAAAGTATGTTAAAACTGTAGGATAGTTACCTTGACTTGAGTCCAGCTCCATCAGTGACATCATCTTTAACTGATAACTTCAGTGGAGTACTGACAGAATCTTCTCGAACGCTAACAACTACATCAACAAGTACTTCAACTTCTCAAGCTCCACCAAAACAAACATGTCCTCCAACATCTTTCTCTTCATCCAAAAAGAGGGTTAGGCCAGATAAGGATTCATCAAGTTCAAAGAAAGTACCAGTAGCTTTGTCATCATCATCACTGGAACAAACCTCAACCATGAAGAAAGCTGGGAACCCACTTACTTTAAGTGGACCTGAACTGAAGACATTAAACAGTTTGGCAGGAACATTTACTTCTGTGAAAAAAGTAAGGTTTGATTATTTAGATTTTTTTTTACAATTTTAAAATCAGAGTGCATGTAATTTTTGCTGTTTAATGTCTTCCAATATGCTGAGTAATAATAGAATTTCCAGTTCTGGTTCCCAGTCAGATGAATTTATGTTTGATGTGAAACCTAGCATTAATTATGAATAAAATTATTATCAACAACAGTGCAAAGAAAGAAAATATATTAGCACGTTGGTAGACATGTTTAGTTGCTGAGAGACGGTGCAAAGGAAAATTATATAAAAGATAGACATTAATCATATTTAATGAGTACCTACTTTTTACAGACCCCTTGATCTGGTGAACCAGTTGGTATTGTGTCTATTTACTCAGCACCTATTTTTACAGTCCCCTTGATCTGGTGAACCAGTTGGTGCTGAATCTGTTGACACAGTACCTACTTTTACAGACCCCTTGATCTGGTGAACCAGTTGGTGCTGAATCTGTTGACACAGTACCTACTTTTACAGACCCTTTGATCTGGTGAACCAGTTTGTGCTGAATCTGTTGACACAGTACCTACTTTTACAGACTCTTTGATCTGGTGAACCAGTTTGTGCTGAATCTGTTGACACAGTTTCAACTTTTACAAACACCTTGATCTGGTGAAGGAGTTGATGCTGTATCTGTTGACACAGAACCTATTTTTACAGACCCCTTAACTTAGTGAACCAGTTTGTGCTGTCTGCTCACACGCTAAAATATTACACGAGGCATGTGGTGCTTTTTCCCTTCATATGTGTACTAATAAAATACAACTGATACACTTTGTGGTGTTTACATATGCTACATTAAGCACAAACAGGAGAATTCTCTAGGTAGGTAGTACTGTGTTTGTTTATAATGCTTGTACTATCAAAACTGTTTTAATTGGGCATGCATTTCTAGTATTATGTAATCAAATACAATGTTTGTTAATAATTGTACTCTGTTTTTTTCACACATGCTATTACAACCAAAATAATGTTCATGGCACAGTTGGTGCTTGGATGTTTATGGACACATGCATGTATGAATGACATAAGACACTTTTAAAGTGTTCATTTGTCTGCTTAATACAAACAAATAATTAATATTAGACTTAATATTAGTTTCATTTTCTCTTGGATTTAATTTTGTGTGAAATTTACAGTTGTTAATAGAAATTTTATCTCGGTGAAATGACTGAATACATCTGATCTTGGTGTAGTTTTAATACATTTTTAGGAATATATATCTGGACTAAAGTTTGATGTTGTTTATTTGAATATGTAGGAAGTAGTGAGTTCTCCTGAGCCTACTTGATGTGTAAGCCATCTTGGGTGTTGACATTGCTGTAGAAAACCACGACTACACTTCAGAACACGAAGTTATTTAAGCTTCACTATTGTTCTTACGGGATGTTTAGAAAATACCTGACTTTTACTTTTAGAAAGTCTTATCTGTACAGCTATTTTTATGTAACAAGTGTTCTAGTGTATACTTATAAATTGATTTCTGGGTCAGATTTCTATTTTTTAAGTTCTCTGTTGATGCAAATTTATGAAAAGAAAGTATCTTCATACTATAAAATAGACATTTTTTACTTGAATGTTTTGAATTACAAAAACAAGATGTGTGGAAATTAATAAATTGTAGATAAATAATCATTTTTGTTTGAAGGAAAAATCTCATTTTTTACCTTATTTAAAATGTGAGAAGTAAACAAATGTATTAGATTATTATAATGTTCAACTTAGTACATGTTTCAATGTTTTGAGACCCAAACAAAAAATCATGTGTATGTATATATATTTTTAAGAATAAAAGTTTCAAAATGTTGGTTTAGAATTAGTTAATTTTTCCATTATCAGCTTATAAAGTGAGTGTTTTGTAACTAGAAGTTTTTGGTTTTATATCCAGTGAATTAAAAAACAAAATATGTTCTTTAATTAACATTAGTTGTTAGTAGTCAAAGGTGAGGTTCGAAATGATGCAAATAACCATTGTGTAACAGATGAAACATAAACAGTTATTGTTGGTCTTCTATTTTAGAAATAAATCGAGTTCAGTGTTACTACAATAATCACAGTGGTACTAACCTGATGTATAATGTCCTGTAGATAACTGGTTTTGTGTTAAAACATAACTTGTTTGGGAGTTTTATATAAAGATAGTGAAAATACTCAGTCTGCTGTTATCACTTGGCCAAGAGACCTGTTTCATTGTGTAGTGTTACTGTTTGTCTGAGAGGCATGTTTCATTGTGTAGTGTTACTGTTTGTTTGAGAGACATGTTTTATTGTGTAGTGTTACTGTTTGTCTGAGAGACATGTTTCATTGTGTAGTGTTACTGTTTGTCTGAGAGACATGTTTCATTGTGTAGTGTTACTGTTTGTCTGAGAGACATGTTTCATTGTGTAGTGTTACTGTTTGTCTGAGAGACATGTTTCATTGTGTGGTGTTACTGTTTGTTTGAGAGACATGTTTCATTGTGTAGTGTTACTGTTTGTTTGAGAGACATGTTTCATTGTGTAGTGTCACTGTTTGTCTGAGAGACACGTTTCATTGTGTAGTGTCACTGTTTGCCTGAGAGACATGTTTCATTGTGTAGTGTTACTGTTTGTCTGAGAGACATGTTTCATTGTGTAGTGTTACTGTTTGTCTGAGAGACCTGTTTCATTGTGTAGTGTTACTGCTTGTCTGAGAGACATGTTTCATTGTGTAGTGTTACTGTTTGTCTGAGAGACATGTTTCATTGTGTAGTGTTACTGTTTGTCTGAGAGACACGTTTCATTGTGTAGTGTTACTCTTTGTCTGAGAGACATGTTTCATTGTGTAGTGTTACTCTTTGTCTGAGAGACATGTTTCATTGTGTAGTGTCACTGTTTGTCTGAGAGAGACGTTTCATTGTGTAGTGTCACTGTTTGCCTGAGAGACATGTTTCATTGTGTAGTGTTACTGTTTGTCTGAGAGACATGTTTCATTGTGTAGTGTTACTGTTTGTCTGAGAGACATGTTTCATTGTGTAGTGTTACTGTTTGTCTGAGAGACATGTTTCATTGTGTAGTGTTACTGTTTGTCTGAGAGACATGTTTCATTGTGTAGTGTTACTCTTTGTCTGAGAGACATGTTTCATTGTGTCGTGTTACTGTTTGTCTGAGAGACATGTTTCATTGTGTTGTGTGTGTTTCTCTTTGTCTGAGAGACATGTTTCATTGTGTCGTGTTACGGTTTGTCTGAGAGACATGTTTCATTGTCTAGTGTTACTGTTTGTCTGAGAGACATGTTTCATTGTGTTGTGTTTCTCTTTGTCTGAGAGACATGTTTCATTGTGTCGTGTTACGGTTTGTCTGAGAGACATGTTTCATTGTCTAGTGTTACTGTTTGTCTGAGAGACATGTTTCATTGTGTAGTGTTACTGTGAATTACAGAAATATTGCAGTATCAGCTTTGTTTTCACATTATTTAACAAAAAAACTTTACGAAGGGTGACATACTGACAAATGACATACTTAATGCCTTTAAGTTTCATCAGGCTGACTGAAATGGAAATGTTTATAACAAATGAACTGTATATTGTTGATCCATGTAATTAAAAAGAAGGAACAATGTCTTGGTTCAAAAGTAAGTTGCTTTATGTTTGTCAACGAGTGGTCACTACATATTTCATTAGGCTAGTGAATATATACTCATAGATGAACACGTACTCACAACGGATGTGATAAACCCTAGCCTCCTTGTTTTTAACATTATTACGAGAAGCTAATTAATGGTATTTTTATGAAACTTGCTATAAAAACTTACAATCTAGTGGAATAATAAGTGTACTTAAGCAAATTATGTTTCTGAGGTAACTGTGAAAAAAAAATTGTTTGTTCTCGCTCTGGTACCAAGCGCAAGTTTCTAACTGCAGTGACAACAGTGTGACGTAATCGAATGTTACGTCAACAAACTGACGTTTTCGGATACTATTGGTCTAATAGCAGTTCCAAAGTAACGGAAGAGATCCCTGCGGTTCTATCAGAGCTGACGTTTGTAGATACGTACAGGTATACAAATATAGAATTGATTTATGTGTATTAACTTATTATTTTCATCTCTTGAAGAAGGAGACTGTTTGATGAAGTTAATTACTATATAAATATTCTGTTTGCAAACATGTAATCATTTCTAAGAGAAAGAACGTTTAAAGTCGGTAAATATATAAGTTTCTGAATTTAAAGATAGAAAGTTTTCAAATGGTCACAAAATTACAGCATGTGAGACTCGGAGAATTTCAGAAAATGTGATAAAATGTGTTTTTACTTTTATTTCGGATTTCCTATTATAAATCCAACTAATTCTGATCAAATACGACTATTAAATCCGAATTGTGGTATTGACCGTCACATTTTAGGCCCCCATGACTGAAAGGGATGCGAACCCGCGACACTCTGATTACGAGTCGCACGCCTTAACCGAACTGGCCATGCCGGGCCTCACGCAAAGCTACTCGAGGGCCATCTGCGCTAGCCGTCCCTAATTTAGCAGTGTAAGACAAGAGGGAAGGCAGCTTGTCAATACCACCCACCGCCAACTCCTAGGCTACTCTTTAACTAACGAATAGTGGGGCTGTCTGCGACATTATAACGCTCCCACGGCTGAAAGGGCGAGCATATTTGGTGTGACGGGGCTTCGAATATGCGAACCTCAGAGTACGAATCGAGTGCCTTAACCACCTGACCACGCCGAACCTAGATAAAAGGCAGTTTGTCAACACTAACAACTTTTCGGTAACCTTTGTTTAACTAAACACTGGGGGTTGACCAACAACCTTACAATACATTCCTTAGTGGCACAGCAAAATGACTGCGGGCTTACAACGCTATAAAACTGGGTTTCGATATTCGTGGTGGGCAGACCACAGACAGCCCATTGTTTAGCTTTGTATTTTAAAACAAACAAATACATTCATGGCCCTAGACCGCGTTTTTTTTTATTTTTTTAGGTAACGAGATGCGATCATTGGACCTGTTCATCCACAGTCGAGTATATTAACCTTGGGTCATGACCTGCCCTATTCTTAATTAATGGAATAGGTAGAATAGCTGTCACTTTTATAACGCTTACACTTTTACTAATGTAGATTGTGCTCAACTTTATATAGTTAGCTTGAACTTTGTACTTCTCGGTATGCAGACTGGTACGCTAATAACTACACTACGCCCATGTAGCCAGAAACGTATTTAGTATTACCATCAGGAATTTTTATTAACTCGGTATATAAAATTATCGATACATGAGATTGAATAAGTTATATTAAAAGCCACAAGCCAATAACAACCGATATAAAGTTGAGGAAGAACAGAATGTATCAGAACTACATGTAATTTATAGCACAATGTCGTGTGATGCCACCTGATATGGATCGTCTTTCTAAAACTGACGTTTTCAGGGTGCGAAGGTAGAAGCAAAGCATGGCTAGGTTGTTAGAGCGCTTGACTCGTAACCTTCGGGCTGCGGGTTTGAACTCCCGTCCAACTAAACACGCTCGTCCTTTCAGCCGTGGAGATGTCATATGCTATAGTCAATCTCACTATTTGTTATTAAAGGAGGAGTCTAAACCTTCTCGTTGAGGGGTGATGACTAGTTTCCTTCACTGATAAATTAGGGACTGCTAACACAGGTAGTTCAGTAGACGAAATTCAAACTAAACCAAGTGAATGTTATGTGGAATTTTTAATATTTTTTGTAGATTACGAAAGAGGTTTTCTGTCACCTTTTAAAATGAGAAATTTCAATAGCGCTAATAATTCATTTATTACGTCACTGTGATTGGTTGTTAGTGTCAATTTAACATAACACGATGATTGGTTCTAAATATTAGCGTCAATTTCACACAACACGATGATTGGTGGTAAATATCACAGTTGATGTGTCAGTTGGCTTGATTGGGTGTGAATGTTAGTTCTTCCGGCTGAAGATCATGAGAAGCCGTGTGTATTTTTGGACTGGCTGAATTCTTTGATGATGAGTATGTTGGTAGATTCCCAGCAGGACTCGGATATATTAAGTTGAGTTGAATCATCTCATCGTCTCCTCTTCTGCAGAAGATCTCACTTTTATAAGTGTTCGTTTTCAAGTTTTATGTTTCTGTTTCAATGATTATTTTATTATACAGCTAGTGAATATCAAATAATGGTTCATCTTTGCGGTGTTTTTTATTTGTTGAATAACTGCTCCATAGGTATCCGAGCTAGCTGTCCCTAATTTAGACGTGATATACTATTACTAATTTATATGCAACAGACTAGAGCATTGGTTCCCAAACGACAAGTCGCAGACAGGTACTGGTCGTTGAATTAATTTACACCAGTTCGCAGCGTGCCTTGGCTCTTGATTGTTTGTATTGAATTTCGCGCAAAGCTACACGAGGGCTATCCGTACTAGCCATCCCTAATTTAACAGTGAAAGAGTAGAAAGTAAACACAGTCAACTCTTGGGCTACGCTACGAATAGTGGTATTGATTGTACATTATAACCTCCCAACGGATGAAGAAGCAATCATATTGAGGGCATTCGCAGTTTGGTTGGGAACTCGGGACTCCTCTGTTTCTGGTAGCATTTTTTTATCAGTATATTATGTTATATTTGAAAAAACGAATCACTTTTAGTCTATCTCCTTATTACTTCAATTATTTTTTGAACCAGAAAATTCACCACGGTATTTAGTCTTGTTTCAGTGATGTGGAGAAACCCACTTGTTGAGAAATTTATATGCAAAAACGGCTCGTTTGGGTTGAGAAAATATTTTACATAGAAGAGCGAACAACGTTTCGACCTTCTTCGGTCATCGTCAGGTTCACAAAGAAAGAGGTAACTGACCAGAAGCTGACCACATGTTTGAAAGGGGTTGTGTAACTGAGTGTCGGAATGTAGAGGACAGTGTTAGATGTTTGAATATATAATTTTATTTATTTTATTATATTAATATAGGTATAAAGGCGTTCCTTTATATTGGTTTATTTTGGGTTTAAGTTGTTGTACAAGTAAGGCTTCTTTAATTTTGCGTTTGTTTATATTTGTTTCTTTATTTAGTATTTGAGTGTTTTCCATGGTTATGTTGTGTTTATTTGACTTGCAGTGTTCGAAAGCGCGTGAAGGTGACTTTTTATGTTCTTTGAATCTGGTTTCCATTTTTCTACTTGTTTCTCCAATATAGAAGTCGTGGCAGTTATCACATTGTATTTTATAAATAATGTTGGTGTGGTGTTTGTCAGTGTAGTTTTTACATAGTATAGACCTCAGTTTTTTATCAGCAAACAAATAACCAACATTTGGCAAAAATTAGTAACAAAATATGACATTCCAGTTAATACCAAATGTATTTAAAAACCAGGCACAAAACTGAGGGCTATCTGTGCTAGCCGTCCCTAATTTAGCAATGTAAGATTAGAGGGAAGGCAGCTAGTCATCACCACCCACCGCCAACTCTTGGGCTACTCTTTTACCAACGAATAGTGGGATTGATCGTAACATTATATTTACGTCGCTGGGAGGGCGAGCATGTTTGGTGCGACGCGGGCGCGAACACGCAACCCTCGGATTACGAGTCGCACGCTTTACGCGCTTGGCCATGCCAGGCCATAGGTATTTAGTTTTAGCGAAAGCTGTCGTTTATTTCGTGCTTTTAACAGTGAAGTGTGTGGAACGAAAAGTACACTGACACAGCTATTCCCATGAAATTTGCAAATAAGATTTCTGTATACAGTCATTTGAAGAAGATATATAAACGTTGAACATCAACATTTACATAATAGTATGAGTTTCTGTTTGTCCATTTAATAACTCGAAAAACTTTTAGTTCAGCCTCATTTCGGCTTCGTGCAAAGCATCATGGGAAGTCCAGAACGAGGCTTGTCATACCGTGGTTTGAAGCTTATATATAACAGTGTTTAGAGATCGTTTGTGAAGAAGTGTTCTTAGTTTCAGATCAAGAAGTTATCATGGTTGAGAAGAACCAGACTACAAAAGAGTACAAACAGTTTGATAATCATGGGCTCTTTGCCCAACGATTACTTTTGTTAGTAACGAGTCTGGCTTCTTTGTCGTGCTGTGTTTACTACTATGGAGCTTTCCTACAGGAGTACTTTTCTTATCCTGTGGTCCTGAATGTTAAGGTAAACAAGAGTAGAATTATGTTGTTTCCAGGGGTGACGATATGTAACAGACATAGGTAAGTTTGGTTTATTTATTGTGTTTATGTGACACAGGACTAATAACAGGGTTTCTCATACACTTGTCTGCTACAGGTTATTTCTGAGACGATTCTTTGTTTTATACAAGTTACGATTAAGCAGTGTTTATTCTAACAGCTATTGTTTATTGAAAATTACATTTATAATTGGCACTATCTACTTGTGATGGAAGCAAATCAGGTTTAAATATGAACACTGTAAAGGATACACGGGCCTGGCATGGCCAAGCGCGTAAGGCGTGCGACTCGTAATTCGCGGGTTCGCGCCCGCGTCGCGCCAAACATGCTCGCCCTCCCAGCATTTGGGGCGTTATAATGGTACGATCAATCCCACTATTCGTTGGTAAAAGAGTAGCCCAAGAGTTGGCGGTGGGTGGTGATGACTAGCTGCCTTCCCTCTAGTCTTACACTGCTAAATTAGGGACGGCTCGGTGCAGTGGGCTAACAACCTACTTACTTAAATACTTGTTGAAGAATCCGGAAGCGATTGCGGCCCTATGTTCCAAGATGGAATCTAATGGTGATAACTAACTAATGAATACACACTTCTTGCTCTTAATGAACACATTAATTTAATAGTTCGAACAAGATTATTATTCGAGGTGTTTTGTACGTAATCCCATTACTATCTCAGATGGCTCAGACAGCTTAGGAGATTTATGTTAGTATTAACTCCATATATGGATGAATACATATATATTAACCTAATAACGCAAAATTATATGATAAATTACTGTAATAAATATAATAAATGTATATATATATATATACTAAATTTCATAAGCAATGCTATTAATAAAAGTAACAGTAAGAGAATTATATTGTGTGCTTTACATTCCTGAAAATATAAAACTAGATGTTAGCATCATTAAATCCCAACACAACCAAAACTGTACCCAATCCTGCTTAACCTCCAGTGACTAATGAAGTAATTACAGCTACGTGGCTTAGAGTATCTAAATATCTGAGATAAATTAGTGCAGGTCTGGCATTAGTACGGTCAATCCCACTATTCGTTGGTAAAAGAGTAACCCAAAAGTTGGCGGTAGTTGGTGATGTCTAACTGCTATATTAAGAAAGGTTAACGCAGATATCCCTCGTGTAGCTTTGCGCGAAATTCAAAATAAACAAAGAAATTGGTGCCAGACGTGTTGCTAGCAGGGTGGTTCACAAAGTTCCAGTGAAGAAGTCAATGTTTGTAAAGTAATGATAAATAACAAATTATATGAAGTAAATATCAAATCGTAAAATAAATAGCAAATCATATTAACAGTGTAATTAGAATAATCAAGTAAGAAGTAAAAAATTAAACTTACTCTAGGGTATGTATAACGTAACAGTTGTATCTTTGTCAATCCCATGATCATGTTCAGAGCAGTTAGCCGGAAGTAATCGGTAAAGTTAAACCTTAAAAAAAGATGAAATATTGATATACTGAATTAATAAAGCAACGTTAAGTCACGTGGGCAAAACTAATGGTGACAAAAGCGGCCGATTATCAATATAAAATAGTGTGTAAATACAACAGTTTGGAAGATGTAGTGATAGTTTTGTACGCCCGCCATCCTTTAATCTGGACATTAGGAAATTACATATCGCCATCACTTGGACTACAAGTTACTAACAAAAAAGTAGAATTGACTGACATCTTTTAACATAAAGGAAGAATATGTTCAGTGAAGAGATTCGAACCCGTAAAAAATATATTGAGAATCGATTGTCATAACTACTAGGTCATGTTAGGCCTAAATTTCGAAGAAGAAACTTCACTTATGACGAACGGGAGTGAGTTTGAGCTCTGCATTACATCATGCAATTAAAGATAAGTATTTAATATAATAACAAATAATCAGTAACCAATAAAAAACGTAAGATGAATGATTTAGAACAGAACTGTTTAAATGAGAAGTTCATAATTTCAAAATAAAAGTGTTTTTTTTTTTTAAGTTTTGTACTTTAACGGTTTTGTTTTTTGTTTTTGAATTTCGCGCAAAGCTACACGAGGGTTATCTGCGCTAGATATCCATAATTTAGCAGTGTAAGACTAGAGAGAAGGCAGCTAGTCATCGCCACCCATCGCCAATTCTTGGGCTACTTTGTACCAACGAAAAATGGGATTGACTGTTAATTAAAACGCTTCCACGGCTGAAAGGGCGAGCACGTTTGATGTGACGAGGATTTGAATCCGCAACCCTCGGATTACAAGTCGAGCGTCCTAACCAACTGGCCATGCTGGGCTTGTTTGTAGAGATAAAAGAGTTTGTTTTATTTCTTGTCTACCAGAATGAAACCTGATTGTTAAGTAACCAAAGTTTCGTGTAAAAACCTTTGACAATTTGGTACAATAATAACTACCATTTCATCCACCATCGGATCAATGTTTCTAAGATTTCTGAATCAAAATTAGCGGATTCTAATAAATATTAATTTACAACCCAATGTTTACCGAATTATATGAATGTGTGGTCAAGTAAATATATATAACTTTTTGGGAAACAGTTACATCATCTTAGAAACCCGTGTTTTTACTGACACAAAGCACTAATTTCTGATAATGAACAAAAAATCTCAAATTGCTGATGAAAGAGTCGCTTTTTTTTTGAAATTTTATTACTACGTGGTCTGGTTTTGTTTCTTTGAACTTAAGCACAAACTGCACAGCGGGCTATCTATGCTCTGCCCACCACGAGAATCTAAATCCGGGTTTTAGTGTTAGAAGCATTCAAACTCTGTGAAGCATATGAAAAGCGAATATGCTGACGTCTGTATATTCCGACAGCAGATTTGAATATGTTGTTAATATGTTATACCTTTTACTAGATAACATAAAAATATGAAAGACTGTATGTTTTAGAACGCACTCGACAAGATCTGTTCAAATATGATCTCAAATCATAATTTTAACACCTGAACACTTCTTGATTTTAGGTACATTTTATCATGAAATGTGTGGTGCACCTGCTGTAGTTTCTTATGTCTTCTTATTACAATTAGCCAACAGAATGATCAAACAAGTTTATCTGCAATAATTTAAAGTAAAAGTGAAACTCGTAATAATATAAACCACTTGGTTTTGTCCATCTTTTATATACACACATGTATATATAACACAGTATTCTTACTAGGGTTTTTCTTATTCTAACTATAACATACGTTATTTTAATATATATATATATACATATATACTATAGTAAAAGATGTCCATACAGAGATTGTTTCTTGTTTTTGGATTAGAATAAACAAACACAAAATACTAAATCTGTGCCACTCTGAAGGTGGTGTAAGAGATAAGTCACTGTTTAGAGCCTGTGATACCATACTGGATGATTTTGACTTGAACAACTTGCACTACACTAACTCAGATTATCAAGGATTTGTTTCGGTAAGCTATACATTTTTGATTGGGAATACTGAATTAAACAGATTAAAAATGTACAATTACGACGAAAGGCACAACCAAGTTTCTGTCATATTATAGATAGAGTGGCGAATATTGAACATTATAGAGAATGTATATATGTGGTTGTTTGGTCAGCCCCGCTCCTTGTTCATCACGTGCCCCCGAAACAACGACGACAATACAACAGTCCAGAAGAACCAGGACATTGTTAACAAGGTAGATGCTTACCTATCACTGACTGAGAACCAACAAATGAAAATCAGCACAAGTCTTCATGAAATTCTTGCGAAATGTTCATACGAAGTCTCTGACTGTTATAGCACGTAAGTAGAATTTTATTACCCAAGTTTGGTTTCTTGTATTTACCTTAACCTCACTGAAAAGTTTACTTTCTAGATTTTTTCAGCTCTTTGGAGTCGTAAGTGTAATAAATGATTCAATCGTTAGCCGGGGCCCGGCCAGGCTCGTCATGGCGAGGTGAAATTGGCACTCGACTCGTAATCCGAGGGTCGCAGGTTCGAATCCCTGTCACTCTAAATATGCTAGCCCTTTCAACCGTGATGGCGTTATAAGTTACGGTCAATCCCACTATTCGTTGGTAAAAGAGTAGCCCGAACGTTGGTGGTGATGACTAGGTACCTTTCCTCTAGTCTTGCACTGCTAAATAAGCAGATATTACTAGTGTAGGTTTGAGTGAAATTCAAAAACAAACAAACAAATCGTTAGCCGGATTAATAATTTAATTCCAAATCTGGATTATAAAACAATAATCCTTTTTCCGGCACAGAATTGAATGTAACTAAGTGGACCGGTTCTTGACACAGATTGCTACACATAAAAATAGTTACCTTCACGAATGTTGCACAAAGTTACCCAAACTCTTACCGTCCCTAATAAAGAAGTGATTGAAAAGAAGAAAGGAAGCGAGTCAAAACGACCAACCGCCAACTCTTTGACTGTTATTTACTAAAGAAAATTGGGAATGGGAGTCCATAATAATGCAGAGAAGTTGATATTCGGTTGCGGGATCAGAACCCGTCACCACAAACTATCTCTTTCTTCCATGCAGTGTGTTCTCTTTACTTTATGTTGTTGGGTGAGGAAAATGTATGTAATACATATTTAAATACACTTGATGGTTGTTTATTGAACAAACCTGAGACAACTTTATCTTTAACATCGAAGAATAAGTTATAACTGATAAATACACATGAAATTTTGAGAGTACTTAATGTATCTATATATTTTGTCATTGTGAAAATTTTAAATATTGGTAAAAAGGAAGTGCAAAGTGCAGCTTATTATTCTGTTTACACGTGGGTCAGTGGTCAACTCAGGTCCGATCAAGTTCTTAACACGGGTCAGAGTATGGCTCAGTGGTTAACATGGGTCCGAACGTGTCTCAGTGGTAAACTTGACGGACGGTGAAAACGTGCCGCTCATTGCCAAGACAACAACAAACAAACAATCATACATCACACTTGCTGGTGTAAGTAGAACAGCCGAACCTTATTGTTAAGTCGAACAAGAGTAGCCCAAGAGGTAACGATAGCTGTTGTTGACTAGCGGGCCTTCGTAATCTGAGGGTCGCGGGTTCGAATCCCCGTCGCACCAAACATGCTTGCTTTTTCAGCCCTGGGAGCGTTATAATGTAACGGTCAATCCCACTATTCATTGGTAAAAGAGTAGCCCAAGAGTGACTAGTTGCCTTTCCTCTGGCCTTACACTACGAAATTAAAGACAGCAAGCGCAGATAGCCGTTGTGTAGCTTTACGCGAAATTCAAAACAAACAAACAAACTAGCTGTCTTCTCTCTATTTTTTAGTTGCCCAAGAGTTGACGATAGCCATTGTTGACTAGCTGTATTCTCTGTAGTTTCTTAGTAGACCAACAGTTGAAGATGGCTGCTGTTGACTAGCTGTCTCCTCTCTAGTTTCTAAGTAGTTCAAGAGTTGAAGATGGCTGTTTTTGATTAGCTGTCTCCTCTCTAGTTTCTAAGTTGTCCAAGAGTTGAAGATGGCTGTTGTTGACTAGCTGTCTCCTCTCTAGTTTCTAAGTAGTTCAAGAGTTGAAGATGACTGCTGTTGACTAGCTGTCTCCTCTCTAGTTTCTCAGTAGACCAACAGTTGAAGATGACTGCTGTTGATCAGCTGTCTCCTCTCTAGTTTCTAAGTTGTCCAAGAGTTGAAGATGGCTGTTGTTGACTAGCTGTCTCCTCTCTAGTTTCTAAGTAGTTCAAGAGTTGAAGATGGCTATTTTTGATTAGCTGTCTCCTCTCTAGTTTCTAAGTTGTCCAAGAGTTGAAGATGGCTGTTGTTGACTAGCTGTCTCCTCTCTAGTTTCTAAGTAGTTCAAGAGTTGAAGATGGCTGTTTTTGATTAGCTATATTCTCTGTAGTTTATAAGTAGAGCAAGAGTTGACGGTGGCTGTTTCTGACTAGTCTTTTCTCTAGTTTCTAAGTAGCCCAAGAGTTGACGATGGCTGTTGCTAACTAGCTATTTTCTCTCTAGTTTTTTCAGCTTAATACTAGTGACAACTATACTCAGGTGACCCTTCTAAAGTTTTATGCAAAACGTCTGTAGGAATTAAAGATGGTACCCAGACATATTTGTGAACTAGTCTTTGTCCAGGTCTACTGCTGAGAGGTAGAATTCAAAAACACATTTCTAACTAAAGAGATAAACGGTTAATCGAATGAAAACTGGACTTCATATTTCTCTCTTGCCAAAAGTTATGTTGTATAATATTAAATAAACTACATCAACACCTGACTTAGTTCTTTGCATTTCATT
The DNA here is from genome assembly GCF_004210375.1 of Tachypleus tridentatus. Lineage (NCBI taxonomy): Eukaryota > Metazoa > Arthropoda > Merostomata > Xiphosura > Limulidae > Tachypleus > Tachypleus tridentatus. Next base: position 264,015,859 of record NC_134837.1, on the reverse strand, counting down.
ATTTCCACTGCTGGTTGAATGTTCTATGATCTGTACAGTCTCTCACAGTTATTTGTGTTTCATTGTTTCCACTGCTGGTTGAATGTTCTATGATCTGTAGAGGCTGTCACAAATCTTTGTGTTTCATTGTTTCCACTGCTGGTTGAATATTCTATAATCTGTACAGTCTCTCACAGTTCTTTGTGTTTCAATGTTTCCACTGATGGTTCAATGTTCTATGACCTGTAGAGGCTGTCACAGATCTTTGGGTTTCGTTGTTTCCACTGATGGTTGAATGTTCGTTCTATAATCTGTTGAGGCAGTCACAGATCTTTGGGTTTCAATGTTTCCACTGATGGTTCAATGTTCTATGATCTGTATAGGCTGTCACATTGTCACAGGTCTTTATTTTCTTAATGACGACAACGCAGTGTAGAAATAGCAAGTTTATCAAATTTGCCATTTTGCTATTTTTAGTTTTACCCTACAGATTAGTAGCACCAGACTCTTTCTTAGTCGTTCACTTACTTTGTAATTAATGAAAGAAAATATTATTTTTTTTTGTAGATTAATTTAGTATTTTTATATCTCTATCACTAATTTAAATCGTTGTTTGAGATTTTACTTGGTTTATTTCGTGATGACCTGACGATTACCGTAGAAGGTCGAAACGTTGTTCGCTCTTCTACATAGAATTTTCTCCAACCATACCATCCATTTTTACAAATAAACCAATGTGTTACGTAATTGATTTGCTCCTATATTTGCATGGTATACAGTATGAGTTACAGGCGTGCTATGTAGCAATTTCGGTCTGTTTGGTGTGTAAAACACGTTAAAGAGAACAAAACTATTATTGGATATCTTATAAATCAAACACATAAGTTTAAAAATTAAGAGGTAGTTGGGTAAATGCTCTTCGATAATTGAATAATATAGGTATCCTGTATAAATTATACGACACTTTTATATTGAGAAAACAAATAAGTTAAAAAATTTTGACAAAGTGAAGTGACCGTTTATTACCAACTGTATGGACCTCTTTGTAACTACCGAAGCCTTCTACTGTATAAATGATGTACTATATAAAAACAGCAATAATTCAATTATATCAGGCCTGACATGGTCAGGTGGTGAGGGTGCTCGACTCGTAATGTGAGGGTCGTGAGCTCAAATCCCCTTAACGTGTTTGAGCTTTTAGCCGTGGGATGTTATTATGTGACGGTGAATCCCAATATTAGTTTTTAAAAGAGTAGCCCAAGAATTGACGGTGGGTGGTGATGACTAGCTAGCTACCTTCCATTTAGTCTTACACTGCTAAATTAGGGACGACTAGCCCAGATAGCGCGCTTGTAGCTTTGCGCGAAAATTCAAAATAAAGAAACAATCAAATATATCCTGTGAAATTCTTATTAGTTGGCTTCTTATAATGGCCGTTAGATGGTGTTAAAAACATCAATAACTATAGTATTAGAATATTGTTTTGTTTGCTTCTTTGTTTTGAATTTCACGCAAAGCTACACGAGAACTATCTGCGCTAGTCGTTCCTAATTTAGCAGTGTAAGACTAGAGAGAAGGGAGCTAGTCATCACCACCCACCGCCAACTCTTGGGCTACTCTTTTACCAACGAATAGTGGGATTGGCCGTTACATTATAAAGCCCACACGGCTGAAAGAGCGAGCGTGTTTAGTGTGACGGGAATTAGATCCCGTGATTCTCGGATTACGGGTCGAGTGCCTTAACTACCTGGCCATGTCAAGCCTAGAATATTTCGAACTCATTCACTGCCTTCATTTCAAGTTTGATACTGTTTAATCACTTTGTTTGTCCCAGATATTTGGTAACTGTGACTTTTTTGTTGTGTAGTTTTCGTTCATTTATTTAACAGTAATTCCTATTCTGTAATTCAAGATATATTTATCTATACTGATGTAAAATAATAACGTTTTCTAACTATATATATATATGTGTGTGTGTATATCATAAATGGCAGAAGTTTCACAACGTTTTGGAGTTTTCTGTACGGAAACTGTTTTACCTTTAACCCTAAACGTGGAATGAAAGGTCGTGATATTCTGATAAAAACTACAGGAGCTATGGCTGGTAGGTAGAAGTTTTCTACTTATTTATTTTGGCTGCTATGTTCTAATACATGTTTTTTTCTTTATCTGGTAAACAGGTGTCAACTTTTGACATTAAAGTAGAAATATGAATTATTGTCAAAAATCAAAAATATTCACAGATACGTTGATAATTATAAGTTTAATACTAACTTCTGAAAAAAAATGTTTAATAATTTATTACTATTTTTGTTTTCCTTTAACTTCAACGAATCAGCAAGTCTCTAAACCAAACCTAACAATTATGGAAAGTTAGACCGAAACTGTTGAAACATTTAAATTCAGCCCCATATAAGTCGAAATTTAAACATGGTTTTCTCTGGTTTTTTATTTCATTTCTTCGTATTGTGCAGCTAATGAAGGAATTTATATCGAGGTATTTACAATGAAAAATGATGGAACATTATACACATGAACTCAGTTTTGGTAACACTAAAAACCGTAACGTTTATCAGGTTAAAACTTCAAATCATAAGTTGTGCTTTTACAATAACTCACGGAAATATAATAAAGCAAAGTGTGATTGTGTTATTATAGGTCTAGCTCTTACGTTCGCTGTACAAACTATAGAGGTAAGTACAATGGATGAAGAAGACTTACGATTGAGGCTTGTAATACACTCTCCGCATGCCATGCCTGATATTGAGAATGATGGTATAGACATCGCACTAGGCACATCACTTTCTGTGGGGATTGAACAGGTAATCTCTCATGTAGTACTTTCATGTTATTTATAGAAACAAATTTTTGAGCCTCATACTTTAAATGTAACAATCAATTTTTTTGAATTTCGCGCAAAGCTGCACAAAGGCTATTTGCGCTAGCCGTCCCTAATATTCCAGTGTAAGACTAGAGGGAAGGCAGCTAGTCATCACCACCCACCGCCAACTCTTAAGCTACTCCTTTACTAACGAATAGTGATATTGATCGTCACATTATAACACCCCTACGACTGAGAGGGCGAACATGTTTGGTGTGACGGGGATTCAAACCCGTGACCCTACGATTACGACTCGAGTACCTTAACCAACTGATCATGCCGAGCCATTAAGTGATTTAGATAATCGCCGGTCTTATGTTCGTCAGAATTAACGTTGAACTAGTTAGGCCTGAGAATAAGCGAACTGGAACTAGTCTTTGTACTGGGAGTCAATTTGAAAAAAAAAAAAAAAAAAAAACAGTATCAGATGTGGCAGTTAACAACTTTACGTAGAACTAATAAAACTAATTGTTTGAAATGTCACGGCCGTCTTAGTTATTTGGCCCAAGAGTAAAGGCCCTCATAACAAAGTAATAACTTAGTTTAGGGTAGTCGCTGTTGTCGAGACCTGCAGCGTCCCTCTGCTGAGCGTCTCACGTCCAGTGTTCGGTAATAACAGCACTAGATGATCTAAACGTATAGTCACCAGAGCTTTTGTCCAAACATTTCAAACTTCACGCCTAATAAAACTGATAAAATCTTCAATGGTGAGCAGACATATTTTTTGTCTAACACTCTCCTCGCGCCAACCACTTTGCAACCTGCGAGTTGTGAGTTCGAATATAATCACTTTTTATGCTCGCCCTTTCAGCAGTGAGGGCGTTATAACGTGATAGTCAGTCACACTATTTGATTAAAGTAGCCCACGTAGCCGGAGGTGTAATGTTGAATGGTCCTCCTCCCTCTAGTGTAGGCCAAAAGCTTTTCCGTTTAATTATTACCCATGCTTATCGACTCTTGTTTACCATAACCTTCTTAGCTCACCATGGCTACGTGGTTAAGGCACTCGACTCGTAATCATTACCAGTAAGTAGTACGAAAACTTCTATTTAGCACAAAGCTACACAACAGTAGATCTACATTCTGTCCGGGCCCGGAGCTTGACTCGTAATCTGAGGGTCGCAAGTTCAAATCTCCGTCACACCAAACATACTCTCCCTTTCAGCTGTGGGGGCGTCTTAAGGGGAATACAAAAGGCGGAAGACTTTCGAAACATCGTCCTCTACACTTGTGTCTCCACAACATGTATTTGCTGTGCATTCTACGAAGTTTCATCATGAATACGTTGCCTAAACAAACTATAAAAAAACAGTATTAATAAGTTATGTTGTTGTAATAATAGTATTAAAAGGTAAAGTTATTGTAACAATAGGATTAAAAGGTAAAGTTATAGTAACAATAGTATTAAAAGGTAAAGTTATTGTAACAATAGTATTTATAGGTAGTCTTATTGTAACAACAGTATTCAAATGTAGACTATTGTTACAATAATGTGAATAGGTAGTCATATTTTAACAACAATGTGAGTTGATAGTTTTATTGTAATAACTGTACCAATAAGTTGTATAGTTGTAACCAGGGGCGTAGATTTTTTACACCCGATGAGGGGATGATTTTTGTAACCACTTATGTGGACTGTTCAATTTGCAAATTGGTAATCTCTGATTACGTGAACCTGAAAGCTGTAAACATGCAGTCACAAAGTAATCTTGTTGCCACGATACTTCAAGGTTTCCATGTAGGTTTGTATAAGTGAGGTGTTGTGAACAGTTTTCAAAATGTTAATAGAATAAAGAAAAATGTGTCTTTAACTGCCACATGAATTTGTTCCTGCACACTGCACAGTATGACCATTATACTTGACAAGGTTACTAATAACTTTCATTGCATGAATTACGTTTTCAAATATTAATAAAATTAGTAATTACCCTTGATAAGAGTATATGTACTGAAAACTGTTCATGTTGTTTGATAAAAATAATTAAAATGTCTTTGCGAATTCTTAAATTACACAGCAATACAATGTAGCACATAATTATTCATACTTTTCATTGAAGTAAGATTCATTTAGTCCTCTAGTCTACATGTTCCCAAACGTAGACCTCCTTTGTGATGATCTGTTTATGAATTCTTTCATAAGCTCGTCTATATTTATCTTGTCGACCTCATCTTTGTGAGTGTGACAAACTGCTACATGGTTGAGGCGGCACTGAGACATAGTTGACCTTAACCACGTCTTCAACCGTCTTAATGCAGAAAAGCCACGTTCACATGCGCAGCTGGTTACTGGACATACAAGCAAAATTTTCATGAGAAGAAACACTTCACTAAACATCTGCTGGCTTGTTTCATGCCTTTTACAGTAAGCATCCTTCGCACCTTTCAGAGATACTGCTTTTGTTGTTCCTTTGAACATGGGCAACTGAAACTCGAGCCGTTGTGTAGAGATTTCTGGAGAGAAGTTTATAACCGAGTTGTCAATCTTGCCAGATGTGATCATGTTCTCAAGTGCTAGATATTGCCTCAAGTCATTGTTGTTTGCATTAAATCTAGTGGTCAGATGTTCTATGACGGTGTCCACAAATTCATAATATTGGCTTCTGTAGTAATCTCTAGCTGTTGCAGAATGGTGTGCTGAGGCATCACCTGTGATCCTGGGGGGGTCTGCGAATGCGTGGTAGTTCAATAGGCACCAGATCTAGGGAAGTTACCTTATTATCAGCTTCATCAAATATCTTGTTGTAATTTTACTCTGTTCGCAATACCCGCAACTGCTCAACTGTCATTGCAGATGCTTCAATTATGCCAGATACTGTCGCTGATTGTGCTTGGAATGCACGGTTTAGTTCCTCTAATGCAGAAGATGGATGCTGAGCCATCAACAATCCTAAAACTGTCTTTCCTTTGTCAGATCTGTCCAGCAGACCTCGTACTTTCACTGCTACATCTGATTTTTCATTTCCTAATTCAGGCAAAGAATCAACAATGCCACTGTAGTAATCATTAGCACATGTAATTGGAGATAGGCGGCACAACCAGCGTGTTGGACACAGTGGGCGGATGTATTTAACTGGACCATTGTGGCTGTCTGACGATAGAATATTTTCTAATATTTTTTTTTTTTATTTTTGCCTCGCATCCACTGTACGCACTACTCATGTTAGTGGCTCCATCATAAGTTTGTACTCTTAATCCTGACAGTGGTAAATTGAGTCTAGTCAGTAGATCAATTATAGTCGAGGATATTGTTTCACTAGTTGTTTTGGAAACACTGTACAAACCAAGAAATGTCTCATGGACATCAAGGTTCTCATCTACGTATCGTACACATATTGCTTCCTGTTCGGCATCTGTAACATCTTGAGTGCCATCAACCATTAATGCAAAGATTTTACTTTGCTGCACTTCGTGTGCTATGTTCCTCAGTATTTGATAGCTGAACATCTCCATTATTTCATTCTGAGCCTGATGTGATGTGAATGTGGTTTTCTTTTATAAGTAGGCCGTCAACTCAGGATCTTCCTCTTCCAGGAGCTTCTCCTAAAGGTATACTCCAATTTCCCTGTAAAAAGGCATCTATTTTCTGCCTTGGCACAATGAAAGCATATGACTTTTTAAGTCTGATTGTCGAAGTGTAGCCATGGGAACTCATCAAACCACTTGTCCTGGAAGTTGATATTTTGAGATTTTGCTTTACGTCGTGGTATTAGTTGTGCGTCTGGATGATATGGCTTTCCACACTGTATCTGTGGTATGTCAGATTTTTCATTACTGCACAAACTTGTTTCACAACTATCTGGTAGTTCATGATGTGCAATAGTTGTACAAGTATTTTGAACCTCGTTCTCTGATGAACATGGTATTTCCTCTGTAGGGCAAGTTTCTATTCCTTTGCTTGAGGTTGTTGGATTATCTGCATCTACATTGTCACTTGTAGTACTAGTAACTGGCTTGAAGAACTGTCTACTATTGGAAAGTTTCAGACGCTTGCTTGTCATAATTGGAAACTGTTTCTCAGATGACTCAACAGGCTAAAATACAGTCTTTATTGAAAAACTCTAACGTACAACGAACGAAGATAGAACAGAATGGAAGTACGACTGAACTTTACAATGTATTTAAGTCGAACGGGCGAACCTTACAGTGACTACCGAGCCGACTGACCGCCAGGATATCACTGGGACAATAATGTGTGCTAGTTACAACACAAGTAATTGCAAGTTTCTCGAAAAAGAGAATATATTGTTCTTTTACTATAAAGCACCAGCACTTTATTAGAGGGCGTTGATAATCTGAAATTTCATGGATTAATGAGTGCCACAAACACAGGTCTAATGAGCCCTGTTGTAAAATCGAGGCTCAGACTAAAGGGAGCGGAGGGGGTGATATAGGGCGTGTCTGGATCCGAGAGGCCCGAACCTGTCGTTAACTGCACACTTAACGTACAGTATGGTCAGCAACTTCGGCAGCTAAAGAGTGTTAGGCGTTCGACAATAAAACCGGCTAGACATGCATAAGAACAAATGGCGTAGGAAAGCCGCACAATATACACATAAGATTGATGCAGCCACAAGCTACAAATAGCCTGCCAGATCTAGATCACAGGGGTTTACGCTTGGGAGTAATATTTTCCAATTTCATGCTCTGTTCAATCTGTTGTGATGAAAAGTTTACTTAATCTTCAACTACGTACAAGACGTAGGTAGATTCTGTGATAGTGCTTGCAAGCCTTGCATGTATACTTAGGTCTACTGACTGATACTTACGAACTATCGCTTAGATCGAAAAGCTTAGAAACACCTCTATGTTGAAGATGTACATTTCGGCTACCGACAAAGCCTACATCTAGGCCTAACCCTCTACGTATAAAAATTTTCTCAACCCAACCGAGCCGTTTTTACATATATAAGCCTAATTATGTAATTCGATTGGTTATAACACGAGAATTACAAGAACAAACACACAATTTGTAGGCCTGTGATGCAATAAAACAATTCAAGAGACTAAACTGTAGGGGGGATGATTGTATGCATCATACCCCCACCTAAAATGAAGGGGGATGTATACCCTCCACCCCCCCCCAGAAGCTACGCCCCTGGTTGTAACAATAGTATTAAAAAGTAGACTTATTGTAACAATAGTATCAATATTTAATCTTATTTTAACAATAGTGTTAGTAGGTAGTCTTATTGTAACAACAGTATCAATAAGTAATATTGTTGTAACAACAGTGTCAGTTGGCAGTCTTTTTGTAACAATAGTGTCAATAGGTAGTTGTATTGTAAGAATAGTATTAAAAGGTAGTCTTATTGTAACAACAGTGACAATAGGTAGCATTGTTGTAACAATATTATTAAAAGGTAGGTTTATTGTAACAATAATGTCGATAGGTTGTCTTATTTTAACACCAGTGTCAGTTGGTACTCTTATTTTAACAACAGTGTTAGTTGGTAGTGTTATTGCAACAAAAGTGTTAGTGAATAATATTGTTGTAACAATAGTAATAAAAGTAGACTTATTGTAAGAATAGTGCCAACAGGTAGTCTTATTTTAACAACAGTGTCAGTAGGTAGTCTTGTTGTGACAAAAAATGTTAATTTGAAAGTTTGTTGAATGGGCAATAACTGCCCGTTCAGAGACACAAGTGTAGTGGACGACGTTTGGAAAGTCTTCCGCCTTTTGTATTCTCATGAAAACAAAAGGCTGAAGACTTTCGAAACATCGTCCTCTACACTTGTGTCTCCACAACATGTATTTGCTGTACATTCTACGAAGTTTCATCATGAATACGTTGCCTAAACAAACTATAAAAAACAGTATTAATAATTTATGTTGTTGTAATAATAGTATTAAAAGGAAGAGTTATTGTAACAATGGTATTAATAGGTAGTCTTATTGTCACAATAATGTCAATAGGTAGACTTATTGTGACAAAGTATTAAAATGCAGACTTATTGTAACAACAGTGTTAATAGGTTGTTTTATTTTGACAACAGTGTAAGTAGGTAGTCTTATTTTAACCACAGTGTCAGTAGGTAGTGTTATTGTAACAAATGTCAATAAAAAAGTATTGTTTTGACAACAGGATTAAAAGGTAGACTTATTATAACAATAGTGTCAATATGTAGTCTTACTTGAACAATAGTGTCAGTAGGTAGACTTTTTGTCAGAACAGTGTCAAAAAGTAGTATTTTTACAACAATATTGTTAAAAGTTAGATTTATTGTAAGAATAATTCCTGTAGGTTGTCTTATTTTAACACCAGTGTTAGTAGGTAGTCTTATTATGAGAACGGTGTTAGTAGGTTGTCGTACTGTAGTAGCAGTGTCAATAAGTAGTATTGTTCTGACAATAGTTTTAAAAGGTAGACTTATTGTAACAACCGTATCATGGTGTAATTTTATTGTAACAACAGTGTCAATAGGTAGCATTGTTGTAACAATAGTGTGAATAAGTAGTCCTACTGTAACAATAGTATTGATAAGTAGTATTCTTGTAGCAGTAGTATATAAAGGTAGGTTTATTGTAACAATGGTGTCAATAGGTAATCTTATTGTAACAATAGTGTGAATAGGTAGTCTAATTGTGACAATAGTATTAACAATAATAATATCAATAGATAACCTTATTGCAAGAATAGTGTTAATAGGTTGTCTTACTTTAATAAGTGTTAATAGGTGGTCTTTTTGTAGTAAGAGATGTAACAGATATTCTTATTCTAAAAATAGTATTTACAATTAGTTATTGTAAAAATAATGTAACAATTTTGTTAATTTTGTTTTTTCTTTTTAATAGTTGGTACTGTTATAACAAGAATATTAACAGCTGGTACTATTGTAATAACAAGAATGTTTATAACTGGCATTATTGGAAGAAAAATGTTAATAGCTGGTATTATTGCAATAAGAATAGTGTTGGTAGCTGGTACGATTGTAACAAGTGTTAATAGCATGTACTACTGTAATAACCAGAATGGTAATAGCTGGCATTATTGTAACAAGAGTGTTGATATCTGGTACCATTGTAACAAGAATGTTAATACCTGTAATTATTGTAATAAGAATGTTAATAATATATAGATGGCGTTATTGAAATAACAATAGTATTGATAGCTGCTACTATTCTTAGAAGAATGTTAATAGTCGGTACTATTGTAATTACAAGAACGTTACTAGCTGGTATTATTGTAACAAGAATGCTAATAGTTGATACTACAGTAACAACAATAGTGTTTATAGCTGGTACTGTTGTAACAATAGTGCTAATAGCTGTTTTCGTTCTTACAACAATTGTGTTAATAGCTTCTCTTTTTCTTATTGAATTAGGTGGACTATCATCGTTTACCAGAGCCATACAGTGATGGATGTTACAAAGATGACAAAAACGAACCAGATGCTTACAACAAGAAGGTTAGTGACGTACCGGAATAGTACGTCACATGGAAGATATGTCACGTGATAAAGACACGTGCTTTTAATAATTGGAATTTTTGTTTTGTTCAGTTGTCAATCAGAACTTAATATGTTTTAATTGAACCTTAACCTTTGCATTTTAACATGTTTAATTTCAACCTTAACCTTTATATTTCAACATGTTTTAATTCAACCTTAACCTCTGTATTTTAACATGTTTTAATTCAACCTTAACCTCTGTATTTTAACATATTTTAATTTAACTTTATTCCATGTATTTTGACTGATTATATATTACTGTTCCTAGATGCACTGTTGTAAATCTATACAACATAGACACCACAGGCATAACTTTGTACTTTACTACAAACACACACACACACACGATCATTATCCTAAATATTTTAAATAAAATAATTATAAATATGTATACTGTTTATCTTTCCATTAATAGCGATAGTAGTAAATGAATTCCATTTGAAAAGATTGAAAAAAAATGTTAACACTGAGGAGTTTCTAACCTGGAATATCCAGTGTTGTAGAGTTTCGTTTGTTAGTTTGACCCTCAGGCTACCTCCGCTTGCCATTATTAATACTGAGTCAATCGATTAGCTCTGTTGTTTTTGAATTTTGTACAAAGCTACAGGAGTGCTATCTGCCCTAGCAGTCCCTACTTTAGCACTGTATTACTAGAGGGAAGGCAGCTAGTCATTATCACCCACCACCAACTCTTTTACTAACGAATACTGGGATTGATCATTACATTATAAGGCTCCCACGGCTGAAAGGGCGAGCATGTTTAGTGTGACGGGGGATTCGAACCCGCGACCCTTGGATTACGACTCGAACGCCTTAACCCAGCTGCCCATGCCAGACCTGATAGGTTAAAGAGAAGGCAGTTAGTAAGTAGAATCAACTGCCAATTTTTTGGCTACACCAATTTAAACGTGGGATTTAACTTTTACTTCTAGACGTAACCGAATTCAGAAAATTTAAAGCTCAATTTTGTATCAGCAGGGACCAAATGTTTGGTTTTCGAATCCACACTATACTAGTCACTGGGCGATGAATAACGGCGTATTGTTAATGTCGTGATACATTATTGATTAATGTATCTATTATATGCATTTTTAGTGAATTATGTAAATTAAAGTTTCTTAAGAATATTTATATATTATAGACAACTTGATTTCTATCATAATTACTAGTTACCGATTTAATAACTTTCATCCATTAAAGTATTTCGACATAAATTTTATTGTGACAAATCTGAAATTTCTGTGTTCTTTAAATAATTTAATGTACTTTCCTTAATTTGTTATTAGTGACAGTCAGCTGTTTCTTATACTTACTTATTTACAGGTTAGGGGAGTTTAATACAGTGGATCGCCGTTAAGCCGCGATATTTGGGGGTCAACCTGCTTAACCGCGGCTTAAACTTTTGTGACTGAAAAGCAGAAGTCGCCAACAGCTCCGCTGAGGAGCCTCATCCGCGCCATTGCGTGATCATTATATAGGTTTATCGAATTAAAAATAATACTTTAATTATTGATCACTTTTTTCACGGATTTACCGCGGATTAACTTTAATGTATGGAGAGGTGTGATTCGGTAACAATGGCGGCCTCCATAAAGCTGACATAGAGAGCGGATAAGGTAGATTAACGGTCGATTTCTATTGTAATATATTTTATTTATTTCCCCAATTATAGAAAATCTCTTTTAAATATCCCCTTGAAGTTATAAAGCCAGGATTAAATTCGTAAGCCGCGTTTTTACACGTTTTTAAATTAACGGTGAGCCGCGATAATCCTCGCTCACATCGCTCACAAGACTTGCTTCAGCGGCTTAAGTGATTTCGCGGTTTCCTGGTCCGCGGCTTAATGGCGCTCCACTGTAGTTGTGGAACCTTTTTGTGTACCATATATCATCTATTATGGTGCAGTGCTGCATCTATATAAAGACCGACCACTAACCACTTTCATTTATAGCTAAGAAATTTGACCTTAGCACCTGATCTCATCCCAACAATAATCTACTCAAGGTACTTCTTGGTACCTGAACTCCTCCAAACAATAACCTACTCAAGGTACTTCGTGGTACCCCTACAATAATCTACTCAACTTTGTTCCTCACATATCACCTTCCACCATCTACGTGATACTTTGTTCATGACACTATTTGGAGATCTTAAAATTATTTATAATAACTACCTTGACCACCTGGGATCATTCACTTTCCAGTTAAATACGAGGACTGTTTATTATCACACGAGCCGCCAAAACTCTCAAAGGCTTTCTATATATGTATAATAAAACTTGTTTTATTTCATACATTCAACAACGTTGCTCAATGAGCTTTTACGTCTTTGTTCTCTTTAGGGATCAAACCTTAAAGTATCACTATAAACAATAGATCTTAGTGCTGAGCTGTATAAACACAATGTAACTGTATGATTGTATAAACTATTTTATCGTTTATTATAATGTATTTTCTCTTTTCTTAACCAGCAATGCTTCCAGAAATGTTTACAACTTTTAAGTAATGAAACATGTGGATGTGGGGACCCAACAATTAATTTACCTGATGGAGTACCACCCTGCCACCTTAAAGAAGCTAATGATGGTAAGAAAAGAACAGTATTTAGTAGTACAACCTTACCATCTTAAGGAACCAACTGAAGGTAAGTAAAAAAACAGTATTTATGTGTACAACCCTGCTACCTTAAGGAAGGTACTGATAATAAGTAAAGAACAGTATTTATCTAGTACCACCCTGCTAACTTAAAGAAGGTACTGATGGTAAGTAAAGAATGGTATTTATGTAGTACCACCCTGCTATCTTGAGGAGTGTACTGATGGTATGTAAAGAACAGTTATAATGTTGTTCCACCGTGCTAACGTAAGGAAGGTACTGAAGGTAAGTAAAGAACAGTATTTATCTAGTACCACCCTGCTAACTTAAGGAAGGTACTGATGGTAAGTAAAGAACGGTATTTATGTAGTACCACCCTGCTATCTTGAGGAGTGTACTGATGGTATGTAAAGAACAGTTATAATGTTGTTCCACCGTGCTAACATAAGGAAGGTACTGAAGGTAAGTAAAGAACAGTATTTATCTAGTACCACCCTGCTATATTTAGGATTGCACTGATGGTAAGTAAAGAACAGCTATAATGTTGCAAAACCGTGTTATTTTAGGGAAGGTACTGATGGTAAGAAAAGAAAGGTATTGATGTAGTAGTACCATGCTTCCTTCAGGAAAGTACTGATTGTAAGTAAAGAACACTATTATTGTAGTACCACTGTGTTAACATAAGGAAGGTACTGAAGGTAAGTAAATACTAGTATTTATGAACATCCTCATTAAATCTATGTCCCAAATAAAATGAATAGTATATGGAAAAAGATAGACCTAGGAATTGTATAATTAATAGTTTCTGTGAGTGTTATCAAGACACCATAACTTATATTGACGGAGAGTGTTCGTTTTCTTATAACCAAACCATATTGTGCTATTTGCTATATCTGTCAAAAAGCATTGTACCACTGATTTTAATATTATAAATCCAAACACTTACTGCTGTCTTACCAGCGGATGGTTTACACTATTAACCATAAGTAGTTTAAAAAATTACATAAATATCAAAAGTGTGTAAGCTCCATTCTACTCTAAAAGTACATTCTTTGCAAATGTTGTGTGAAGTGACATTTCTTACGAAGTGTTAGCCTTAGCCTTTGTAACTACATGATTCGCCTCAGTAACTGTGTGATTAACCTTTGTAACTGTGTGAGTAACCTCAATAACTGTATGATTGGCCTTAGTACCTGTATGATTAGCCTTATTAACTGTGTGATTAGCTTTAGTAACTTTATGATTTACCTTAGTACCTGTGTGATTACCCTTAGTAACTGTATGTGAAGTAGAACAGTAAATAATATTTTAAAATGAATGAAAGATGAAGCTGATAACAAATTAATAGGATTAATACATAAAAAGTTTTCATGTGATTTGTTGACATTTTCTAAACAATGTAACTTCTGAATAAAACTACATACATATATATGTATGTATGTGGATATATGTTTGCCACAATGTCATACAGAAGTAAAATATATTTACTGTAAGATTGATTTTGGTGTTTCTTTCTATTTTGTACTTATCATGTTTTGTGAAGTGGACCATGTTCTGTTTCATGATTTATATTTCTTGTGTAAACAACTGATGTTTTCATAATGCAGTACCCTCCAACTTATCACTGGTTTATTTTACTTTCATTATCTTGCATTTTGTCAGGTGACTCTGGATTGTAAATGGTGAACAAACTCTTCTCGAGTTTACAACTAAAGTTTACTGGTGTACAATTTACTAAAAATCTTCATATATTGGAATATTTTGTAAAATGAATCTTTTTAATCTATGTAATAAGTGCCTAACGTAATATATTTATGGTACTAATGTAGAACACTAAGTATGCATGTTAAAGGTGTAAAAAGGTATTCTCTATGTTTTGGTGTTAACTGTTATATATAGCTCTGAATGTAAACACTAGCACTGGTTAAAGAAACACAGATGCTGATATTATATATAAAAGGTATTCTCTGTGTTTTGGTGTTAACTGTTATACATAGCTCTGAATGTAAACACTAGCACTGGTTAAAGAAACACAGATGCTGATATTATATATAAAAGGTATTCTCTATGTTTTGGTGTTAACTGTTATATATAGCTCTGAATGTAAACACTAGCACTGGTTAAAGAAACAGATGCTGATATTATATATAAAAGGTATTCTCTGTGTTTTGGTGTTAACTGTTATATATAGCTCTGAATGTAAACACCAGCACTGGTTAAAGAAACACAGATGCTGATATCATATTTCTAAACAACACTTAATAACTGTACATTCGTATTATATTTGTTTGTACACAACCTTCAGTGTGCTGCTTGGATAAAGTAATGGCAAAGTTGTCCTCTGATGAGAAGACCTGCGGTTGTATCACTCCTTGTGTGTAAGTAAACAGTTGTCTCTTTACTTGTGTGTAATTAAAATACTGTTTCATTCCTTGTAATAAAATATTTTCCCGCGCATCTTTATTTTCCCGTTGTTGTCTGATGAAATGTGTTATTTAAATTTTAAACTGTAAATAAAACGCTGATTTCTGGTCACAAGATATTTTTATTTTTCTTGTCTCTAAAATAATTTTATTAATTGTGGGGGACTGGAATGATCCAGTGGTTAGGGTATTTGATTCGCAATCTGAGGGTCGCGGGACATTATATTTTCGGTCAGTCCCACTGTTCGTTGGTGAAAGAGTAGCCCAAGAGTTTACGGTGGTTAGTGTTTGCTAGCTGCTCTGACTCTATTCTGTCACTACTAAATTAGATAAAACTTGTGCAGAATATTCTTTTACATCTTTACACGAAATTAAAAACAAAACCGAAACCAAGTTCTTGACTGTATCATCAATTATACGAAGAGACTATTCGGTTTTGGTTACGAAATATTCTTATTATGAAATAATTACATAATTAACATAACTGTTCATTTTCGTGTTTAAATTAGTGCGTAATCTTAGTGTTGTTATGATAAAAACTCCTAACGTTCCGAATTTTGTTTTTTTTTTATCATGTGCAAGAAAGAATTTTCATATTTTCCTCATGAGCCATCTTTTGTTGAATTTTCAAAGTAAATCTCTCTTTTCTCTTCCATTGGTAAGTAACTTGATTAGTTGACTGGTCAGGGTGATGACTTGATTAGTCGACTGACCTGGGTAATGTGACGTGGAGTCGCATGTTTAATCTCCTCAGCACAGGTGAAGTGCAGTTAAATTTTCATTTATTGTTTTTTTATTGTGTTTATAGTTTTTGTAGTTGACATGTAAGTGATATTATACAAGTATAAATAAGCAATATTGTTACTAAAAATGCTTCATAATGCGTAATTTTTGGAGGTCTGTAACGGATTAATTTAATTTACAGTATTTCTTATGGGAAAAATGGATTCGGTTTTGTCCTTTCAAAATATAGATTAATATAATACTCATTCTGTGAAAAACCTAAAAATATTGATAAATAGATTCTTTATTCTATGGTATAGATTGTTAAAATATAGATAAATATATTTCTCATTCTATGAAAGAATTTAAAATATTGATAAATACAATCTTTATTCTATGGTAGAATGTTATATATAGATTGATATGTTTCTCGTTCTGTGAAAAAAACTGTTAAAATATAGATTAACTTTCTTTATTCTATGATGGAAACAATATTTGTCGTTTAAATAAAAATTAATGGGATAACAGCTAAAACAAATTCTCTGCGAGATATATTTGTAATATTGACTGCATATTCCAAATTTTTATTTCATGAAACATTATTAATGCTACTTAAATTACTTAGTTTACAGGTTTTAATGACACTACTTTTGTACTGCAGTAATATGTTAGATACTTATCCTATAAATGTTGCAGTTAAGATTAAAAGGTACGAATCACTTATTGTTTAGAAGCTTCCCAGAGGGAAATAACATAGAAGTAAATATAGTTCGTGGCTAATTATTTGCAAATTGAGTAGAATATTTCTTGGATATTATTGTTTTTGTAATTATGAACTCATTATTTGTGTATTATTTTCTTCCAATATAGATAATGAGTAGTTCAGGGTAAGTGTGTTCTACAGTTTATACAAAACAAAATGTGTTTAAAATAATTATCTGTGTTTACTAGTGGTGTAAAAGATATCGAGATAAATGCATAAAGTTCAAATCGAGATAACTGCCGTTTTAAGATTCTGTAAACGAATTTATAGAAGAGAAACGTTTTTTATTTAATGAGAAATTAATCCGGAAATGTAATTATTGAATAATATAATTTTATGCACTTATGCACTGATGTTAACATATAAAATGTCTTTGTTTGAAGTAAAATGTATCCAAGAATTTTAACAATATAATAATTCACTTTTAACGAAACTTTTCTCGAGACCTTTCGCGGCGTGTAGAACAGAATTATGGGTATTCTTAGTATTTTTTATATAAACACAAGTAAACAAAACATCAACGAAATACAATACGTAGTTAGGCTCTAACGGGTTTTGCGTTTTTTGAAGGACACGTGTGTTAAACATATGGTCTGAAACTGACCACGCCCAACCTTCGTAGAAACTCAAACTAACCACGCCCACCCTTCATTGAAACTTAAATTGACCTTGACACCCTTCACAGAAAAATAAATTGATCTTGACACCCTTCGTAGCCACTAAAATTGACCTCGTCCACCCATCATAGATATTAAATTTGTTTGGATGAGTAACGAGCTAAAACTCAGTTATTTTTATCAGTCATGGACTAAAAAACCAGTAACTATTTAGATGAAACATAAACTGATTAAATGTAGGTAAATCACGGGCTCGCTATGGCCAGGTGAGTTGAGGCATTCGACCTGTAATTTGATAGTAGCGGGTTCGAATCCCGGTCGCACCGTACTTATTGGCCCTTTCAGTTGTGGGAGCGTTATAATGTCTCGGTCAGTTCCACTATTCGTTGGTAAAAGAGTAGCCAAGAGTTGGCGGTGGGTGGTGATGAATAGCTGCCTTCCCTCTAATCTTACTCTGCTAAATTAGATTAAGGTTTAAAATGTTGAATCGACTGTCACTCAGGTATTCTTGAAATTCGGATGTTCGTGTAGGAGATCTGTATGCTTATCGTCTTACCGAGTGCAATGACTTTAGAAGTAGTGTTGGTATTGTAAATTAATGTTACAGTGAACACACGTACTGTCGAGTGCGTTTGTTGATTTGCTTTTATGAACAAAATTGCATAATGGGCTACCTGCGCTTCGCTTCATGCGGGGATCAAACCGTGAAATTTTAGCCTTAGCCTTTTAAACTCTCACGTTTGTTGTTAAGCCACTGTGAATGTTATTGTATTGTTTTAAACAAAGTCCTTTGCTGTATGTATATTTAAGAATATTCGCGACGTTTTAACCTTGAATGTTGGCCGAACAAGCCCTCAATATAACAATTAAATCTACGGGGAGATGCTTCATATTACTAAGGTGCTTTGAGAAATGCAGTACGTACATTTATGTAAGTTAAGTGTGTATATACAATTGATAACATCGACTAATCTTACTATATGTTCGACATTGGGTTTTAGGTCGTTAAGGGTCTGGGAGGGTGGGGTACCTTTTCGACTTTTTCTTCCCTAAATATTATCCTTGAAATACTTGTTTGTTTTGTTAAATTACTCGACAGCTACCTGCGCGAGCCGCCCCTGATTTAGAAGTGATAAACTAGAGGGGTGCAGCTGATTGACATCACCTACTGTCAGTTCTTTGGGTACTTTTTACCAACGCATACTGGGATAGACCGTTTGTGTAACGCCGCCGCAGCTGAAATAAGGAGCATATTCGACAGCGGGTTTCGATCTCTCAATCTAAAGATTGGAGTCGCACGTTCTAATCACAGGTCTAACTTAAAATGTATCCCATTAAACCATTTGATTACTAACCAATATCAGTTTGATTAGGTTTTATTTTATTTTATCAAATTGTTACACTATTATTCTTCGATTACTTTAAATTTTCTATACAATGTTAATTTTCTCCGAGTACGAGATTAATAAATACTATGATTTTTACAGAGATTACAAATATCCTATAACCATATCTGGAAGTTCAACCACATGGGGTGTCCATGGTAATAAAAATCACAGAATGTTTACTTTAGTGAATGAATACTCTGCGTTTTAAAGACGTTATAAATTATAATTAAAGTTCTACTTTGCTTACGAATTTAAAAGTGACTAGTTAGAAGGAAAACATAAGTAGCTAATTGATGTAGATGTAATCAGATACTTTTTGGCTTATCAATGTATATGTAATGAGATACGTTTTAGGCTTAGCAATATATATGTACTGAGATACGTTTTAGGCTTAGCAATGTATATGTAATGAGGAACTTTTTAGGCTTATCGATATATATACTACATGGCCAAAAGTATGTAAATACCCCTTCTAATTAGTGGGTTCGGCTATTTCAGCCACACCCATTGCTAACACGCGCATAAAATCAAGCATACCATGCAATTTCCATAGACAAACATTGACAGTAGAATGGATCGTACTAAAGAGCTCAGTGACGTTCAACGTGACACTGTCATAGGATGTCACTTTGACAACAAATCAGTTATTCAAATTTCTACCCTGCTAGAGCTGCCTCGCTCAACTGTAAGTGAAGTGGAAACGTCTCGGAGCAACAACAGCTCAGCCACGAATCTGTAAGCCACACGATCTCACAGAACGGGATCGCCTAGTGCTGAAGCATGTAGCGCGTAAAATTCGTCTGTCCACAGTTGCAATGCTCACTACTGAGTTCGAAACTGCCTCTAGAAGCAACGTCGGCCCAAGAACTGTTCGTCGGGGGCTTCATGAAATGGGTTTCCATGGCCGAACAGCCGCACACAAGCCTAAGATCACCATACCAAGAGTCGGCTCGAGTGATGTAAAGTACACTGTCATTGGACTCAGGAGCAGTAGAAATGCGTTCTCTGGAGTGATGAATCACGTTTCACTGTCTGGAAGTCTGACGGACAAATTTGGGTTTGTCAGATGCCAGGAGGACACTACCTGACTGAATGCATAGTGCCAACCCAACTGTAAAGTTTTGTGTAGGAAGAATAATGGTCTGGGGCAGTTTTTCATGGTTTGTGCTAGGCTCTTGAGTTCCAGTGAAGGGAAATCTTAATGCTACATCATACAATGACATTCTAGAGAATTGTGTGCTTCCAACTTTGTGGCAACAGTTTGTGGAGGCCCTTTTTATTTCAGCATGACAATGCACCCATGCACAAAGTGAGGTCCACAAAAACTTAGGTTTTCCGAGGTTGGTGTTGATGAACTTGACTGACCTACAGAGAGCTATGACCTCAAACCCATTGAACAACTTTGGGATGAATTGGAACGCCGACTGTGAGCCAGGCCTTCTCGCCCGACATCAGTGCCCGAACTCTTTAATGCTCTTGTGGCTGAATAAGAGTGAATCTCCGAGCCATGTTCCAAAATCTAGTGAAAATCCTTCCCAGAAGAGTGGAGGCTGTTATATCAGCAAAGGGGGGACGAAATCCATATTAATACCCACGGTTTTGAAATGAGATGTTGAACACGCACATATGGGTGTGATGATCGGATGTCCACATACTTTTGGCCATGTAGTGTATCTGTTATCAGAATAATTTTTAGGCTCATCGATGCATATGTAATCAGAGTACATTTTACGGTAATATGATTTATGTGAAATTTGAATACTTTTAATTTTTTAAAGTGACCAGTGGAGTTAAGGAAGCACAATAAGTGTATGTGCAGATTTTGTTATGTTTGTTTAGACAAAGTCGATAAACATCAGTATAACAAACACCAGAAGACATCGTATTGTTGGAAAAATATCAAGGTCAGTAAGTTGTATTTTATCAATAAGAAGAGTAAAATAAGAACAAAAAGAAAGAAATGGAAATGAATAATTAGAACAATAATAGGAACACTGTTGTTAGATTGCTTACTAGATAGTTGAAGGATAACAATGGATTGGTTGTAAAATAACTAAGATGTTGACATCTTAAAATATCTTTATTGTTAACAAGCAAAAGTAGCCGGCTTCAGTCGTGTTATAAGGCTTATACATTCTAGATAAATATGTCAATGTGTGTACTATGAACCTATATTAGCAAGAAAGACAAATCAAATAAAAAAATAAAAACGAAAATTACAAGTTTTTTAGTGTTTCTAAATGAAGCCTTTTTAGCAAATTTAATATATTAATCACTATTTTAAAAATGATATTTTATGTGGAAGTTGTATTTAACAACGTGTTAAATATTTGTCCTTTCAAAATATAGATTAATATGATACTCATTCTGTGAGAAAACTTAAAATATTGATAAATAGATTCTTTATTTTATGGTATAAACTGTTAAAATATAGATAAATATATTTCTCATTCTATGAAATAATTTAAAATATTGATAAATGCATTCTTTATTCTATGGTAGAATGTTATATATAGATTGATATGTTACTTGTTCTATGAAAAAACTGTTAAAATATAGATTAACAATCTTTATTCTATAATGGAAACAATATTTGTCGTTTAAATAAAAATTAATGGGATAACAGCTAAAACAAATTATCTGCGAGATATATTTGTAATATTGACTGCATATTCCAAATTTTTATTTCAAGAAACATTATTAATGCTACTTAAATTACTTAGTTTACAGGTTTTCATGACACTTGTTTTGTACTGTAGTAATATTTCAGATACTTATCTTATAAATGTTGCATTTAAGATTAAAAGTTACAAATCACTTATTGTTTAGAAGCTTCGCAGAGGGAAATAACATAGAAGTAAATATAGTTGGTGGCTAATTATTTGCAAATTGAGTAGAATATTTCTTGGATATTATTGTTTTTGTAATTATGAACTCATTATTTGTGTATTATTTTCTTCCAATATAGAAAAAGAGTCGTTCAGGGTAAGTGTGTTCTACAGTTTATACAAAACAAAATTTATTTAAAATAATTATCTGTGTTTACTAGTGGTGTAAAAGATATCGAGATAAATGCATAAAGTTCAAATCGAGATAACTGCCATTTTAAGATTCTGTAAACGAATTTATAGAAGAGAAACGTTTTATTTAATGAAAATTAATCCGGAAATGTAATTATTGAATAATATAATTTTATGCACTTATGCACTGATGTTAACATATAAAATGTCTTTGTTTGAAGTAAAATGTATCCAAGAATTTTAACAATATAATAATTCACTTTTAACGAAACTTTTCTCGAGACCTTTCGCGGCGTGTAGAACAGAATTATGGGTATTCTGAGTATTTTTGATATAAACACGAGTAAACAAAACATCAACAAAATACAATACGTAGTTAGGCTCTAACGGGTTTTGCGTTTTTTGAAGGACACGTGTGTAAAATATATGGTCTGAAACTGACCACGCTCACCCTTCAGTGAAACTGAAATTGACCACGCCCACCTTTCGTAGAAACTAAAATTGGCCTAGACATATGGAAATTAAAATAAGCCTTGCCACCTTTCGTAGAAAGTAAAACTCACATTGACACACTTCGCATAAACATAAATTGATCTTGACACCCTTCGTAGCCACTAAAATTGACCTCGTCCACCCTTCATAGATATTAAATTTGTTTGAATCAGCAACGAGCTAAAACTTAGATATTTTTATCAGTCGTGGACTAAAAACTAGTAACTATTTAGATGCAACGTAAACTGATTAAATGTAGGTAAATCACGGGCCAGGTGAGTTAAGGTGTAACCTGTAATCTGAGGGTCGCGGGTTCGAATCCCGATCGCACCAAACATATTCGCTCTTTCAGTTGTGGGGGCATTATAATGTTACGGTCAATCCAACTATTCGTTGGTAAAATAGTAGCCCAAGAGGTGGCGGTGGGAGGTGATGACTAACTGCCTTCCCTCTAGTCTTAGGGACGGCTAGCGCAGATAGTCCTCGTGTAGCTTTGCGCGAAATTCAAAACAGATAAAATAAACAAGTAAATCATTACCTCCAAGTGTTTCATGCAATTTTTATTGAAATCCCAGGAAATAATGAAGGTTGAAATATTGAATACTAAATTAAGTTTGGAAAAGTGTAAACTCCAGTTATCCATTTATCTGTTATTAGTTTGTGATAATTAAAAATGCATCAGAATGAAATAATATTTCGTTCCAAGTAATGTGTGCGAACTTCATTTAAAAATTAATATAATTTTTAAGTATTGTTTTTGTACTACACCTATTGGTAATTGTATAAATCCTTTTCCTAGAATGAAGTTTTGGAGAGTATTAGCAAGAGTATTTGTCTATATTCAAACTAAGAAAAGAATTGTCTACACCAGTAACCTTAAATACGAGGTAGGTGTTTGATGCTACATTTCAAGGTCTAATAAGATGTAGAAATAAACTTCTTAATACATGAGTTTTGGTGCAAAGTAGCAGGGTAAAATCTTAAGAAATCATTTCTCTATTTTGATAAAGATGATTAACATTTAGAATTAACAATTACAGGTTAATCACAGCGTAACATTTGTAAGCCAGAATTACAGGTTAATCACAATGTAACAGAAGCAACAATTACAGATTAAACACAGTGCAATATTTAGAAGGAACGATTACAGGTTAATCAGAGTGTAACAATTACAGGTTAATTCTGTTTCGCATTTTGAAGCAACAATTACAGGTTAACACAGAGTAACATTTACAAGCATCTATTACAGGTTAACACAGTGTAACATTTAGAAGCATCAATTACAGGTTAACACAGTGTAACATTTAGAAGCATCAATTACTGGTTAACACAGTGTAACATTTATAAGCATCAATTACTGGTTAACACAGTGTAACATTTAGAAGCAACAATTACAGGTTAACACAGTGTAACATTTATAAGCTACAATTGCAGGTTATCCACAGTGTAACACTTGGAAGCAACAATTACAGGTTAATCAGAGTGTAACAATTACAAATTAACTCAGTTTAGCATTTAGAAGCAACAATTACAGTTTAACTCAGTGTAACACTTAGAAGCAACAATTACAAGTTAATCAGAGTGTAACACTTACAAGCAAAAATTACAGGTTAACATAGTGTAACATTTAGAAGCAAAAATTATAACATAGTGTAACATTTAGAAGCAAAAATTACAGGTTAACATAGTGTAACATTTGGAAGCAAAAATTACACGTTAACCACAGTGTAACTTTAAGAAGCATCGTTTACAGATTATTATCTGTACTCTCAGGAGCTTTGTCTGTGAGAACTAACGCACTTCATACTATGGAAGAATAACAAAATATCATATTTTTTGTAATATTTGTTTGTATGATACGTGGTTTTGTTAAAAGTGGCTTGGTGAAAACATGTTTATGGTGTGTGGTTTCAAGTATTTTACCAAATTATGTTGATATACTCTGTTTCCAAGATTTATTTTCCCTCTAATACCAATGAAAAGCTCCAACCTTCACTTTTAAATTCATGCTAGACCCAGGACGTGTTGAGGAATCTCGGAGGTCAATTTAGTCTGTGGCTGGGCATTTCCCTCACTTTTACCTTCAAAAGAACCGTACAGCTTATGAAAGATATCTTTGTTAAGTTCTGGAAAGGAAAACGTTCATTGAAGGTTTCTCCAGATCCGTCATCAGGAAGTTCCAAGAACGTCTTCGATGTCCAACAGACTGACGTTGTTTTCTTAACTAATACGCAATTAGGCCTAGCAGATATATATCATACTTAGTGAACCAGCTAGAATCTTCCTAAAACAGCTTGTTTATTTACTTGTTGTTAGGCTACACAATAGGCTATTCGTATATAGATACCTGATTTTTGGTGTCAAAATCCCTCAGACTTATGAATGATTCACCAGAGTGTGCTTTGAAAGTACAGAATTCAAATACTTTAAAGAAAAGACAAACTGAAAAGAAATAATAAATTATTTGTTCTGGTTTTAACAAGTTTTAACCCAAGCTCAACACATCCATTAGAATCCAAGGGATATTTTACATTACAGTTTGTTGAATACTTGGACGTATCTTTTAGAGATAAGTTTCTTAATAAATATTTTTTAATTGAAGACAGAAAATTAGATGGTACTAAGGTCTACCTAATGACAGTGAATTAAGAATATATCAATAAAGTCACAGTCTTAGCATTATTAGTTAGTAATAAGGTCCACATGATGACAGTAAATACAGAATATATCAATAAAGTCACAGTCTCAGCATTATTAGGTAGTTATAAGGTCCACATGATGACAGTAAATTCAGTCAGTATATATCAATAAAGTCACAGTCTCAGCATTATTAGGTAGTTATAAGGTCCACATGATGACAGTAAATTCAGTCAGTATATATCAATAAAGTCACAGTCTCAGCATTATTAGGTAGTTATAAGGTCCACATGATGACAGTAAATTCAGTCAGTATATATCAATAAAGTCACATTTTCAGCATCATTAGGAAGTACTAAAGTCTACTTGAAAACAGTAATTTCAGTATATATCATTAAATTCACATTCTCGGAATTACTAGTTGCTACTAAGATCTCCATGATGACAGTGAATTCAATATATATCACTAAAGCCTTGGTGATATATATATATATCACTAAATATATGGTCAGCTTTACGAAGTACTAAGATTTACCTGATGGCAGTAAATTCAGTATTTGTTACTAAAGTAACATTCTCAGCATCATTAGCTGGTTCTAAGGACTACCTAATGACAGTAAATCCAGTCAGTAATATCAATAATACCACATTTTCGGCATCATTAAGTAGTATTAAGGTCTACCTTATCATAATAAATTCTACATATATCAATAAAGACACAATCTCATCGGTATTATGTAGTACTAAGGTCTGCATGGTGGTAGTAAATTCACTGTATACCTTTAAAGCCATATTCTCAGCATCGTTAGGTAGTTGTAAGGTCTACTTGATGACAGTAGGCTCAATATACATCAATAAAATTATATTATGGGCATCGTTAGCTAATAGTAAGATATACCCGATGATAGTAAATACGATATATATAAAAAAAGCTGCATAATAAGACAATTATGTAGTCATAAGATGTACCTTATGACAGTAAATTCAGAAAATATCAAATAAGCTCCATTCTAAATTTGTTTAGCTAATACTAAGGTATACCTGATGACATTAAATTCGGTATATTTCAATAAATCCACTTTATCAACATCATTAGTTAGTACTAAGATCTACCTGATGACAGTAAATTCAGTATATATCAATCAAGTCATTTTCTGAATCATAAGTTAATACTAAGGTCTGCCTGATGACTGTATATTTAGTCAGTATATATTAGCAAATATGTATTCTCAGTATCATTAGCTGGTAATAACGTCTATATTAATTAATCAAGTGCGAGCCTTTTTGCTTCTGATACTTGAAATCTCTGTTGATAGCCCTAACGCAAAAAATGCGGGAAACATGTTCTTGTTGTAACTATAAACATGTCGAAAAATTTAAACTTGAATTTAAAAAATTGGATTGGGCAATTTTTGGTTTTGATTTTTGAAGTAAGTTGTTTCCCACTGTCTTGTGAGGGGCGTGTTGGAAATATGTTCTGCCGAGGTGTATAACAAACGCATATAATAATTCACAAGTACTTTATGTATTTTAATTTGTAATATATTCTGATTAAAAAACTAAATATTTTTAGTGTATATACGTGTATTGTGCGATATTTGTTAATGTTAAAAAGATATCTCTACTTTATGATAAAGAGAAGCCTACTTGAAGTAAAATTGTATCTCAATACGGATGGTTTAGATATTAAAACTTTTAATAAAATGTGACAGAGATCAACGTTTCGACTATCTTAGGTCATCTTAAAATTGTAATACCCATAGCAGCTGTATTGATAATATAGGTATGTATATTGTTTGAAGACTTTTAAATGCGTGTATATTTTTCTTCTCAGAATGCTAACCCGAATACTGCAATAAAAAGTTGATTACCCGTGTTTTACGAGTGGTAATATAATTACTTATTGGTGTCAATGTGAAAATAAATGTTTGATATATTTTATAAACTTAAAATTTATTGAATTAAACGTTGTTCAAAGTCGTCAAATTGTTGAATTACACATTGTATAGAATCGTCAAAATGTAAAATTGTTGAATTACACATAGTTCGAAATCGTCAGATGTCAAATTCTTGATGACGAGAAACCTACTTAAAATAAACATGTATCTCAGAACTTCTGATATGGGTACTGGTAATGGTTTAAGTATAGGGAATCCCGTGTCACCAGTTCTAGTCACCATTTTTGTGACAGATTGAATCTCAAGCTATCAATTCAGACTTACACCTACCACTATACTGGTACAGGTATGTTGATGATACAATTACTGGATTCACATATACAGAACACAAACTTAGTTTTTTCAATCATGTTAACTCCATACACCCCAACATTAAGTTCACCTGTAAACAGGAAACAACTAATCAAATAATATTTCTTAACCTCAAAATCACTAGAACTGATACACAATTCAAAACAGAAATCCACGGAAAAATCACCTACACTGTATTATACATTTTCCCTAAGACTCAGCATATGAAACAAAACAATAACTCAACATATTAAGAAAGCAAATAAACACAACCACAAAACTATGTTCACCCGATAAAATTAACGATGAAATCAACAAAATAAAACAACACTTCATCAACATCAACAAATTTCCTCAAAAAATCGTGGAAAATATTATACGCACACTCCTAGACCAACAACAAACAAACAACAATAAATCCCAAGATACAACAGATTACAAAACCTTGTACTGCTGCATACCATATGTTCCCGACATCGGCGAAAAATAACCAACATCTGGGAAAAATTTAAAATACAATATTCCAGTAAACACCAAATTTATTCAAAAATCAGATTCAAAGTTAAAGTCTTTATTGTATAAAAATTACACAAACAAACACAACACCAACATTGTTTATCAAATACAATGCAACAACTGTCACAACTTCTATACCGGAGAAGCAAGCAGAAAAATGGAAACTCGGTTCAAAAAACAACAGCAACAACAAAAAACACCTTCACACGTTTTTGAACATTGCAAACCAAATAAACCCAACATAACCATAAAAACACCCAGATATTAATTAGGGAAACAAATATAAAGAAACGCAAAATCAAAGCAGCTCCACTTATACAACAACTAAACCCAAAATTAAACCAATATAAAGGAACGCCTTTATACCTATACTAACATCCAACTGCAGCGCCCCTACAATCCCATACCTGTTTATACTCTCGTCTCCAAAACACGTGCCCGTCATCGGTCACATTCAAACTCTCTCTTTTTTTAACCTGAAGGTGATCTAGGAAGGTCGAAACGTTGTTCTCTCCTTATCAGTAAAAGTGTTAATACCTATACCAGCCGTTCTGAGATACAAAATGTCAAATTGTTAAATTACACATTGTTTGAAATCGACAAAATGTCATATTGTTGAAATACACATTGTTTAAATTCATCAAAATGTCAAATTGTTAAATTACACACAGTTTGAAATCGTTAAAATGTTAAATTGTTGAATTACAATTGTTTGAAATCGTCAAAATGTCAAGTTGTTGAATTACACATTGTTTAAATTAATCAAAATGTCAAGTTGTTGAATTACACATTGTTTGAAATCGTCAAATTGTTGAATTATACACAGTTTGAAATCGTTAAAATGTTAAATTGTTAAATTACAATTGTTTAAAATAATCAAAATGTGAAATTGTTGAATTACACAGTTTAAAATTTTCAAAATATCAAAATGTTGAATTTCACATTGTTTAATCAAAATGTGAAATTGTTGAATTACACAGTGTTTAAAATCATCAAAATGTCAAATAGAGCTACTAAGTACATATTTTAAAATCAACAAACATCTAATTATTGAATTACACATTGTCTAAAATGAAAATGTAAATTTTTGAATTACACATCGTTTATAATCGTCAAAATGTTGAATTGTTGAATAGCACAAGCTTGTGAATTTAATCTTTATAAAAGTTGTTTTGATTTTAATTTTCTACACACGTTGATTTTGAAAATAATATTTATTTATCTTTCTGTCACATAAGGTTTTTATTTTTAGAAATCAGGAAGAGAAAAAGATCTTAATTATATGAAATTATTATTTTGCTTAACGGAATTAACTTTTTCATTATAATGTTTGGGTTGTAGAACGGTCGGGCCCGGCATGGCCAGGTGGGTTAAGGCGTTCGACACGTAATCTGAGGGTCGCTGGTTCCAAACCCCGTCGCAATAAACATGCTCGCCCTTTCAAGGGTGGGGGGCGTGATAATGTGACGGTTAATCCTGCTATTCGTTGGTAAAAAAGTAGCCCGAGAGTTGGCGGTGGGGGGTGATGACTGCTTCCTTTCCTCTAGTCTTACACTGCTAAATTAGGGATGGCTAGCGTAGATAGCCCTCGTGTAGCTTTGCGCGAGTTTAAAAAACAAAACAAACTAGAACGGTCGATAAAACTCTTGTGTCACGACTGATCTATAGAAATCTATAGCCAGTGGTTGTCAACATTTGAAATATAACAAAATGTGATCCAATTTCAAGAAAAATTATTTACTTATGTGAAAGTTTTGTGAAAATTCTGTATGTGATGCAAAAAATGGATATTATTTTCAAATCTAGCGTACAGGAATTACTGTAGAACATGTAAACATTTCAAGACAATAAAACCATCGCAGGCCTGTGTTATTTATTGTTTAACCACATGTGGCTCAACTTAAATTACGAAACAATATGAAGTAAACATCATGAGATGTACTTCATGGATTTACTTACTTGAGTTTTAAATTATTTTAGTATTCGCAATATATTTAGTACTTCCATATTTCTATAACTTGGACAAAGTTATAGAATTCAGTTCAAGAATGTGAATTGGTGTGTTTCGAACTTAGGAGTAGGTCTCATGTTCTCTTCTGGTGAACATTAGATAAAACTTAAATTTCGGATGTAAAGGTTTCAAAACAGTGTAGTATGTATTCATGGCGATAATACTTAACAAAGGTTGGATTGTGTCTTTGTGTTTTTCGGAACACAACACTATAAATATTGAAGGCAGTTTGAGAAAAAACAAGAGGGGAAGTTATGAAAATTGTTTAAGTTAATCTAACTAGTTTCAGGAACTCGAGTTTGTACTGACTTGTTGAATGATGTTAGGTTATCTTAAATGATAATAATATATGCAGTATAATGTTGTCACGTTTTTATTTTATATGAATTTCACAAGGAAGAACTCAATGAAAATGTTCATATAGGATGTTATCCGATGACCACAGCTGAAGTGTCCATCTGACAAATATCCTTAATACTAATTACGTGACGAAGATTAACGGTAACAATTATTTCAATACAAAGCAAATTATTAACATGTCAGTATCGAAATAGGCAAGATATTAATTATTTATTAAAACATAAAAAACACGTAGTTCAAGAGGTCAAACGTGTCGGTCTTAGTGGAGAATTTTCTTTTGTTTTATCAATTAGTTAATATTTTGTACGATATTATTTTGATGGGCCAATAATGCGTTTTTTTTACGAATTTGCACAAAATATTTGTTCTTTAATTGCTAATAGCTCTACGGGCTTTGTTACAAACTTGTCGATTGTTCCTTGAAACCACCAAACAATAAATATTTATTATGTAAATACACTGGATTATTCCTTACAGCGGAAGAAAGTGCAGACAAAACTCGTTATAGAAATAAAATATTATTGCGAAACTAAACATTATGAGAAACATCTGCCAGTATCCATGGCTGAAAGTCTTCCATGTCTACAGAGAAGGGATGGGGGTAAATTTCATCAAACTCTAGTCACAAAACTGTTTTAATATTATAAACCCTCATTCATTGAAACGTCTCCCATAGCTGACATTCTATAGTGATGTTTGTTAAGAATTTCAATACAGAGCGTAATGGCATAACTGTAATATTTTGTGTTTTCTCTGTGTTGTTTTATGTTTTCATAAGTGTAATTTTGGAACAGAAATATTACTCACCAAACGTAGCTCGAGTTATAACACATTTTGATTCCCTCATCTTAAGAACTGATTACATTACAGAGTTGAGTAGATTTTAATATATAGAACATAACATTAAACACAAATATTTCTTCTGGATATTTTTCCTACTTTAACGGTAAGACTTAATGTTATGCCCGTGGCTTGTTTCATTTTTTTGAATTCCACACAAAGTAACACGAAGATTATCTGCGCTTGCTGTCTCTAATTTAGCAGTGTAAGACTAGAAGGAGGGAAGCTTCTCATCACCGCCAACTCTTGGGCTACTCGTTTGCCAACAAATAGGAGGATTGACCCATCGCTGAAAGAGCGCTCATTTTTGGTGTGACAGGGATACGAACCTACGACCAGCAGGTTACAATTCAAGCGCTTTAACCACCTGGCTATGCGCTTGGCACATTTAACGAATTAATTGAGAGCAAACATTTTGTTCGCGTCGCTTCTTCTTTATGGGTATTTGGGTATGTTAATTTTTGAATACCCAGGAGGGTCAGGTGTACAAGACCTTTTCCTCCATCCCTAACTTTCGTGTAGTCTGCTAGTTAGAATTTGTTGTTGTGTAGACTTTGGACCAGAGTATCCCTAAGTATTCAGGACCTTTTCAGGACAATGTTTATGTATTGTTTTGATTTGCCTTTTTTTTATCCATTATTTTAAATTTAATTTTTTTTTTAATTTTCAAGAAATGGGTGTTGATGATGATGTTAAATCATGAGAATATATAGGAAAGTTAGGTGTAGTTTGAACTTTAACTCCAGTTCTGTTAGAAACTTTCACCATTTCCCAGATATGTATTTTTAAGGGACAAGAAGTTTTGCTTATGTTGGGTGTTTTACATCTACAATCTGTGTTGCTAGTGGTAGGACAAATATCAATTCAGGTTATATCTAGAGAAATATTGAATAAAAATATTGTATATCAGCTCAGTCATTCAGAATATCATTTGATGTCACAAAACTTTATCACTTTATTTGATGCTGTAGTTTATAAGTTAGATAAACTTATACTAACACTGCACTTAAAACTGTAAAGTATGAAGTCTGAACTGTTTGTTAAAAGACATGTCAACAACTTACTGTTTTTTAAATGTTACAACTCTAATTTTAAGTTTTATGTATGCGGAATCTTCAGCTAAAGACAATATATATGTTTGTGTGTGTATATTTATTATAAACAATTGAAGCGAACCTTTATTAACTAATTTTGATCCCCAGTCATCACCAGTAATGTGTTTTCATTCAACTACTAAATCTTGAAGATTCACATATTATGGTTGCTAGTCACTACTTTTAGGTATATTTCACTCTTGAAACCAGACAGTATCATCATCCCACTTGAATAGAAAAGGTAGATAACTAAAAGTTCAAAGCAATATCCATATAAACATGGGAAGTAGATTACTGGCTTTTGTTGTGTATTGTGGCAAATAAATACTCAGTTGCTTTCCTCTGTGTCAAATACCATGTCTAGCAAGCTGTCTATTGTTAAATTTTACTCATCTATAAAGTTCTGTTGTGAAAAATAGGTTGTCAGATTTTATACTGTTAATTGTTTTCATAATTGATAGACCTTCATAATTAACAATTGGTTGTGAAAAACAGTTTGTTTACCAGGGTATTTGCTGTTGTACTTTTATACATACTTTAGATACTTGCATTGGTGTATGGTTTGCCCACTGGGTGTTTTGCTGTTGGATTTTATGTTTTTGATAGTTACTTACTGTGTTCAACAGTATGGTCCTACATTTTACACATGCTGTTGACATTTGTTATGTCAACTAGTCTATCAGAGTTGTTTGTTGTTAGGTGTTACATTGTTGCCAGATATTTACTGTACCAAGTGGTTTATTTATTGGGCTGTTGAATTTTATCTAACAGTTTGACACTTGCTGTACCAAGTAGTTTGCCTATCAGCCTGTTTGATGCTAGATTTTATTTACATGTTAGATATTTACTGTGCCAAGTAGGTTGTTTACTGGACTGTTTGCTTTTGGGTGTCACATGTTCTTTAGGTATTTGCTTTGCTAGGTAATTAATCAATTGGTTTGATACATTTTATACTATAAGTCGGTATGTTTGCTTAATCAAACAGTTTACCTACCAGGCTATTTGCTGTTCAATTTTACATGTTTGGTAGATATTTGCTGTGTAAAATAATTTATTTCTTACAAGCTATTTGCTATTAAATTTTTATATACCATGCAGATCTTTGTAGTTGATCCAGCAGTTTTTTTCTAACCTTAAAAGCTAATTATGAATAGTGATTTATATATCTTTTTCTCATGATCAGTCACTTCGCCACAGTGTAGTGACTGATAGGAGAATTTTTAGTTTTTTATTTGTTTTGTCAAGTACAAAAATTAGGTTGTAGCTCCAGCATCTGTTGTTCAATATGAGATCTAAATATACTTTTGGTTTCAAGAGGACAAACCTTTTCAATTGATATATTATATACTTGACCATGTCCAAGGTCATGTTGA
The DNA here is from genome assembly GCF_004210375.1 of Tachypleus tridentatus. Classification (NCBI taxonomy): domain Eukaryota; kingdom Metazoa; phylum Arthropoda; class Merostomata; order Xiphosura; family Limulidae; genus Tachypleus; species Tachypleus tridentatus. The sequence continues at coordinate 263,982,448 of NC_134837.1, read as the reverse complement.
TTAATTTATTCTAATCCTGCATGATGGGTAATAAAATTGAACTTGAGTATACATGTGTTCCATGCTTGATATTACTGGTGCACAAAAATATAGCTAACAGAAATGGTAAAAATGGTTTCTTAGATTAATTGACTCTAATCCTGCTTGAAGAAATTTCAAGTGCCATGGCTGTTGAGGATGCCCTCTTGTTATTGGTTACCAAAGATTACTTATCTGTAGCAAAATGTAATATTTAATGTAAGAACCTTCATAAGATGTTTATTGAAAACATTCATCTTGTATTTAATGTACTTTCAACTGTTAATTTACTTTGTTTAGGACATGTGGAGATGACAAGCATTATCAAAGTATTTTCTTATATGGACTGTATTCAGTGGACTAAAGAAGTTATGTAACTTTCCACTTGCAAACACAACAAGATTAGTCTTTTATGTTAATTCTAATTTTTTGTTATATTTTTGATATATTTCAAAAACTGTATTTTTGACTTCACTGAAGCTAGTGAACCTTATTGATTTTAATTGGTGACTGTATTGTTCATTTACTTATATGAACATAACTTCAATGTCTTTGTAAAATGTTTTTTAAACAGCTGCTACACAAATTACTATATGCACATAATGAATACATTTTATATATTGAGTGGGACAAATACTATCTCTTTGTATTTTATTTGATACATTAGATAATGTTTTTAACTGAACTAATTCTTTTAACATAGAGATCTAACATAGGGTCCTTAGCCTAACTATTTTTATATGCATGAAGACTGACTGATGGTTAGTCATTACAAAGAGACATATAAAACAACCTTGTAAATTGCTGTTACATAGTGATTTTCATCATACAGTGTTATAAATAATAAGTTCATCATACATAATCAGTTACATATTACAAAATAAGAAATAGATGTGTTTGAACACTAACATTTTGTATAATTATTCACTGTGTGTTGAAACAAGTCACCCAAGCACCCAGAACTGTAACTTTATGAGATATCTAAAGAATTGTTAAAATCATTTTATGTGTTTATTTTAAAAATGTTTTTTTAAGTTTCTTATGTTTTAAAAATCCTGAATAAACTCATGAATATTCTTCACCACAGAACAGTTCAGGTTTTAGTAATAGAACTGTAATCTAATGTAACAATAAATTTCCTACAATCAATAAGGTGTAATGTATAAACTAGCATTGAAACTTAAAACAGGTATTTAAATATTTAATATAACTACTTTTAATTCTGATAACTAGGTACAGTTTTAGTAAACATATTGTATACAAAAGAAATTTAGAATTTTTAAGAAAGTATTTCTAATAAATATTTGTCTTTAAATTTGGTCAGCCTCATGCACATTTTAATTAGACTTAGTACACAACTTCTGGAACCTTCTAAATTATTATAAAAGATATTTCTGTCTAAACCTATATTTTATCTGCTGTTTTCTCAACCATAATACCCTATGAACTTGGTTTCTTTGACCAACCTTGTAACCACCACAAAGAATGAAATAAGTTAATGAAAGCTGCCCTTTTTTTCTTCTTGAATGACTACAGATTGTTGTAGAAGATTATAATCAGGCTTGTATAGTTAACACCCGTTATCATTGAATTCTATCATTTTATCGTTCTTTGAACTGTTTGGCTACTAACCCTGCTTAACAAAATGAGAAACCACTTAGCAAAGACATGACTCAAGCTAAGGTAAACTATTAACATACATAATTCTAGCACAGCTCTTTTGCTTATCCTGGTGAGAAATGGTTTTATTTTGTTTTTTATTGAATTCTTGTTTTCTTACATAGCTTGTAATGCTCCAGTTTTAGTGCTTAGATGTGGGCCATGTACTTTTGTTTTTGGCATTTTTAGGTTGATAAAAAGTTACTCATAATTTTGGCATGATTGTGGTTAGCACTTTACTGAATTTCAAATATTCAACTTTAGAACACAAAATATCAACATACACAATGTCCTGTAACTATTATAATTTAACAGTCCTTTGAAATAAACTATAAGTGTTTTAAAATAATGTCCATACCATGTTTAAGGTGAATGCAGTGATATCATCTGTGACTCTGTAGACTGAACAATTGAAAAGTTATCACCACAATGAGATAACATTATACATTATGCAGTAAATTTAAACTTTCTGTTTATGTTGTTAATAATGTTGTAGCAAACATTATTTTTGTGAAAGACAGGATATGATTTATATTTCTGTATATCAAGATGACTGGAAGATGTAAGATTGTCTCAATAATAATTTTAGCAGAAATTTTTAATTTTTATTAAACATAAGGAGCTCAGATAGGGCTTGAGAATGTTTAAATCAACAATTTTGATCAAACCAGTGTCATGTGATACATAGAAGGAAAGGTTAAGGGTTTATTTGAATACTTTCTTTTGAAATTGAGAAATTAAATATTCTGTAATATTAAAATTTAACTTATTAACTAATGTTTTGACACCACATTTATTAACATAAATTGATAATGTTTTTAATTAAACTTTGAATGTAACTATGTAAAACCTCATGATATTTACACATAGGCTTAAAAACTGTTATAAATATATTATTATTATATTAAGTATTAAGAGGAGTGTTACAAATACACACATTAAACTAAAAATAGTCATTTTACATAATGAGTAGGACTGTAACTTTCATGTAACAACCTAGCTATATAGTCTATCTCAGTTTGTATTATGTACATCAAGTCTAAATTCAGTGTAAAAACTTAATGCATGAGTATTAATCATGCCTTTTAGATTGAAGTTAAAATTTAGGCTATATCTTGATGTTTGTTTGACATAAAAGGCAATCAAAATAAAACTTATCACTTTAATATTATTGTTATTTTGTATCATGTTGGTCAACTGTACTTTTCACAGCCCTTTACAGTGTTATGTGTTCAAAATTTGGATAATTTATGGTATTATCAATGGATATAAAAGTGTGATGTCAAAACATAGTTAATAAATGAAATATGAACAATATACAAGTTTTAAGTTCTTATTCTCATAAAGAAACATTTAAAAAATAAAGAAATATTACTTTTAGTATCTACTTTTATTTTGTGTATCACAGTTCTTTTGTTAGTTTGTAATAACCACCAAAGAACTTTGAATTTTAATAAAATTGATTGTAACATATCTACTTCTCTCAAATCAGAAACAGAATACATCTGAACTTTCTAACGTTCTACAGAGAAATATTAAAGGTGGTAAATGAAAAGGAGGAGTGGTTTTATCATGACTTAAGATTTCTACCTTTATATAAAGTTGTTGTGACAGTTTTCCTTGTATTGCTGATAAAGTTCAATAAAACTTTCTTATTTTTCACAGGATATTTTTACTCATTTACAGTTATCATGGTAATTATCACATCATCCTGAATATTTAAAATACATTGATTTCAATATTAAAGAAAGAGACCCAGTAGGAATCTTGTGTGTTTATTAATGAACACAAGCTGACAATTGTCTTGTTTAATTGTATATTGCAGGTAGTTGTATCTGTTGTGAGAATATATTATTATCTTGTAATGTTTTACATTTATTAGTTACCCTTGAAACATGTTACTGGAGTGATTACATTAAACATTTGTAAACACATGAATATTTCAAATTTTGTTAAAAGTTGTAGATCCAAACTCTGAGAAATTGTTATTCAGGACAGAGACTGATTCAAGATATTGTAAGGTAACAACTAGATCTTTACTAGCACTGGTGATAAATTTATAGTAGCTCATTTGAGTTGTGATAAGTGGTTTGAAATACTTTGTCCTTATTTCTGTTAATATTATGGTGATTTATATGAAAACAACAGTTAATGATACACATTTAAAATTTATATTTACAAAAAAATAATAAACTCTACACTTCATGTCTTCAATTATTAATACCTTCACTTACACTGATGTAACACTTGTATTTTTGCTCATGGGATTGATCGTCACATTATAACACCCCCACGGCTGGGAGGGCGAGCATGTTTGGCGCGACCGGGATGCGAACCCGCGACCCTCAGATTACGAGACGCACGCCTTACGCGCTAGGCCATGCCAGGCCCAGTTGAGGAAGAACAGAATGTATCAGAACTACATGTAATTTATAGCACAATGTCGTGTGATGCCACCTAAACTGTGTTGTGCATGTTCTGGCACATTACTAGCTGTCTTTCCTCTAGTCTTACACTGCTAAATTAGGGACGGCTTGCACAGGTAGCCCTCGAGTAACTTTGTGCGAAATTCAAAAACAAACATACAATCACCTACTGCAGCTACTAAAGTGCTGTCAATGTCAGCCTTGTATATATTGACCAACTCTTTAATTTGGTCACATTGTTGTGCTGTAGGTTTTGACCGTTCTGTGGTAGATCCTGATGGTAGTTGACACATGAAGTTTATAAGGAGATTTTTGTGACTGGACAGACGGCCACATATTTGTTAAAGAAAGTGATCAACAAATGGTACAAATACGTCAATACGAAAGTACTTCTCAGGGCTAGTGGTTTGTGGGTTAGAACGGTACATCTGTCTTTTAGCCTGCCTTAGCATTATTATGTCAATTTGAAGCTCACTACACAGAGTTTCAGCCTCACAGAAAATGTTAAATTCATTCACAGTATTATTTCTGAGTGAACGGATTAAATCTTCCACTATTTCTGCGTGATGCATTGCAGCACCTAAATCAATGTTCTGTTGCTGCAGTAAGTTGCACAGAGGTAAACTAAAGGAAAACAATTTGGCAATGGTAAGTAGAGTGATGATGAATTCTGGCTGTGTTATAGAACACAACAATTGATTGGCTTGCGTGGCAGAATCTCTGTCTTGCCAAACTGATATGGTCTCAGTGGCATCTGCAACTGCATGGGTTAATTCTGGAAAGACAATGACTGACTCATGCCTCTCAACCCACCGGGTGGGGCAGAGACCTTTCAAACTTTTTTTTTCGATTCAGGTGCTTTATTCTCCACCGATAGAGCCAAAACGTGCTTTCGTTTGGGTGTACTGAGAAAGTTTTCAATGCTAGAAATTACTCCCATGCAATTTCGCACAGGAACTTCTTTACAAGCATCAGAAATTGTCAAATTTAGGGAATGGGCACTGCAGTAGGGTGCAAGTGGGAATTTATCAGTTATGTGTCTCTGGACACCATTGAATTTCCCACTCATAGAGGCAGCACCGTCGTACCCTTGTACTCGCAGATAAGCCATGTCAGTACCATATTTTATCAGATTGGTTATGATAACATCAGCCAAGTTTCTGCCTGTCACATCATAAACAGGTATAAATTGCAAAAAATCTTCTCTCATTGCAATAGAGTTGTCATTGGCATGCAAATATCTAACACACAACGAAAACTGTTCAATGCCTGAAATATCTGTTGTTTCATCAGCTAATATTAAGAAACACTTTGCAGCATTAACCCTGTTAACCAAAGCATCAAGAACATGAGTATTACAGGCATTGATGATTTCATTTTGAATTTGAGGACTCAGATACGAAGCATTCCTCTTTGTACTCTTAAGGCGGAAAATTGCCCGAAAATTCCCATCATTATTGATGGGCTCCTCATCAGTTTCACCAACAAACATTGGACCAGAATGATATTTTCCTCTTAAAGCTAAACCCTGTCTCCCACACAGCAATACAGTATCAAAAATAAGCATTAAATATTGCCGATTCTGTTCAATTTCTTGCTTGTAAGTTGCATCAAGCTGCAAGTGCAAAGATGAACTTGTATTTGCGACCTGTAGAAAATTGTTAGCTTTTTCTTTGCTGACTTGGTGGTACTGTTTCAATTCATGTGCCTTGAAATATTGAACAGCCTTCTTTCAGTTTGTGTATGGAAATATCACTAGTTGTCCCAATTTCTGGCTTTCAACACCAGCACCATCAGGAGCAAAAAGACAGCACCCTTTGCATGTTGACTGTAGAGTAGCCATCTCCACTGTGAAAGCAACGATGCTGAAAATGCAGCTTTCTTGAACCACACTGGGGGAAAACATAATCACTCTCTGGCTTCCAGGCATTCTCATGGAGGCATTTTTTGGTTTCAGTGTTTATCTAAAAGAGACAGAAAGACATAGTTCTAATTAAGTCATTTCACACATAGGAAAGTTTGTTATGAGAGTACAACAAACTAAAAGAGAAAGATTTAGAGCTGTACTTCACAGAGCAGGCCTAATATCGTGTGACTGTAGGCCTACAATCACTAGCAGCAATGAATATTCAGTCTCAAACTCATAAGAGTGTTTGCACGATTTTTAATACAAAATTAATATAATGAAGAGTCGACTTACCTGTTTACCAATGCTGATGTCATCAGAAATGTAATTTCCAATGTCCCAGACTGGACCTGAGGTAGTAGTGGCAGCACTGGTAGAAGGCCACGGTGATGACTCTGACAATTCAGTTAACAATTCTGATTCAACCTAATTGGCTGCAGCAGAGTTTTGAGGTTCAGCCTCACAAATGGGTTTAAAGAACCAGTGCAGTGTCTTTTACTTTTTCAGCCTTGACATAGTGAATGACTGTTTATCGCAACTTCTGTTTGTCAACGTCACATTCACAGTACCATGATGCTGCCAGCCTGCCACGAAGCCACCCACTGTTTATTTGTGAAGTTAATTTTTGAAATCCAGAGAATCTCAACATACACTGTCCTTGATATTTGAATCCAGATTATATACACTATACATATATTTTGCACTCTCCTGAGTGACTCCATATTTTATATGTTGATGACAGGACTGTGGGCTTACTTTGCTGGGCCTAATAGCTTTAAGTCATACATTATATATATAGGCCTATATATTTATTTATGATTAGAAAAATAAGACAAACACCTCAGTTTCCATTCCGAAATTTCCCAAAAAGGTGGTCTCAGAATGTATAATTCAAGCTTTTCTTTTATGTTTTTATTAAAAAGATTATTGGAAGGCATGCTCCCTGACCCCCTAGCATGGCTTCGCGCCTGCAGCACTTGCATCAAGCACTCAAACTAACCCCCTCCCAATGACCATTTCTGGATACACCCCTGCGTGATTTTATATTAAGCAATTAGCATAAATAATGGTGCGCGATACGACTGTACGAGTACATGATGGTACTGACAGAAATTGTTAAACTAGTTTCCATGATGTTAGTATGAAAAAGTTATTAACATTCTTTTAGAGAGGAAAAACTGCCACTATGTATTTTAAGGAATCTGGTTGATTTAGTAAAGTATAGTCCTGCTGCGAACAATAGGGTTGTGATTCTGAAGTTGTTAAATGTAACTTTTTTACTTGCTGCAGTGTATGTTGATAAAAAGGCATGATATCAAATGAAAAACATTTTAGCTATTAAAAAAGTGCAACCACAAATATAATTAAGCGTATGTCTCAAAAGACTTATGTCACAATTGTAGGTCAGTTTGGTAACTACACTTATAGCGTTGATAAGATTGTTTGTTTGTTTATGCATTTTGCTCAAAGCTACACGAGGGCTATCTGCACTAGCTGTCCCTAATTTAGCAGTGTAAGACTTAAGGGAAGGTAACTAATCATCATCACCCACTGCCAACTCTTGGGCTATTCTTTTACCAACGAATAGTGGGATTGACCGTACTTTATAACACTGTCACGGCTGAAAGAGCGAGCATGTTTGCTGTGGCGCGGATTCGAACCCTCGACCCTTGGATGACGTTGATAAAAATATTACAGCAAATATTCATTCACTAGTTAGCTCGACCGCATGCTTCTCTTTAACCATCCTAATGCCACAAAGTTCAACATTTAGTCCACTTATGAACTTGGTTTGTTTGGTTTTTTGGAATTTCGCACAAAGCTACTCGAGGGCTATCTGTGCTAGCCGTCCCTAATTTAGCAGTGTAAGACTAGAGGGAAGGCAGCTAGTCATCAGCACCCACCGCCAACTCTTGGGCTACTCTTTTACCAACGAAAAATGGGATTGATCGTAACTTTATAACGCCCCCACGGCTGGGAGGGCGAGCATGTTTTGGCGCGACTCGGGCGCGAACCCGCGACCCTCAGATTACGAAGCGCTAACATAAAAAGACATAAAAGCTCTGAAAATGAAAAGAACGATAACTAGTTTGAGTCAGGTTGGAAGCTACCTACTAGTCGGCTACCAGGATGGAACTGTTTGCTTGTTCAGTTGTAAAGGCAAAAAGTTAGTATGGTTTGTTTTGTTATGATTATTAAATTTGAGGTTAGAAAGCACTAGAAAAACTCAAGTATTATTTTTAGTAGAATAACTACAATAGTTAGTTTTATCAGTGTTTATAAAACTTTCTGTTTCAGAAAGTAGCTGGATTATTGATTCAATAATGATTTTTATGAGATGGTAATCCATGTCTTCACACACACACAAATGTTGTTCCTTTCTTGCATCTCCTATGAGGTTTTCATGACACTAGACTCGAACTTACTCATATGAACTGCACTGTTGCATAATGATGTCATCGTGCAAAAACAGTCCTTCAGCAGTAGGAAAACAACACATCCTTCATGTGCAATAACTCCTCCAATGCACTTGTGATAACTTCATTCTTAGCACTGCATTGAACAGATATGTTATTTTTTTTCTCTCATTTGCACTTAATTTGATGAGTGAAACTTTTGTTTTTATGATATTTATTACTTTTGTTTTTATACACTGGCAGTATTACATAACAAGACTAAAGATTGAATACCTTTTCCCATGCCAGTTATACTGGGGTTCTCACTAGTCAAAAAACACACTTCTCATGGGCATTGTGGTTGAACTTTAGCATACGTGGCAACTGATAGAGGTTTCTACTTTTGTATATATTACCTTGAAACAAGATAAAACCATAGGCTAAACATGAATGGATAGAAAAGATTATTTTCTATCTAAGTCAATGTTAAATAAATATTATTTGCATAAAAAGTTGTGTATGATCTCTGAGAAGTGACTAGTGATGGTATCAAAGAAAGGATTTTAATGTGAAGTTTACAAACTTAGGAACAAGCCTCAAACTTGGGATTTTGTTGTTTTCTTGAATTTTATTTTATAATGATTTTGTTCAATATAACTTCCTTTGTGTACATGTTTCAAAACTACAGGAATATTCTTACTTGAGAAGATGAAAGAATAAGTTAAAGTGGTTTTGCTAGTGCAATATATTCAAGTGAAAGAATAGTTTCGTATATATTTATTTGCACACAGTAAATTTTTTATTACTAAAACAACCCATACTAATACAGGAATGGCTCAGGTATTGAAACTAAACTAAAACTGTTAGAGAGAAACTTGACTGTTGTTCTTTATTCATCTTGTACATGTGAATGAAACTTACTGTAGGTTTTCTAGTGCTCAGATCCTTTATCCATTTCCATCTTGATAGAATTGTGAATCTTAAGAAATTACTATACATAAATAAAGCACCTGTAAAAGTATCTTGTGTTGTTTATTGAATGGTACCATCAGACGTCTTTGGATAGTATCAGATGGATTTCATTTGTACACTGGATCTTAAACCTTTATTAGAATATCATAATTAAATTATATTTTGAAAAGAAAATTTACATTCATTAAAAGTTTACCTTTAGTCAATATACACATATAAAATTCACAAGAACTTTTAAAACTGAAAATGTGATCCAACCAGTAATGTTATCGTATGCTATCAAATTATTTCTTTATCTTCTATTTTAGTTTTAAATTTATTAACCACTACTTTCTGTGTAGGCAAGAAAAAAATATTAAATTAATACTAACCAATGCTTGTGGAATTTTATAAATTAATCAAGCCATCAGAACTAGGGAACTAAGAATTACATATTTATTTTTGTTAATCTGTAACAAATATTAAAAGTTACTCTGTGCCATACATATATATATGTTTATATATACAGTACTAGGTTTGTAAGTGTTGAATTAAAAAACAAACAAACATGTGTTTCATTTCCTTTGAACATGAAAAGAAAGGTGAATATTTTTCACAGGTATATGCTTTGGTTTCACCATGGTTATTTATAGCATCTAGATAACCAGCTTTAAAATATGTTGATGTTATTATTACCATTTAATGACTAATTATCCAGCATGGTTAAGTGATTAGGGTGCTTGACTTGCAATCTGAGGGTTGTGAGTTTGAATCCCCATCCCACCAAATATGCTCACCCTTTCAGCAATGGATGTGTTACAATGTGACTTCAGTCACACTATTTATTGGTGAAAAAGTAGCCTAAGAGTTGGCAGTGGATGGTGATGACTCGCTGGCCTTCCCTGTAGTTTTCCACTGCTAAATTAGGGATGGCTAGTGGAGATAGCCCTTGTGAAAAACAAACTGTCCAATAACACATTGGTGATAGTTAATCCAGGGTTGATGATAATGGGAAATACAGGGTGTCTCAAAATGCATATACCAAAAGGAAAGTTGAATAATATTTGTATTATTTAAGATAACAACAAAATTCAAAACAAAATGTCTTCTAAATGCTTGTAATTTTATTTTATTTAATTAATAAACTTCTACACATCACTCATTATTAGTTACAATCAATCTAATTTTGTGTTCACATTCTCAGAACACATTTTCTAACACAGTTGTAGGGATGAATACAACAGCATCATGGATACGAAATTTCATTTTCTCAAGATCCATTGGTTTATTGTGGTAGACTTTTGTTTCCAAAGTTAAGCTGGAGGAATGCTTCAAGTGCTATAATTTTAATCAAAAACAGAGTTTAGTTCTGAAATCTGTAATAAAATACATTCGTAAATAATGTAAGTAACAAGAATAATAATTAACTTAGAAAACTTAGAAGTCTTCAGAAATTTATTTTTTTCAGTTTTGTTCTTATCCCAAGTAATTAAAAATCTATTTAACATAATATTTGGTGCATTCATATCAGGATGCCCCGTATATGTGAACTTGACCTAACAGGTGTTATGGCCACATAAACCATATGGTAATATGGAGGTATGGAATACTCTATCTTTCATACTTCTCTTAAAAGGTGATGTGGTTGGTGAGAATCTGTAAACCTTGTTTTTGAACAGTCTTTAAATGACTACCACTTAGATTGTATCACATCCTGCAGTTTGAAGGATAATTTCTTGGTAAGTGCAGAACAAGTTTCTTTTGCTTAGCTTTAGATTGCCTGTACTTTTATAAATAGGATAACTTGGTTAAAACTTGCCTCTTTTTGATATGTGTTATCACTTCTGAACATTTGGTTAATTGTAATCTTTTTAATGTGTGTTATCATTTATAAACATTTGGTTAATTATTATCTTTTTAATGTATGTTATCACTTATAAACAGTTGGTTAATTGTTATCTTTTTAATATGTATTATCACTTATAAACATTTCGTTAATTATTTTTATAATGTGTATTATCACTCATAAACATTTGGTTGATTGTTATCTTTTTAATATGTATTATCCCTTATAAACAGTTGGTTAATTGTTATATTTTTAATGTGTATTATTACTTACAAACATTTGGTTAATTGTTATCTTTTTAATGTGTCTTGTCACTTGTAAATATTTGGTTAATTTTTATCTTTTTGATGTGTCTTGTCACTTATAAACATTTGGTTAAGTGTGTTATCACTAATAACCAACTGTTTAAGTGATAATGCTTAAAATGTGTAGCAAAAGTGAAGAACTTTGAAATTTAAAAATAAACAACCAAACACGTTTCTACCTTTGAATAGAATGGAAAATATTTTTTTCTCTATGTATTAATTATAACATTAAAGGACAACGAGAAAATGTTTGATACATCTGGACTGTTTTATCCACTAAACTGAACTAAAACCTTAAAAAAGATTCAAACTCAAAGCTAGCCATTATCATTCAAATATATTTTAAGCTTTCCCTTAAACTTGCTTAAATTAATTGCACTCATATCTGAAAGTAGTACTTCTCCTCTGATGTCCTTTCCAACTATTCAATATTCGTACTGAAGTAAAGACCTCTTCTATATGTGGCCTGATCAGTGACCTGTGGAATGACATTATAACCTTTTTATATATGTATTTATAATTTATATAGATACAGTCTAAAACCCTATTTTCCTTGCCGTTAGCAACAGCACATTGTTTGGATGGCTTAAAAAAATTAATGATCAATAAGGAAGACACTGAGATTTTTTTCTTCGGTAGAACTTTTAATGTTAAATTAAATTTCAGCTTGTGATACACCACATGTAATACATTGCATTTATTAGAATTAGAAACAAGGTGCAATTTCTTTGCCCAGCTCACCAACTAATCCAAATTTTTTTGTAAAGCAACAGCATCCTTTTCACAGTCAACAACACCCAAAACTTTAATAATGTCAGTAAATTTAAAATATCAATAGATTATTTGTTCATCTATGTCACTAAAGTAAATAAAAAAACAACAACAAATGTGCTAACACTGAGCCTTGACGTTCCCTACTTGTGACATTATTCTGGTTTGAACTAGCTGTATTTATAACAACAATTTGCTTTCCTCTGTCTAGCCAGATTTCTATCTAATGAGCCAACCTATTCCACATAGCTTCTGAGATAACATTTTTCAACAACCATTTTATTTGGCACTTTGTCAAATCCTTTCTGAAAAACAGATACACCATCTTACCCTTACCTACACAAAAAGTAACCTCTTCATATGGTGTTAAAAAGTTATTAAGGCAAGTTATTAAGGTAAGTTATTAAGGTGCTGAGTATTCAACAAAAGTTTTAAGTAGTTTAAGTGACTTTTCAAAGCATCTTTTATCACCACTGACATACGACTAATAGACTCACAACGAATATTTACTGGAACAATTTCTATTACCTCTATTGAAAAGGGTAGTGACATTAGCCAACTTGAAATCTTATATTCAAGAATTTACAAAAATTTAAAGCAAATGGCTCACATGATCATGACTTTATCTCTTTCAAAACTCTTGAAGAAACATTATCTGTATCCAGGAGCTTTATCATTCTTTAAACTTCCAAATGTTTTCTTAACAAGCTTATAATTAATGTGATCATTCTAATTCAGCCTTTGTTTCCATCTAGAAACTGCTTGGTTTGAGAAACACTGATTAAATCTTTATTAATAAAAACTAAAGGATAACGTGTTATGTAATTCTTTTCCTTATAAATACTTTGTCACTGTTTGAAAGATGCCTAAGCCATATAAGCCATTTCTGATACCATTATGTTGCTTTGGGGAAATGATTTGAGACACTTGGTGAATTCTTAGAGATATATATATGCATTTAATATTTTAATTCACCCTTCTTTTCAGATTTTATCTTCAAGCCTCCTAGGCCTGGCATGGCCTGGTGGTTAGGGTGCTCAGTTTGTAATCTGCAGGTTGAAACTTCAAGTCATGTTACTAAACAGATAGACTATTTAGTGGGTCTGGTACCAAATATATCTATGGTTCCCTATTTGAATGTGCTCTCTTTTCATAATTTATTCAGATAATATTGAAATAATTCATGTTTTAAGTCATTAAAATTTAACAATTTTGGTAAGCTGCACCTCATGCTGGGATCTATTGAAGGCATTAAACTGTTTTTACTTCTGTTTAATAGTAACCCTTGAAGTATTTACTTAGAAACTTTTGTAAATATTTCAAAGGAAGATTTAGTTTATTCTATGCCTTACATCAGGACGAGAGAAGTATTAGTTACAAAAAAGTAATATATATGTGCGTGCATGGATGCGTAAGTATGTTTTAACTTGCATGTGTAAATGTATCTTCAGAATTATTATCAGTTGAGTTACAGTTTCTAGATAGGATTCACTTGTATGTATTTTGACCCATTGTTTCTTGAGTTGTGGCCGTTAGGTTGGATTCACTTGTGCACATTATGACCCATTGTTAGTCAAATTGTGATTTTTGGATAGAATTGACTTGTGTGCATTATGACCCATTGTTAATTGAGTTGTGATTGTTGGGTGAGATTCACTTGTGTGCATAATGACCCACTGTCAATCAAGTTGTTATTGTCAGATAGGATTTATTTGTGTGCATAATGATCCATTGTTAGTTGAGTTGTAATCGTTAGCTTAGATTCGTGTACATATTATAAACGTATTTTTCTGTAAACGGAAGAACTATAACTGAACAGGAAATTTACATTGGCTTCATAAACACAAAAATGTATATCTGTTTCTTTATCATTATATTTTAGAGTTGTTATTTCTTACATAATGTAAGGATGATAAGAGCTGTTTCTTTCTTGAATGATACTTAATATACTGATGTATGTTACAAACCAGTTCATATATCATACTGTGTTGATTCACATTACAAGCATGTTCACACGTGATACTGAATGTACAATTTGTAATACAAGTCTGTTCACGCTTGGTATTTAGTGTGCTGATAAAGGATTGAGAGTATTATGTTAAAATGATTTTGAATCTTTAAATCAGCAAATTGTGACAAGCGTGGTTGATATAAAATTGTGGTGGAATGACATGTAATAGAATTTCATTTTGACATTGCATGACACTTTGTAAGTAGTGTGATGCCACCAAAAATAAATAATTTTGGGGAATGGTATAAACGGTAGCTTATCTGCCATTAGTTACTGTGACTATGAAGAGGTAAGTTCGGTTCAGATTCAGTTTATCCAAAAAATAATTATGATACACTCAGTATGAAAGTAAAAGAATGAATCTGTAAAATGCCACTAAGAAAACAGAAGACTTGTATGGTTGATGGAGTGTTGATCGTAAATAGATAAATTAATACATTGATGTTTCATGCAATTTAAACCTATTCCACCATGTCATAATATCTTGTAGTTTTCTTCAACATTAACTAACCTTTACATAGGTCTTGTTATAATTTTTAGCTTTTTGTCACATGTATATGTAATATATGAAAGTAATAGTACTTACTTACTATGTGGTTTTTCAGTCAGTACAGAAAAGGTGTCATAAGGAATTCCCATAAGGGAAAAAGATGGTTTCAAACTGATCTATTTCTTTTTATTTATATTTGTTTGTACTTAAACTGTGAATAGGTGTTGCTCTCAGAAAATGTATATTTTTTGTGTGTGTCATAGAGTCCTATTACTTTTGGACAACCCTGTGTGGTATTCTGATCTGGATTTATGTTATTTTTATAGAAGAGTAAATGCACAAGGTCACATATGAAAGAGAATTTCAAAATTGACTAAAAACTTGAATATTCAAATATTTGACTATTCTGGGTCGGGAAGAAGGAAAATAGTCAACTCTTCAAAGGTGTTATAGTTTTCAGTCATTTTTTTTAAATTCATAGATTTATGTAAAATTCTTTCATATAAATTTACAGGAGAGTTGTGTTGGTGAAGTGTTTAGATAATTTATATGTACACCAGTATAAACAAAAATATTGTTTTTTCAGAACAAATTACTTTTGTACAAATAAGTTTCAGCAGGAACATGTGATGTTGTCCATTTGCTGTATCATTTCATATAAATAAAGACTAAAATAGTTTGCATTAAAAATCAATGTGAAATTAGTTTTTAACCTTGTGATCTTGAAATTGTTATGAAATTTACCTAATGATAAAAATTATCAAGGAAATTAATAGATTAATATTTACAATTATTTCTAGAGTGAAAAGTGTTAATTAGGTGCTGTACAATATCTGTAATGACACAGAAGATGAAAATTGTGTTTTATTTGTTTTCTTTCTTTAAAAAAAAGTTGATAAAGCTTGCAATAAAACTGATTTTACTTGTATCTCTAATGAATGTAATGTGTTTCTGAAATGGTCGTTTAATATGCTTTTATTAAAGGTCCATTAGTTAAAAAATGCTGTAAATTGTTATAAATCTAAAAACACTCTAGTTATTGCTTTATGTCTTTGAGTGATACCAGTTTACTAATTATTGGTCAGCTTCTTATTTGTAACTAATAATATTCTCATGTTAGTGGACAGAAGGAAATGTAACAATGTACACCCAGAGGGGAAGCAAATACTGTGTACAGTTAGCCAGCACACAAAGGAAGGAAATGAATCATTTTTAATCTTTCTAAAAAAGGAAATTTCTACCTCAAACAAGCCTAATTCAGTATTCTCTTTAAAGTAAGTATTTCGATAGTTTTCTTGCGGTAAAGGTTTTTGTTTTACTTCTACACAGTTGTCTTGTTTATATCAGACTCTGAAGACAAACCTTTTTACATAATAACAAATAAACAAGAAATTTGTCAGATTAGTTGATAACGAATAAATCATAGGATGCTGGACAGTAAAATTAGAAAAAGTTAAAAGTTATGACAATAAATATGAAGAACATCAAACTTTAACAAACGTTAACAGGTAACAAAACTACATTGGAGAAATGGAAAGACAATTGGGAACAAGAACACAAGGGCACTACAAGTTTAATGAAAATGTAGATATTAGCCATTGTAAAACATACTATGTAAAGGGAAGCAAAGCACACTGAGACAGGGCTAAAATCATCAAGTCAAACAGTTTTGGCAAATAAAATTAATAAAGGAATTTATTTGTATTACCACAATAGACGTTCGTTAGAAATTAGAAACTTATGGCTACCATTGGTTGAACCCACATTCAGTCGTTCTTCCAATCACAATCAAGAACAAACAACTAATTAAAGTGCATCCACCTTGATAATATATAATACCTGTGGTAGTTTGCACAGGCTGATCTGAAGACAAAAGGCAGAAGACATTCAAAACATTATCCTGTACACTTGAGCTGTGGAAGTTGAGTACATAGTCACTGATATATTCATACAAGTGTTTCTTTAATAGGCATTTACTACCAATTTCACAATCAAATTTATAAATATACTATGTACATTATCCATCAATTATGATGTATGTTGAAAAATTGTTAGGAGTCAAACATCAGGAAGAGAATATATTTATTGTCATGAAAACAATGAACAAATTAGTAATTGAAAATTACTAATAATTATTAATAATTTTCACAGAATAAACAACTATTTTGTTATTTGGCTGTGTTATACTTGAAGATTAAATCAGTGTTTATTTTACTGTAGAGTTCAATATCAGCACAAGTTATTGGGTGGAGTTCCCACCATGAATTATGCATCAAAGGGAGATTGTGTTGTCATAGGCACTCAACAAGGTGATCTCTATCTGACAGACAGAACTTGTAGAAGTCTAAGAATAGTCCATTTAAGAGACAACTGGTATACCTTCTTGTTCTTTATTGCTGTTTATGTGAAAATACTTCATCAAAATACATACAAATTAATAACTTGTTGAAAATTACAATATTGAATTTGTTTGATATTATTATTGTTATCCTTCATGCTAAACGAACGACGTTTTATTGTACAGTGTGAATTAATTAAGGGTTGACGTTATTAAGTAACATTCAATTCCATCTTTAGAGGATCTGACCTTAGAGTTGTGAAACTTACAATTTTTATTTGGAATTTGGATTGAAGTGTTTTCATTAAGCTCATGGTGTTGTTTTCAAATTTTGCAGCTTTTGTTAGTTAACCACAACAAGCATAAGGATCAATAGAAATTAGAAACCTGTGGTTACCATTGGTTGAACCCACATTCAGTCGTTCTTCCAAACAGAATCAAGAACAAACAACTAATTTGACTACACTAACTAAGGTTATTGGGGCAAGTATTAAACCTCACAAATATTACTCACAGGTCTCTACTCAACTGTAGGAGGTCATAAATGGGCAGAATTGTAGGCTATGCCTAATGAAATATATGTAAAAAGAAGGAATATTAAGTTAGACACAAAACATGAATAATTACTTTTTTAAGGAGTAATAATTTCATAATAAATACATGTGATTTTGATTGGGCACAAAAATTCTGAAACAAGCTGCAAAGTTGTGCAGAAACATGGTGATATGTGTGTGTTCTTTTTATCAGGCTCATGGCTTCATGTTTAATACCAGGAGACACCCTAAATATGTTCATTGCTGATGAAAAAGGTGGCATATTATCCTGTGATGACATGTGCAGTAATCCTCAGGTAAAAAGAAATTAAACTGAATTTAACAGAATGTTATATTGTAAGAAATAAATACCTTTTGACATCTGTTCTTTTCACAGAAGACTTGCTATAGAAGTAACGTACTAAAATAATCTTTGAGTGGTATGGTTGCTCAACATCTTTGCCTTACAGATTTGATTTAGTGTTCAACAGGTGATAAGTTTAAACTGAGCTGAAGGTTGACCACTACTTATTATATTTATTTAAATGCAGTAATAAGAAAAGCTGTAAGTAATATCTCAAATCCTTTAAAGTTTTGGACAATTTCTAGATCCATGTTTTTGTATTTTGGTTGATATGACCTTGTAGTAATCACACTGAGCTGTGGGTTGTGAGAACTAAGGTTTGAGCCACAGTATGCCATTAATATTCTGTAGTTATCACATTTAGGTCTGGGTTGTGAGAACTAAGGTTTGAGCCACAGTATGCCATTAATTTTCTGTAGTTATCACACTGAGCTGTTGGTTGTGAGAACTAACGTTTGAGCCACAGTATGCCATTAATCTTCTGTAGTTATCACATTGAGCTGTGGGTTGTGAAGACTGAGGTTTGAGTCACAGTATGCCACTTCTGTAGACATGTTGTAGCCATGACAGTCAGCTGTATGATTTGATTAAAAGTAGCTAAGTAGGTGGGAGGTGATAACAGCTTGTTAACCTTCATCGGATTAGCAGTTTTAATAAGGGATGGCTGTTCCTGAATATTTAAGGTCTGTGACCTTGTTTAACAAGTCTCATGTAAGTTGTTGTTCAGATATAAAACACAAAATACTAAAAAATACTGGCATCTACAGCTGTTCCTTCACCTCATATGACGATAATTTATCAGTGATTTGTTATAACAAGAAATCCACTTGAAGTAAAAATGTATCTCAGGATGGCTGGTATGGGCATTAACACTTTTACTAATGAAGCAGAGAACAACATTTCAACCTTCTTAGGCCATCTTCAGATTGAAACGTTGTTCTCTCTTTTTTTACTGAAAATGTTAGTGCCCATATCAGTTGTCCTGAGATACAATTTATCAATTATTTTGATTCTTCTATTCAGCCATCATGGCCAGGTGCGTTGAGGCATTTGAGTCATAATCTGAGAGTTACAGGTTTGTATACCCGTCACATCAAACATGCTCACCCTTTCAGCTGTGGGAGCATTATAATGTGATGATCAATCCCACTATTTGTTGGTAAAAAAGTAGCCCAAGAGTTGGCAGAGAGTGGTGATGACTAGCTGCTATACCTCTGGTCTTACACTACTAAATTAGGAACGGCTAGCTCAGATAGTCCTCGTGTAGCTTTGCGCAAAATTAAAAAACAAAAAAACAATCAGTTATCATGACAATTTAATAAAATTCAAAATTTTTTTATTTGTTTTTGAAGAAAAGAACTCATATAGAGAAAAAAAATGAACCATTACCCTGTGCATGTATATAACACTTCTTGAAATATAACCATTGCAGACTGAAGATCAAACCTCACTGCTGTATAATATCAATATTCTCTAGATCTGTATGATTCTTTGTGTGTGAATGATGAAGCTTAATAACCATGGTGATACATATAGATGTAACTAAGTACTTTGTGGTTAATCCACAAGTATATAAAATGAATGTATTTGTGTGTGTTTTAATTACATTTCCAATTTAGAAGCAAATCAGGTTTCTCTCCTGTAAAATAAAAACTTGATAAATTAATACACTTTTTTTTCTTTATTAATTTAAGGCCATGAAATTAGAATTTTTAGATTTTTATAGAAAGCAATTATTCAGAATTTTAACTGTTACAGGTTTTCAAAATATTTATTTTAAAAGATATGTATGTTCAGTCAGAGTAAAGTAAAACTATCCAGACATTGGTCAGTTAAATATGTTGTTTCAAAATGAAGGTATAATGATATATAATTAATGTGTTGATTATAAACCAATTTTAAAAGAAATTTCTTCCGCCTTTCAGAATTTTTAGCTAATTTAGGATTTTAGTTGCACATATCTTTAACCTTTATTTCTCTAACTGAAGTAAAAGTCTTTAAGTTTGTTTTATATGTATCATTACCTTTCATGTGGAAACACAACATCCTTCCTAATTGTATTAGTTCTATGTGAAAAGGCTATATAAGATTTACATTTTAACTGCAGTATCTGTTACTTCTGCTTGAAGTAAGCCTTTGTACAAACCGTTGTCACTGATAACTTCAACACAAGACCAAGTTACCGTAGGTGGATGGCCAACAGCACTTTTGACCATTGCTGACGGAGCTGTGTTTGTTGGAGATGTGCAAGGTTTTGTCACAGTAATAAAGGAAGATGGTACTGCAGTTGTTAGGGTACATTATGGTTTTTATTAAATATATTAATTTATCTTTTGATTTTATACTCAAACACCAAGAGATTTCTTTAAATCCTAATTAGACTCGTGTGGCAGAAATGATCTGTTTCAACATCATAAGGAGACATAAACATTGAAAAGAAATTCTGTTTAGTATAGCCTTCGATTCACCGTCCAGCGCTTAAAATATTATGTTAACAAAACGTCGAAGAGATAATTTGTCCAAAAATAAATCAATTTATATAAATTTTTTGTATCACCCAGTCTTCACAAGAGAGGCAAGTGATGTTTGTAGGATCGAAGTAAATGCGAAAAGAAACCGTTTTGGGGAAAAATATTCGAGTTTATTGGAAATAAAAAAAGTATACAGTATATCGTTCGTATAGTTTAGAACTTTAAAGAATGGTAAAGACAGCTACTTTTAAATGTAATGCCAAAGAATTTATATAATAAAACGGTTAAAACCTTTCGTTTATAGATAAGAAAAAATAAAACATTGCCTAAGGCTACAAATACGCAACTTCATTTCGATACATGATATAAACATCTAATACAATAAGAAAGTTGAATCTTTTACTTTCTCCACGAAGTAATAAAAGGATGAAGTAACACGTTACGTCTTTACTTATAAATGGTGAACAAATTTATTCTGTCAATTGCTGAGATGATCTGATCTTCGGGAAATTGTGGATATTTGTTAATAATTGACTGAACCACTTCGAACTTTGATGAAAGCTGCTTATATTGAATTTTCTGATCGGCGCCTTCTGAGAGCTCAAACTTATTTTTTATACCGCAGAGTTGGAGCCAAGGAAAGCTAACAAAATATAAATTTTCTAAGATTGGAGAGTTTACTCCTGCAACAGTGTATACTTTAGTCATGTCTTCTTCAAAGTAAGAAAGATCCCGAGGTTCAAGATCAAAAATAAAATAATCACACCAACCGTCTTTATTACGCCGATTCTTGGGTATATGAATGTCTAAAGTTTTATGAACTCGTATTATTAAATTTCCTTGACGAACAAACTTAAATTTGAGAAATGACATGCTATAAATTGGTGATTCTTCTTCGAAATCTAAGGGGATTGCTTTGAACGTTGGGAAGGCGTTCAAATCCACCAGATGTTTTGTGCCATGTGACGACAAGTTTCGAACAATTGTAGCAATATGATTGTTTGGAAAATCAATTCCAGATGCAGTATGATATACGTCAAACCCCAAAGCTTGAAGCAAATATTTCGCAAAGACATTGAGAATGTAACACGTTCCTCCTTGTTTAGCCATCATGGATTCTTTAATTTCAGTCCATGTTGGTATGTGACGATGATCCGGTTCCAGTGAAAGCAAAGATATATTTTGAAAAGGAATTACTTGGTGGATCGTCTGTATAACATGATCTAGGAAAGCACTGCGATCTGTTACCAATTTTCTCTTAGCCTCTGGTATCTCAAGAACTTTAGATACAAAATACAAAGCTTCTTCTTTGGTCAACCTGGATTCCATCGCCAACAAATCTCTTCTATTTATTCGAATAATCGACCTTAAAAACATAGAATAATTTAATTTTACTTTTAATAAAATCAGTGAAGCATAAAATACAAAGTAAAATTAGTATAAGTTAACCTACTGAAAGAAGGAACTACTACAGTCCATGCCATTTCTTTCGTAATCCGATGGTCGCAGGTTCAAATCCCCGTCACACAAATACGCTCGCCCTTTCAGCCATAGGGACATTATAAAGTCACGGTCCATCCCACTATTCGTTGGTAAAAATTGTAGCCCAAGAGTTGGCGGTGGGTGGTAATGATTAACTGCCTTCTCTCTACTTTTACTCTGCTAAATTAAGGAAGGCTAGCACAGATAGCCCTCGAGTAGCTATGCGCGAAATTCAAAACAAACCAAAACTTTATTAATTCATCTTGAATAAATAAACAAGTAATCCTGCTTAAGGCTAATTTGAATATCTAATCTCGAAAGATTAAGTCATTTGTCTCTTTTTTAGTCATATTTATAAAGCTGAGGAAATTTGGCATGCGTTGTCTTAAATTTGCACATTAATTTTGAAACAAGTTATTAAAAAATACGAACACACAAGAGTCTGACCTTTCATTAATGTGTGTTCGCTGTAGTATTATTCTGGTAACCACCTATGAGAGTTTTCAAACTAACAAATATTATTTTTGCATTGATTTTTTTATTGTGTGCTATTGATATTGATATTGTGCTATCTGTGCTAGCCGTCCCTAATTTAGCAGTGTAAGACTAAAGGGAAACCAGCTAGTCATTACCACCCACCGCCAACTCTTAGGCTACTCTTTTGCCAACGAATAGTGAGACTGACCGTAACTTGATAATGACCCCAAGGCTGAAAGAACGAGCATGTTTGGTGTGACGAGCATTCGAACCCGCGATCGTTGGATCACGAGTCGAGTGCCTTAACTACCTGGACATGCTGGGCCGAAAAATGAAAGTTCTGTTGAAAATTGCACA
Organism: Tachypleus tridentatus; assembly: GCF_004210375.1. Lineage (NCBI taxonomy): Eukaryota > Metazoa > Arthropoda > Merostomata > Xiphosura > Limulidae > Tachypleus > Tachypleus tridentatus. The sequence continues at coordinate 263,959,647 of NC_134837.1, read as the reverse complement.
AACACAAGCGTCAGTCTAACGTTTAGGATTTAGTAAACAGATGAGTTACAAAGATTGTAACGAAACTCGTGTTCTGGATAAAACTAACCTAATGTGACAAATATATACACTGCTGGCCACAATCTTAAGGCCAATGAACATAAAGACAAAATATGCATTTTGCGTTGTTAGACTACCACTTATTTGAGTAGAGCTTCGAAAGATGAAAATAAGAAAAGGGAAAATAAAAATAAAAACTTTTTTTAGCGTTTAACAGGGAAAATGCGAACACTATGAATTTAGCTTTATAAATTCCCTTTATATATCGGGAACTATAATATTTTCAGTGCTTATGGCCTATAAATGTATTAATCCGGTCATGATGTTTATGTATGTATATATAATTAATTCACTTTCATCACTCCGCTATCGCGCACATAGTCTCATAGCTGTGCTATACCCACTGCGATTATCGAAATCCAATTTTCTGTGTTATAAGCCCTCAGACCAGCCACCGTAATTTTGTCAATACCATTGATTTCGTAGAAGGTTACTAGCCAGATTGAATGATTTTTAAGACGTGAACATTTAATAAACGTAGTTAAAAATTTGAATGGTTTCAACAACTTTGCAATCTTTGTGGTTTTCCACATGTGATGCATTTGCCACAACTCTCCATCACAAATTACTCCTTTTATGGTCCCCGGTACCTAATCCTCCGTCTTGGGCACTCAATTCCTTCAGCCAAGATCGGTCCCACGATTGCTCATTTATGTTTATCCTTCTATTCGATAACTTAGTCGAGCGATCTCTTCCATCTATACCACTCCTTTCGAGTCTTTTAAACTCCTCCCTATTGGCCAGCTCAATTGTAGTTTGCACGATTACCGCAACTGCAGCTTTTCTCACCAGCACTTTTTCTCTTGACTTCCTCCATTCTTCATCAGCCTTGGTCACTGGTTCTACCTTTCGCCGTTCATGTCATTTATCTTCACACCTGGCTTTTATTCAGTCTTTCATGAAGAGGTCAGTTTTCTGTCAGTGAGTTGCTCTCCTTTAGGCTCATTTCCTGCATCCTTTTTTAATGTATCAGCACAAGTGGAAGGTGTTTCACATTTGGTCGGAGACTCCGATTCCCCACTGTCTGAACTACTGTGTCTGAATTTCTCACATGGCTTTTCAACCAAAAGTCTTTACAGTCTCTTTGATCTAAGGTTATCGAGCTGCCTTATCCTATACCCTTTGTTTTTCGCTACACCATCGACTTTTTGCTTCCCCCTGTCCTTATTATGTTGATTCGTCCCTCTCATGACCTATTCTTCCACACTTCATGGTTTTCCATTCCCTTACATTTGATCCTACTTCGTTGTGCTTCATGTTTCACCATTACTTAAAAATATTTTCTTCACGTCTTAGCCTGTGGGCATTAAAGAATTGAGTTATTCACCATTGATTAGTCACCACACCTACCTTTTTATGTGGATAATTTCTTCCTCCCAAATATCTCAGTGGGTAAGTCCTCGTGTTTGCTGTTTCTCATCTCTACTCTTATCCTGATCCAGATATACTTTATGTCTTATTGCTGTATGAATTCTTTCCATGGTACACATTTCCGCCTCTTTATCCCTTGGCAGTCTTCCCCTTTTCATGATCTATTACTTTTCATCCTCATCATTTGGGTTAAACATTTAATTCAATTGTCTGTTCCTCGCTTTCTTCCCACTGGAATTTGTTCAAAATGTCTTCTCATCAGATTCAACACCTTAACTTGCTATATGAATTCTTTGGAGGGATACCCTCCTGTAGTGAGTGGAGCCTGACCAGATATTCCTCTAATCAGAAATCCGTACTGTACAGCCACGTTGATTCATTTTAACTTCTGTGGCTTTGCAATGATCATTCTTGAGAGAGATATTCCAGAAGATTGCTTCCAGTTGATAAACCTCGCGATGTAATCACTTCATAAATTTTCCGATTCTACGCACATTTCATTAATGCGAAAGAGTATACATGATCAGAAATAATGCAGCCTCCCTTATCAGATCTTTGGATCTAGCTCTCTTATTTTCAGGGGTATCTTTCGGATGATTTTAAGTGATATTTTCATTTCCTTGTACTGATCCCTCCACATAAATAAAGTGAGATTCCAGATAATCTTATGAGAGGAAGGAAGTATCGTATCGGAAGTTATAATTTTTCTTTACATAAAATACATTTTCAATAGGTACTTCCCCCTTTCACACTTCTCACCCTTCCTCTCCATATTCCTCCCGTGCTTACGTCTTCTATCAGACTTTGAAGTGATGGTTCGATTGACGTTTATAGAGAAAGTCACATGAGTATTTCACACTTCTAATAATGGAGAATTGATATGCATGAGAGAAATGTTGGAATAATTTGATTCCAATAGAAAGAAACAAAAGACGTGTGTCATGCCTGAAGAAACATTCTGCATACAGAGGGCAGAACTGGACGAGAATTGCTAAACTTGTTGTTGTTGTTTTAAATTAAGCACAAAGCTACACAATGGGCTATCTATGCTCTGCCCACCACGGATATCGAAACCCGGTTTTTAGCGTTGAAAGTCCGCAGACATACCGCTGAGCCACTGGGGGCTGCTAAACTTGTTAGCAGAGGTAAGCTCCTATCGCAAATACATTTTCAGCATACAAAAATTATAAGACTTATTCAGTATTTTTATTTCTACTGCAAACCAAGGTTTTATCTGGCATCTTTACTTGTAAATGGAAAGATATTACAATTCAAGTTATTTAAATCGATTCCTTTAATTTGAATAATAACAACAACAGAAAAAAGAGCGTTATTTTCTTAATCTTTCAACCCCATCCATTCAAATTTATCACAAACCCACTCACCTAATATGGTAACCATTCACTTCGTTATATTTCGATCTATTTAAATCTGTATTCGGTGGAGTATATCGCAATTCAGGATCTGATTAAATGTCAGGTAACAAGTTTATGAATGTTATTTATTGTTGTTAAATGATCTTACGAGATTACTTTGAATGTCATTATATTCTGAATTACGTATTAAACAAATGGAAAATCAGAGGATGAATAAAAGCCTTGAGGAAATGCCTACATATGATTCTTACGTTAAATGTTCGCGTAAACATAAATTATGGACTTGTAAATTCCCCGTATTTGAAAGTTTTTGTTATGAGTTACAGTAGTTTATACACGTTGCATGAAAATGGGGTGAGGTATAAAAACAGACGCTGGTGTTTCTACGACCTCGGATTGGTGAAAATGAAAATCCGAACAGGAAATTACGACACTAATGCTGGTAATGACAAGCTTAACATGACAAGTAAACTAAATAACTAAGCATACTTGTTATATCTATGCTGCCGTAACATACTTTTACAAACGTTATTTCAAACCAAAACATGATATTGATATTTATGAACGTGGACTTAAACAGTCAAGTCAGAGGCCTCAACTAGGCTTTACAACTGAGGATTAGGGGTAGAGGGAGCAACTAGTCTTGAGTATCCTCCGATAAATAGTACTCTTAATCGAATAACGAGATTAAGTTGGACAATTGTAACGTTCTCAACAGCTGAAAATGCTGAGTGTGTTGAGCAGCAAGTCCTAGCTCAAACACTTGAATGACAAGAGCACTTGATGAACTATGTGTCATCTCTCATGAAATAAATGTTTCTGCTATTGAATTTTATTATTTAGTTAGGGGGTTTACCTCGAGAAATAAAGATGCTTAGTCAACTACGGTCATGCACAATACACATAACGTCGTTTCAGCGTTAGACTTATTGTTGTTAAATATATAACCTGTATACGTGATTAAGACTTCTAATAGTGAATTAGAAAACAAATGGTTAGAATGAAAAGTAAATGGCCTGGTAGTTAAATCACTCAACACGTAATCTGAGAGTCGCGGGTTTGAATCCCCATCACACCAAACATGCTTGCCCTTTCTGTCCTTGAGGTGTTATAATGTGACGATCATTCACACTATTCGTTAGTAAAAGAGTAGTCCATTAGTTGGCCTTCCTTCTATTATTACAATACTAAATTAGGAACTAGCGCAGATACCCGTTGTGTAGTTTTGCCCGAAATTCAAACCAAACTTTTACAAGGATCTTAAATAATTTTACTAAAAATGCACATTCACCATATAAATGGCACACGTTATAGAAAATAAAAATATAATTATCAATGTATCACTTAACGAAAAACTCATATCCCCAAAACGAAGAGAAAATAAGACTATCCTGACAATATACTGACACAGAGATTGGGCTATCTGCCCAAAACGGGTATCAAAATGTTTAAGCATTCAAACTTACTGTTGAGTCACTGTTTGTGTATAAGAAGGGAGCAGTTTCGAATAATATAAAATAAATATGTTATACACATAATATTATAGTGTTACTTCTTACCCCTAATAAGTGCTGGAAAGGATAAGGATTAAGTTGCTTACAAATAAAGTATTTAAGATAATTAAATTTGGTTGTGACGAATTACCTGAAAGAACGTGAATTCTGTTTTCGTCATCAGAATTGTGGATTTTTACAAACGAAACTACAGCGTCAAACTTAACACGTGTCACATAGTAGGCTGACACGAAAGAATTCTATCTCTTGTCATTAACCATAAACCTATAAAAAATAGGTTAGTAGCATTAGTATTACCTATTATTAAAACATCTATTTTCATTTAGCCTAGTTGTGTTAAGGAATATTCAATCATAATAAAAACTAACCGATTATCCGTGGCCCAGTGCTCACTTGGGGTACCAGCAGTTGGTAGGGATGACAGTGTATGGTGGCTACGAGTTTTGTAGCCTTGTAGAGCAATCTATATTGAATTACCCTAAAAAAACATGCCAATTACTCCGTAAACATCAAATCTGCGTGTGACCTCTTCAACTTCATTTGCTCCACTAACTTGCACCAAATTCAGCTTCTCATTTTTTTCTGTACATTCGAATGTACAAAAACCGCTGTGTTACTTGGGGGCGTTCTATTATTAACAACAAGCACTACTGAGATACATATAAGTACTGGAGAAAAAAGGGTTTTGCAGGCAAAGTTAAAACTGCTGTTAAATGTACAGTATTGTACACTTACCTCGACCTGTAATTTACACCCAGAAATTTCTTTGTCCAAAAGAAGAGCTATGTAGTAAATGACGAGTTTCATTCACTCCGATTTTTTTAGTGATTATCAAATTTGTGTCAAGGGTCTTAATATAACGTAATGACTGAAAACTCTCTTTATTTTTGAGAGAGGACGACTAAAAAGATGTCACAAGAGTTGTTGACGTGTTATATTGATAAAGTTCCTACGTGATATACCAGTGAAGTGCAAGTGAGGTCAAGCCCTTCTCTGCCTTCTCTTATGCTCGAAAAATACCGTTATTTCTCAGTCATAATTTTTTTCCATAACTACTAAAAAATTAAAGGCAAACAGGGACTCGTACATCTTACAGTAAAAACGCAATTTGTGATGTGCTATTAAGTGTTAATGCGCAAGAATTCACCGATTAGTTTCAGATTTTCGAAGTGTTTATAAGGTCAACTGAATAGTAATAATAGAATGTTACTTGCTTTTCAGAATCCAGAAATCTCCTTCCTGTTAAACATGCCGGACTTCTAATTAAGCAGTCGAAGGCTCGAGCTGTTGTGTGTGGCAGAGAGTTACAACCCTAACATTTAATTTTATTCTTCGGTTGAAAGTAGACGTTCGTATGTCACGTACTGCTGACTGGTTGTTTCCTTCCCTTGAATATTGTGAAATTAGGGACACCTTTGCCTGAATCTTGGAGCTTCAAAGATGCCCATTTAGCCCACATATTGCGCGAGGTATATTGTTTAGACTGAAAACAGCAAACTTAATACGAGCTTTTTTGTTTTAGGTTTTGAGCCTGTTTTTCATAACTGAAAATTACATCGCTCGGAAAAGTCGAATGCAATGAAGAGTTGTCTTTGGAATAGCAAAAGAAAAATCATTTTGTCGTCAGGTTCCTTTCATTCTTGTGAATTACTCATTACCATTTCTGATAACTGATGCGAGTTTTGACTCCAACACAATTTTGTACCGTGTAGAGCTGGTTAAATAACCCTTGAAAAACGGAAGTAGTTGTGTATTTCCCTGCCTGGTTTCTAAAGACGCTAAGTTTTTGTGATGATGAGTTAATGAGACATTGAACATCAAGACATTTCCATAGTTGAGTATGCAACTGTTTCTTTAACAGTTCGAATCTCTAGAGAATTGCTCGTTACGAACACTTAGACAAAGAATAACATGGACTGGTAATTAAGGAGAGTCATTAATAACCTCTGTGAAGTTTGTTACGTATTATAATTCATATTGCACTATCCTCTCTCCCAATATACTATGTTATTTATTAAGATTTCAAATAGCCTGAACTGTAATTTCGAATTATATTGTTTTTCAATTTCGCGCAAAGCTGCTCCAGGGCTATCTGCGCTAGCCGTCCCTAATTTAGCAATGTAAGACTAGAGTGAAGGCAGCTAGTCATCACCACCCACCGAAAACTCTTGGGATACTCTTTTACCAACGAATAGTGGGATTGACCAAATATGCTCGCCCTTTCAGCCGTTGAAGAGCTAAAATCTACAGTCAATCCTCAAATTCGTTGGTAAAAGAGTTGCCCAAAATTTGATGGTGAGTGGTGATAATTACCTGTTTCCTCTTTAGTCCTTCACTGTTAAATTAGAGAAGGCTAGCGCAGATAGCCTTCAGGTAGCTTGCGTGAAATTAAATAAACAAAGAAGACAAACGTTTACAAGTTTTTAATAAACAAGATATTTTCTTCTGTTGTTCCATGAATCAAGAAACTGAATCATTAACATCATTAGCAAGAACATTAGAAAACATGTTATCTCTAACTTGTTTACCTGACCAATGTGATGGATTTAACAAGTTCTAGTCACTAGCACGAACGTAAGACTATATGTTGTTTTTAATTGTTTTTGTTTGTAATTAAGCACAAATCTACACAATGGGCTGTTTGTGCTCTGCCAACCACGGGTGCCACTTAGGAGCAAAACTTAGTAGAAAAGCTTGCTGTGATTACTGAATGTAGTTGAACTGTAAGAAAAATAGTAATTGCATAAGTTTCTTTCAAAGGTCTATAAACGTGAACAAAGTTTAATTTGAAAGAGCAACTTTGTTTGGACAAGTAATATTTGTTAAACTGCCATCATCTGTGGTTATCTTTGTCTGTTATCAAGATTATTTCATTTTTCAATAAGTTATTACCTGAGAAAAGGCCTAATATGTTTGTTTTAGGGAAAAGCTACGTACCAACCTATTTGCTTTCTGTCCACCTCAGGGAATTGAACCCAAGATTTTAGCGTCATAAGTCCATAAAATTACCACTGATAGACCTGAGGTGGAAATGACAAAAGTAAACACTTCCTGAAACGTATTTCAACACGGGTAACATTTCATTCTCTGACTGGAAAATCGTATTATAAATTAAAAATTAATCACAAATATTTGGCTCACAAAATAATTTTTTAAATTATTTTTATTACAATGAAAAGAACCATTACTGGAGGCGTTTTGGAAGAAAAACTTTTATTAGACATGACTCATTGAAATAATGGAATTCCACCTTAATAATATTAATGGGAATGTGTATATATAGATCATCCCCAATGTTTTGTTTAGAGAAACAATATAATTAATAAAAAAAGACAATACTTCACTTTCTTATTGATGACGTCATAGCTCCTCCTTGTTTGGGTTCAATTTTCACTTTACCCTTTTGAAAATAACACTTCAATAGAGAATAAATACTAAATTCGGTAGATAATTGTAAGTAATATTAACACATGTGCCACTTGTTATTTTCAAAGAGCAAAACTGTACCTAAGCTATCCCACAGTTTAGGGATTTATACACAACTAATAGTCCAATGTGGCTTTGCTTTGAAACAAACACACAAACACCTTAGCTTATCTACATTTTAAAGACCGAGGGGAATCGAACACAAGATTTTAATATTGTATGTCCTCCACTTTACTGTAGACCAACCGAGGGACAAGAGTGTTTATGTCTCACAAAAATATAAAATATTCAAACAAATTAATTTTAAACACAAACTTAACGAGTTTCCTATCTTTCTGTTTGCAAAATACTCAATGTTTTCATAAAAAACGTAAATACTGCTTAACGAGGATTCAAATCAATCGAAGTTTTGCCTTAATTTTTTTTATACATAAATAGCATAGTTCTAGTAACACAATAACACAAGTACACAACAACGTTTCGACCTTCTTAGGTCATCTTTATGACCCATACTAATACCAGCCGTCTTGAGATACATAGTAACACCTGTTGAATAACATGATAACCGCATTCAGTGTTATGTGGCCAGGTGCTTAAGGCACTCAACTCGTAATCTGAGGATCGGGGGTTCGAATACCCCTCCTGCCAAACATGCTGGCCCTTTCAGCTGTTGGAGCGTAATAATGTGACGGTCAATCCCACTATTCGTTGGTAAAAGAGTAGCCCAAGAGTTGGCAGTGGGTGTTGATAACTAGCTCCCTTCCCTCTAGTCTCACACTGCTAAATTAGGAACGACAAGCTTTGCACGAAATTCAAGACAAATAATACTATACAAAATTGTTACCAAAATGTAGATCTTAACGAAACCAGATTTCAGTAATATGAGCTTTGTGGCGGGGATGGGGGTTCTCCTCCTGGGACAACACCTTAGTCTTTTATCCCCGAATGTTCACCTAGACGTCTGAAACATCTCTTAAGAAACAACGTCCAGGTGTTGTCCCACACTCATTAAATATAATGGAACCCAAATCCTTACAGATCAATTAAAGCCGTTTACAACTAACACAAAAATCAAACTGTTCACCTTTCGGCTTAATTACAAAGTTTGAAACTGAGTGAAGACACTAATATTATTTCACCATAACGTACGAACACTCACCAATTCCAATATTAAGTGAGTTTAGTATCAAGCAAAATGGCGACGATCATTCTTTAGAAGTTTCTCTTTTTCGGAGTGCCCCGGCATGGCCAGGTGGGTTAAGGCGTTTAACTCGTAATCTGAGTGTCACAGATTCGAATCCCCGTCGCACCAAACATGTTCGCTCTATCAGCCGTGGGGGCGTATAATGTGATAGTCAATCTCACTATTCGTTGGTAAAGAAGAAGTTGACTGTGGGTGGTGATGACTAGCTGCCTTCCCTCTAGTCTTCGCTGCTAAATTAGAGATGGCTGGCGCAGATAGCTCTCGTGTAGCTTTGTGAAAAATTCAAAACAAACAAACAAACTTTTTTTGCGGATAGGGAGTCACCTAGGGTTGCTGGATTTAGCTATTCCCCGTATCAACTTTAAACTATAATCTAAATCAGGTTCAATTTAATAATTTACAACATTTTGACGATTCTAACCTACATTTCTTGGGTAAAGAGTGCGTGACTTAGTGTCAACCCGTTTAATAATGTTAGTTTTAAGTAATTTACGACACATTGACATTCATCACATATTTTGATATCACTAATCTACCAATTTAGTGTGCCTTTATATTAATTTCTTGTCATATTTTTCTCCTGGTTGGGCACCAACATTGAGTTATTTGCTGTGTCCACCGTGAGTGTCTATTTTAGCGCAGTACAAAAAACATGGATTCAATAAATATTTATATAGTTTGATCTAGAACATAATAAATGTTCACTTGTAAATTTGTGCTTGAACATTGTATAACTATAAATTTTAACTTGTGACTTTCATTGTTCTCATCAAGGTCGAATCTTTTGTTTACTGGTGAATATAATTAGGAAGGAAATTTCATTTAAAATGTATTTCATTTTCTTAACAGCTCTAAACTACTTGTATAATCGCTGTAATTTAAAGTAAAAGTTTCCAGTTCAGTAATTTTCTAACACATTATTTGAATATATAGCATAGCATTTTACTGATCCACTGGTTTAGCTGTTGTTAAGCGTATATATACATATACACACACACAACAGGCTATCTTTGCTCTGCCTACCAGGGGTATCGAAATCCAATTTTTAGCGTCGAAATTTAAGCCGACAAACAAATAAACTTAGCGCAGCTTTGTTTTAGAAGTTTCACTTTGTTAATTCGTTTATGTAAGAAAACAATGTCAAAGAAATTTGTGACTGGTCAACTGTAAACAAACACCCGTCATAGTGTAAAGTGTTTGTTTCTTTGGAGCTACGCTATGAAATTAAGTTGTCATCACTTTACCAAATAAGCAATAAATCAAAAAAGCCATAAAGAGCGCGCTCGATAATTTTGCAATTATTGTGATATAAAACGTGCTCGATCAATTTTTGTGGTCTCCCATGGAGTACTGTTTATAAGTCTTGTCACCTACCAGTTTGACCTTATACAGGGTGTTCGGAAAGTGCAGATTTGAAAGCAGCGATAACAACATTCACTCACTCTATTTCAAGCCAGCAACTGATAGCGGTGTTTAGAAACAAAATAAGAATGATCCAGTCCTGTACTGACGCCAACGGGAGTCACTTTCAACATTTTTTATAACTGTCATTCACATTTACTTCCTGTATTCTATATTGAATCATGTCTGTTAATAAATATATAAGTGCACAATGACTTTCCGAACACCCTGTATAAAATGAAAGTGTTGGATTACAGGTCAGGGTCGTGTTTTTTTAATTCTCGAGAACATATGTATATACACAGCAAGCAAGTAACACAGTGCACGATCAAAATGCAAAACGCGAGTTCAATATTATTGCAACAACCATGGAAGATAACACATACAGTTACGTGAAAAAATTAGGACACCTTATGAAAGCCTGTGTCTTTTTGAAACAATTTTGGATAAATGGATATTTCATCTATATTGTAACAATATTGAGAGGTTAAAGTAATACTAAACAATTAAAACTGAAGAAAAGACTTTTCAAGATCTTCTGTAAAATGTAATTCTATAAAAATTCGTATTTTAACTGAGGAAAAAAGTTAAGACACCCCCACATTTATACCCACTTAAAATGGCTCAACTCACATACAGGTGTATCACACCAGATGCACGTGATTAGAAGATTGTTACTCAGCATATTGAATGAGGCTTGCCCTATTTAAACCTCAGACATTTAGTTTGGTATGCTCCTAACTGTTGAAGTGAGAGTGAGCACCATGGTGAGAGCAAAAAAGCTGTCTGAAGCCTTCAGAAAGAAAATTGTAGCTGCTTATAAGTCTGGTAAGGGATTTAAAAAGATCCCAAAATATTTCGAAAATAAGTCATTTAACTGTCCGTCAACAAGTGGAGGGCTTTCATAATAACTACCAACATACCCAAGTCTGATCTTCCAAGCAAGTTCACGCTGAGAGCAGATCGCAAGATGCTAAAAGAGGTCTCCAAAAACCCTAAAATGTCATCATGGGACCTACAAGAGGCTCTGGCTACTGTTTATGTGAAAGTGCATGCCTCTACACTCAGAAAGAGACTGCACAAGTGTAACTTGTATGGAAAGTGCGCAAGGAGGAAACCTTTGCTCACCAAGAGAAACATCAACTCCGGACTTAAGTTTGCCAGAGAGAATGTAGACAAAGACCAGGACTTCTGGAATAATGTTCTTTGGACAGATGAGTCCAAAATTGAATTATTTGGACACCAGAATAGAGGGCATGTTTGGCGTGAACCAAATACAGCATTCCAGGAATAGAACCTCATACCGACTGTGAAGCATGGAGGTGGAAGTGTCATGGTTTTGGGCTGCTTTGCTGCAGCAGGAATTGGACAGCTCACAATCATAGAATCCACCATGAATTCTACTGTGTATCAGAGGGTGCTTGAGGAACATGTGAGTCCATCTGTACGAAAATTAAAGCTCAAGCAGAACTGAACCCTGCAATACGACAATGACCCAAGACATACCAGTAAATCCACCATGGACTGGCTGAAAACTAAGAAATGGAGAGTCCTGAAATGGACGAGTCAAAGCCCATATCTTAATCCCATTGAGATGCTGTGGGGTGACTTGAAACGGGCTTACATGCAAGAAACCCCTCAAACATCTCACAGCTGAAAGAATTCTGCATTGAGGAGTGGGGCAAACTTTCTTCATACCGATGATAGAAACTGGTAGATGGCTACAAGAAGCGTCTCACTGCAGTTATTTCAACCAAAGGGGGTAACACTAGCTATTAGGTGGTAGGGTGTCCTAACGTTTTCCTCAGTTAGAATATGCATTTTTGTAGAATTACATTTATAGAAGATCTTTAAAAGTCTTTTCTTCAATTTTAATTGTTTAGTTATATTCCTATAATCTCTCAGTATTGTCGAAATTGAGATTAAATATCTATATATCCAAAAATGTTACAAAAATACACAGGCTTTCATAGGGTGTCCTAACTTTTTCACATGACTGTAAGTGTAGAATGATAACCTTAAAATGATTAAGGTTATCAATGGCTCTACTCTGTTTTTCGTTGTTTTTTTTAAAGATTTACACATGAAGTTTGCCAAAAGCAGTCTCACTTGTCTAACATTCTAAACTTCTTGTAGATTAAGTAAAGAATAGGAAACTCAAGCTCTGACTGTAACATTTTAGTGAATTAAATGTATCATAAGTAAGCATACTGCTGTGCCAGTAAGAAAGATTTAATACGATATTATCAGAAATGTCACTATATATATGTATATATATATATATATAGACAGACAGCAGAAGTTTGGTATCAAATACACTTTTGTGAAATCCTTAAATTATTGTGTATGTCATATTCAGGCAATTTCATTTGTAATTTCCTTGCATTGCAATGTTCTCAGTCATTTGGTTTGGAATGGTCTGACAGTTGACATTTAGATTCCCAATCTGCGGATCATAGGTGTGAATCCTTCCATCAAACGTGTTCGCCATTTCAGCCGTGGGAGCATTATAATATGAAGTTAATCTCGCATTTTCGTTGATTAAGGAGCAGCTGAAAAGGAGGAAGTGGAAGATGTCGTCGACCATCTGTCTTCCTTCTTGTTTATCGCTTAGAAATTGAATTTGTTTGTTTGTTAGGAATTAAGCACAAATCAACACAATGATGTATCTGCGCTCTACCCACCACAGGAATCAAAATCCGGTTTCTAGCGATGTTAGCCCGCAGACAAACTGCTGTGGCACTGGGAGGTCGAAATTAGGGACGGCGAGCGCAAGTAGCCCTCAAGTTGCTTTTCTCGAAATTAAACAAACAAATTTCAGTCGCTTCGTAATGAAAACAAAGAACTCAGATGAGGTGATTAGAAAACAGATAGTTAAATGGCGGTAAGTTTAACGTTTTCACTGACCTGAACATTAAATTCTTCAAACCCAACCCTCTGACTACTCAAAACCTTTTTTGCACCTTTAACTTTCTGATAATTACTGTTAACCTACCACGTTAAGGCCTGCGAAACGAAAAAGAAGTTTTGTTTTGTTTTTAATTTTGCCCAAAGCTAAACGGTGTCAATCTGCGCTTCTTTTTAAATTTGGCGCAAAACTACACGGGGCTATCTGCGCTAGCCGTCCCTAATTTTGCAGTGTAAGACGAGAGGGAAGGCAGCTAGTCATCACCACCCTCACCCGACTACTGGACTACTCTTTTACCAACGAATAGTGGCATTGACTGTCACATTATAACGCCCCCACGGCTGAAAGGGCGAGCATGTTTGAAGCGACAGGGATTCGAACCCGTGACCCTCAGATTATGAGTCGAACACCGTAACCCACTTGGTGATGCTTGACCGTGGAAAAAGTTTTAATTATTGTAGTTTTATCCTCTTATTCTCTTTATTTTTTTTAGTTTACAAAATAGCATAATATAATATAATATCACTTTGTTCTTACGCTTTTATCAAAATCATATCTAGCCAGTTAAATCGGTTGTTAAAAGTTGAGTTTTGAAATATTAAGTTTTCATTGTTTATTTCGCTTATTCAAATTGGTTTAATTATTCGCGGTAAGTTTACGGACTTACAACTCTAAAATTAGGAGTTTGATCCCTCTCGGTGGACTCTGCAGGTAGCCTAATATGGCTTTGCTATAAGGAAAATACTCTCACTCGACATAAATATATCACTTTATTAGCTGAACCGTGTGTCTCATTGAATTACCACTATATTAAAATATTGCGAATACGTTTAAATTATAAGCAATGTTCGAGAAAGTCGTTCTTTTGTTTACCGTATATCTTATAGATTTAATGGTCTTGTTACAGACCAATGTAATACGTTCGTCCGTTTTATACATAATGCTTTATTATAAATAATAAATGTTTAAAAAATTGATTTTATATTATCTCAGATTCAATAATAAGACTCACCAATTTCGATCTTATAAGGAAAACAAAGCAAAAACAATCAACAAATTCATTTACTCACTAATTTTCCTCTATAGTGTATAAAAGCAATACAAATAATACCGTGTATTATATTTATTGGCTATCACGTGCGGTTTCCCGTATATGATTATAATTATTTAGGCGACCGTTTATCAGTTTTCGCTGTTCACGTGGTGTTCACGTGACACTCGCTTTCAACAGTCGTTGATCAGTTTATCTCGCTGAGCTTTTGATATTTGGGAATTGGTCGATTTACAAGTGAATTCTCCATAGAACTGTATATTATTCTCCTGAGTTTGTATGTATATATATTTCTATAGTTTGAATAATATATCTCTCCAACATTTAACACGTTTCTTTACCCTTTACATATTATTTTTTCTTCTTCTCTGATGTTTTCTTTATGACATGAAACAAGCTTTTTTTCTTGAATCTCTAAATATAAATTCGATTCGTTGCTTTAAGTTATTCCAGATGTAACTGGCCTATTGGTCTTTAAATTATTGTATGGTGGGGACCTTTATTGTATTTTTACTAAAAACCTTTTGGCTCAGCTATTTTTCACACCTTATTTCAGAGGTGTTTTTTGATCACAACAAACTGGGCACGTTTGACTCTCTCTCTCTCTCAAACCTACACTTTTTTTTTTTACTTTATGAAAATAAATCGAACGTTGTTTAATGGTTAGCATACCGGAATAAGAGGTAAATAGTTTACGTATATACGCAATATAAGTGACGCTTAAGTCTCACTATTTTATCAAAGAAAAGTAGCCCAGCAGTTGGCGGAAGGTGGTGTTGACTAACTTGCCACCTTCCCTCTAATTTATCAGTCCAAAAATATAGACAGTTTTGCGCATATTTATAGCTCTTTATACAGCTACAGGCAGATATCCAAAACAATATAAAACTGTCAAATTACGTCAGTATAATTTTGATGTTTCAGTAAAGAAAAAAACAAAAGTTGTAAAAGACATGTAATGTGGTGTTAACTTAAACATGTGAGCAAATAATAATTTAAAACTGTATTTAATTTTTACAAAAAGCCAGTAATGTAGCTTTTAAATAGTTCTGCGCAATATTTATTTCATTCGAACACAAGTCCTTTATTAATGCCTTGGAGACGTTATAATGTGACAGTCAATCCCACTATTCGTTGGTAAAAGAATAGCCCAAGAGTTGGTGGTGGGTGCTGAAGACTAGCTGCCTTCCCTCTTGTCTTACACTGCTAAATTAGGGACGGCTAGCGCAGATAGCCCTCGTGTAGCTTTGCGCGAAATTAAAAAACAAACGAAACAAACCTTTATTTATTTCATTAGGACATAAATCCTTTATTTTATGCCTAAACAACCATTTACAACATCAGCATTAGATTCGATATATTAAAGAAGTAGATTTGGTCAATCATTCGAAATATTTCGGTTTTCATTCTCATTTGAAAATGATGCACTGTGCTTAGCAAAATCATTTAAATCTGTTAGAATTAATCAAATAATTTTATGCAGGACAATGATCTAGCCAACATTATGAAACATGGCGTTCTAGTCGGTTGAAAACTGAAATCAATAATAAGAAAGAATATTAATACTTTGTTCCCTCAGTGTAAGTTAACTTAATGTTTCTTGAATGATACTTCAACCATACGAGTACGAGTAAATCACAACCTTATGGACATCATTTTTCCCTCTGAAAAACTTTTAACGATCTTTCAAGTACGAGAAACATCCCACCGTTTCAGAGACACCACATCAACTGGAAAAAATAAAGATATGTTCTATTTATTACGGCCCGGCATGGCCAAGCGTGTTAAGGCGTGCGACTCGTAATCTGAGGGTCGCGGGATCGCAATCGGTCGCGCCAAACATGCTCGCCCTTTCAGCCGTTGGGGCGTTATATGTGACGGTCAATCCCACTATTCGTTGGTAAAAGAGCAGCCCAAGAGTTGGCGGTGGGTGGTGATGACTAGCTGCCTTCCCTCTAGTCTTACACTGCTAAATTAGGGACGGTTAGTACAGATAGCCCTCGAAAAGCTTTGTTTGTTTGTTTGTTTGTTTGGGAATTTCGCACAAAGCTACTCGAGGGCTATCTGTGCTCTGTCCACCACCAGTATCGAAAACTATTTTTCTAACAATTTTCTTGTCAGTGGCTCATCGGTACATCTGAGCTTAAAACACTAAAAATTGGGTTCCGATACCTTCGGCAGGCATAGCACAAACAGCCCATTGCATAGCTTTCTGTTTTACAAAAACAAACAAACAATAAATATATTATGAAGTAACAAAACTAAATAATTATCATTAAAACTGCTATTTTAGATGAAAACCTTGAAATAAATAACTTATATTTTCAACAAAAAAGAAAAATTATTTTCTGGTGTAGAGCTGAGTTAATAATAACTTACGTTTTCATTGAATATTGTTCTCTCTAAACGTAACCTATACGCATTTATCTCAATCTTTGAATTCCATAATAAACAGCAAGAGTAGCATCCATCAAACGTTTCTTTCAAAAGCTAAGAACGTAGATTATTACGGTCAGACACTCACTTCAAATGGTCTTTATGTCTCCTACGATTCATAGAATATTAATGCGAATGCTAAAGACATTATTTCAAGAAAGAACTGTAAAACATCGAAAAATAAGATAAATGAATAACATAATTTTGCGTTTCTACCCTTTATATGGAGGCATGATTTATAATAATTTTTTCTACATATCTCACTGGGAGTTTAAACTAGCGGTTGTTCTAGATTTTTATATTTATAATACTAATACACTGGAACAAAATATAGTAAATACGATTATATTTCTACCAATAAAGTAGAGAAGCTTTAAAACTTTTTCAATTCTAAAACCTACTGAAATTTTTATAGTTACATTTTTTTTTGCATTTACCTATGGGGTCGATTTAACGACAAATATCAACTAGATTATTCTATAATAACAGCAAAATACTCCCAGGAATTTTACGAGGGTTTTTATGATAGAGATAATTAAACTGAGTGAGTTCTTTAGTGTATAAATAACAGGGTTTTAAACTACTGAAAACTATAATATAGTTATTTCTTTTCAGCACGCGAGAACCTAATACCATATAACTTTCAAGTTCCTGATGACAATTCCTAAAATGTACTAAAGTTTCTATTTTCTGCTTGGAAAAGAGCAACTTAGTTGATAAATAAGATAAATATCAACTTATGGTAAACCGAAATATTTTTTGTTTGTTTTGTGTCAACCGCGAAGAAGAATTCCAAGTACGGTTGATTTAAAATTGATCAAAAAGGTTTTATTAACTCTTTATTTGGTAGCTGATAACAAAAAAATGTGATAATTCAGTATATAATCTCTGTATATCTTTGATTAATATAACTTTGATTAAAAAGGTTTCGAAAGTTATTGTGCATATTGTATTCCTACCCATCGTCAAGTAGTTCCAACACATAACAATAAAAATAAAAATATAAGTTTTTTAACTTCTTAATTACAGTTTTTTTAAATTTCTATTGAGCATAATAAAAGCAATATACAGTGTTCCATAACTTTGTGTTTCTGAAAAATGCTGAAGTTCGAAAGCCATATATATATAAAACACGATTGTATCATTTAGTGAAGCTCTTAAATTTATCAAAAACATAAAAACCGCGTGCTTTGAGAAAAAGTGCATTAATTTTTTTCTAATAAGCAAAATGTCTCTAAATTAGAATAATTTTTCAATACCTTTCACATCCTAAAAAACATTTTAAATTTAAATTTGAATAATGTTTATTTTCATTAAATAAAAACTCTACGACACGCTCACCTGAAATTCAAGCTTTGAGAAAATTGCATTTCTTCAGAATTCGTAGCTCAATGAAGAGAAATATCAATCAACAGAGAGTAATTTTCTAACTGTGATATTACTACAATTGCTGGTAGGTGGAGCTAATGTCTGTGGTACACAAAAACATTACTGTAAAAATTATGAGCTACCCGAGTAAATACAAACAATACTCTCTTTCGATTTTAGATTCGTCGACTTCTTGTGAAGGTTCACCAATGATTTATTCCTTTCAAATTAACATGAATCGCAAAATATATTTATATTTAACCCAGACAAACAATCACACCTTTCCCATCAACAAGTAAATGTTGAAAATATTAATTGTTACTTCTAGCCGTTTTTTAAAATTAGGCCTGCATTTCTACTTAAAAAAAAAAAGAAGTCTGAACAAAAGGTATACAAGTTTGGAAAGTTTGAGAACCACTGCGAAAGAACGTTATACATATTTAAGTACCAGAGCTTGCTTGTCGTATTACACTTGCACAGGCCTTTGTACTCGCAACGTAGTACTAGTCAGCGGTCCAGAATTTTACTTTTGTAGTTTATAAAAACTTGTGTAAGTTAATTTCTCGTTCCCTGCGAGGCCCGGTATAGCTAGGTGGTTAAGGCAGTCGATTCGTAATTCGCGTGTTCGAATCCATGTTTCAGTAAACAGCTTTCAGCCTTGTGAGCGTTATAATGTGACGGTTAATCTCACTATGCGTTGGTAAAAAAGTAGCCCAAGAGTTGGCGGTTGGTAGTGATGACTAGTCGCCTTTCCTCAAAAACTTGAAAACAGAACCATACAACTCAATAGTTATTGATGAATATGATAAACAAGGGTTTATAGTTGACGAAGCCAAGAAATCACACGAGAAAGATAGCTGAGGAAACTAGAATCACAGTAATATCAACCGATCAAATACACTTGTCAGACTTGTGTACCTTCAGTCTGTTCAAGTGTGTACTTAGAAATATCATATTTTATTATATTACCCATTTGATTTTGCTACATAAAAAAAACGGGAGAACAATGACATGGTTATTTTAAAAAACAAAAAATCCACTCAGTGGCACAGCAGTATCTCTGAGATCTCGCACTACAAGAAACCGGGTTTCGAGATCTGTGGTAAACAGAGCACAGATAGTCCACTGTTTATCTTTGTGCTTAGTTTCAAACAACCAATCAGTCAAAATTAAAGAAAATAATCTAATCTCATGAAAAATATTCCTCCAAGGTCATCGTTAAGAAGCAGAACAGAAGAAGTGGAGCATGAACGCCGAGGAGAATACCATCTACAATATTAGTTTGGTGAAGTTAACCAATGTTTATAAATAACATTTCGTATATACAGACACTAAAACAGAACAGACACAAGCGCATTCACACGCTGCTTGGTTCTGGTACACTCCGGTTTCTTTGCTTCTTCAAACACATATGATGTATGAAATCAAAGTGAAATGTGCCTTCTACAAAGTGTATATCGCAGAAAGCTTTCACAAATATAAAATACACAATTTATTGATTCTATTTATAAGATACTTTGTTTTCTTAGAACTATTTCTTTTTTTAGTGGTGGAGGTTTTGCAGCCTGTTAGGGTAAAACAAATATCTAATTGTTCTGTCTGACAAGAACTGATTCTGCCTGCTTTTCAGTAACTATGTTTCTTGTAATCCATCATTCAAAATAAAAAACTGACTAGAGGTGATAATTCTCCCGCACAAAATTGTGCTAATCACAATAAAAGAATTAAACACACGGATAAATTAATGTTTTTATGTGAAAATATTTTATATTAAGATAGGTACACAAAACATTGAAATACCACAGCTCACTAAATTATAACGTGTATTTTTTATATGAAATGCACTTAAAAAATACAATACGTGATAATACGTTTACTGGTTAAGAACGATTGTCAAAAACCTCTGTTGCATTTAAATTTGTCATGGATGGTTCTAGCCACTTCAACAGAGGCGATGCGTCATAAAAATTCAGATTTTTATTGCAGTTCTGTAGGTTAGAATTACTTATATTAATTGCAGGTTTCGCTCATTTAATGCGTCATTTGTCAGTTATATTCACATTTAATTGTCTTATAATCAACATGTATGACCAAGCATATAAACTGTTATTGTTTTGGTTACAAATGTAGTTTTGTTATACTTACATTAATAAATGTTACTGGAAGAAATCGAAAATTATCTCTTGTAAAATGACAAGTCTTACACAGCTGTGAATTATAGTACGATCAGTGATCTTGTATAGCTGTGGTCTGTAGTAAAATCACTTGTTTTATGTAGTTGTAGTCTGTAGTATAATCCGTAGTCTTGTATAGCTGTAATCTGTAGTACATCCGCTAGTCTTGTGTAGCTGCAGTCTAATTAGTGGTCTTGTGTACCTGTAGTATGTAGTACAACCAGCAGACTTATTTAGCTGTGGTCTGTAGTACATACAATCACTAGTCTTGTGTAACTGTAATCTGTAATACAATCAATGGTTTTGTGTAGCTGTGGGCTGTAATACAACCAGTAATCTTGTATAGCTGTAGTCTCCATTGTAATAAGTGGTTTTGTGTAGTTGTGGGCTGTAGTGCAATCATTAGTCTTGTGTAGTTGTAGTCTGAAGTACAATCACTAGTCTATTTAGCTGTAATTTATAGTACACTAGTCTTGTGTAGCTGTACGCTGTAGTACAATCAGTGGTCTTATGTACCTGTAATCTGTAATACAATTAGTGGTCTTGTGTAGCTATGGGCTGTAGTACAATTATTAGTCTTGCACAATCAGTAGTTTTGTGTTGCTGTAGTCTGTAGTACAATCACTGGTCGTGTGTAGCTGTGGGCTGTAGTGTAATAAGTAGTCTTGTGTAGCTGTGGGCTGTAGTGTAATAAGTAGTCTTGTGTAGCTGTGGGCTGTAGTGCAATAAGTAGTCTTGTGTAGCTGTGGTTTTTAGTACGATCATTAGTCTTGTGTAGCTGTGGTCTCCAGAACAATCTATGGTCTTGTGTAGCTGCGGGTTGTTGCTGGGAAACGTGCTATGATTTATTTTAGGAAATGAAATGCTTTCTGAGATTTCTTAAAGTGTAATTTTAAAGTGTACAATCTTAGTTCAATTTAAAATAATATAAGAAACCTTATTCACAGTTTCTGTTCTTAGCGAGCACAAGCATTGTGTCCCCTAGTGACATAGTGGTATGTTTACGGATTTACAAATCTAAAATCCAGAGTTAAGTTCCTCGCTGACGACACAACAGGTAGCTCAGTGTGATTTTATTATAAAAATATTCAATCAAGTATCGTGCAGCTTTTTTTTCCATTTCCACAATGTGGCGGTCCTCATGCTCACAAACAAAAATACACGGTGTGACTGAAAATAGAAGTTTCAAGACATTTTGTCCAGTGGTTCTGATATTTGTTTTTGATGAAGAATAACTTTGAGGATCGGTCTTACTTCAAGCATTGGTCATATATTTTTTTTTTTTTTTTCTGACGAAAACAACTTTCCTAGAACAGTATTTCCCAAACTGGGAGCTGCGAAGCTTTTTCCGGGGGCCTCCAAAATATAATCCGAAAAAAAAAAAAAGACGTTGAACTAATTTTAGTTCTACAAAAAAAAAACAAACTAAGCCGATAAGACGTACGTTGAATAAATTAAATGATACAATGTGTCGAAATCAGATGTTATTGTTTTTACAACAGCATAATTTTCCAATTACCATGTTGAAGTTATAAGTTAGGAGGAAGGGTTCAAATATTTTTTATTCATATTAAAGAAACCTTTGACTAAAAGAGTTTGGGAAACGCTGTCCCAGAAGAAGACATCAGATAGATATTTAAAATGCTTGTTTGATTAAAGTTAAGTACAAAGCTAGACAGTGGTCTATCTGTGCTCTGTCCATTGTGAGTATGAACACCCAGTTTATGTCCGTAGATGTTGGAGGTGAGGGGGTAGAAAGGGTGTATAAATAGATACTACTTTAAATGTTATTAATAATGAGTAACAACAGATACTTAATATTATTATTTTATTATGTCTAAGCCCTTCAAGATGAATATTGTGTTTCTAAGATTTTATTATAAGAACATACTTCTATAACGTGGCCTAGGCCTAACTCTTGACTGGTACAACGAAAAGTTTCAATAAGACGATTACCTGAACAACGTATCAATCATACTTGTTCATTCTATAACTGCTTATTGCTGAAGGATTAATTTTCCAAAGCTTACCAGTACGGTTGGGTTACAATATCGAAACTAAACCTTTTTCAAACTGTCACTGGGACAAAATCTTGTGTGTCTGTGGGCCATAGCCTTCAATAAGGAAATCAACAAATGATCTAATGTTGTTACTTGTATTCTCAAAGACTAAAAAGCTTTAACAAACACTCATCGAAGATCCATAACTAAGAAACCGCCCTCAAGAAAAGGTTTCGAAATGAAGCAGTTATATGTGCATTTGGTTTTTACAAGTTCCTTTTTTGACTCCCGTACAGTACAGGTCACAAAAACAACAACGATATTAAGTTTTATATAATAGTTTTTACAAGTTCCTTTTTTGGCTCCCGTACAGTACAGGTCACAAAAACAACAACGATATTAAGTTTTACATAATAGTTTTTACAAGTTCCTTTTGTGGCTCCCGTACAGTACAGGTCACAATAACAACAACGATATTAAGTTTTATTTTTATTTTTTCTACAATGACACTTACTCAGTTCTTGAGCTTTTCATTGTCTATTTGTGATATCCGATCTGAGGAAAATATTTCATGATATCCAATAACAGGTAGTAAGTTAGATATTAAGTGCCGTAGTGTTTACTTGTTTATTTGCAGCACAAAGCTACAGAGTGGATTAGCTATGCTACGCCCACCGCGGGTATAGAAACCTGATTTTTTGCGTGACAAGTACTCATCATATTTACTTGTGAGCCACCAGGGGAAAGTGTCGTGAAGTAGGATAGACATACGAAATAAAACGTTGTAACTTTATGTGAAAGCAAATAAACAATGCAATAAATATTAATCACAATTTAAAGAGTGTTTTTATATATTTATTTAATTACTCCTTTATTATAACTTTCAAGTTTTTGTATTGATTCTTACATTTGAACAAAGCACTATTTTTTTACACAGTGGTTCAGCGGTAAGGTTGGAAGCTTACGATGTTAAATATTTGGGTTTTAATACCCGTGGTAGGCAGAACACGGATAGCTAGCTCATGGTTTAGCTTTGTACATAAACAACACTTAAACGTAAACCCAAATGTGGCGTTATGTTCCCAAATAATATTGTAATTACAGTAGTATTGAACTGACTAGATATGACTTTCCCATTTTCAGTTAAATTTCAATTGATTTCTAGGCTTCTGTCTGCAGTTGCGTTTTTATATTTTGTGTGTAATTCACTTCTTTTATTCACATGTTTACGTAATTACTTTCTACCCTTTTTAATCATATTTAAATATTTATTTTCGGTTACTGGCACTTCTAAGTAAGTTTGTTTGTTTGTTTTTTGAATTTCGCACAAAGCTACTCGAGGGCTAACTGTGCTAGCAGTCCCTAATTAGCAGTGTAAGACTAGAGGGAAGGCAGCTAGTCATCACCACCCACCGCCAACTCTTGGGCTACTCTTTTACCAACGATAGTGGGATTGACCGTCACATTATAACGCCCCCACAGCTGAAAGGGCGAGTATGTTTGGCGCGACCGGGATGCGAACCCGTGACCCTCAGATTACGAGTCGCACGCCTTAACACGCTTGGCCATTCTGGGCCCCTCAAAGTAAGTAGTCGCCATTGGAACAAGGGAGTTTCCTTATTTGTTGTAAATGAAATACTATGAAGATAACAAGCAGATACGACCTCTATTGCTATTTAGAAGTGAAATCGTAATACATCTGACTCTAATACTTTGAATAATTGAAACATTTAAAGTATCCAAATTTAAAATCGTAAATAAAGTGCCAACAACGTTACAACATTATTTAGGTGTTATTAAATAGCAAGGAAATTATGCATGTCACTGGCTGTTTTGTTTATTCCTCCATAACGAACAAATAGCACTACTAACGTGGCGTAAAAATAACCAAAATCAGTGAAGTGACTGGGTCTTTAAGAAACTGTACAGCGCTCTCTCCAGGGTTTTGATCTCTATAACCAATAAAATATTCCCAACCCATAATGCTAATGAAGAATACGAGGAAAGGAATTATCCACGTTACTGCTACCATGAATATTACCTTGGTCCTAGTTCACCAGTTTCGGTATTTGGCGGCGATGTTAACAGAGCAGTACCTGTCGATGGTTATAAGAAGTATGGTGTAAATAGAAACGAGACAAACGGTGTGGTCAGTAGCTAACCACAGGTCACAAGGAATGGGTCCGAGATCCCACCGACCAACTAATACATAAACAGCGTAGAATGGCATCGATACCATTCCAATAAGAAGATCTGATACAGCTAAGGAGACTATAAAATTGTTACTTGGCTGTCGAATGGTTCGTTCTACTGCAAAAGCCATTAATACGAGTATGTTAACAGCAACAGTAAGTATAATACACAGACCAATGGAGACAGCTATGAATATTGTTAGCCACAGAGAATATGGTGCGACAAGAGTATCAATAGTTGCCGATGTACTGTTTGTGGCGTTGTCACAATTAACTGTATAGTTTTCACCATTTCTGTTATTTAAACACACGAGTGACAAACCATCCAGAAGATTTGATCCAGTTTCTTCTACCAACACTTTGACCTCTGACCCTATAGACACTGTTGTAGTCAACCAGTTGGACATAGAAGAGAAGTTGGCTAAAAAAGATACACTGCTGTTTCGCATGGACGTGTGACTGTTACGATTTGAAAAAAAGGCAGTAGGGGGCGATACTGAATTAACCTGGGACAGAGTCCGTGCCAGAAAACTTTCATTGGTCATAATTAGCTTTAGCAACGAACGTTAATCTTAATAACCGCTTGTAGACATCACTTGTAATTCACATCGTTTTATTTTAGTGTGCACGGAAGTTCCTGTTGGAAACATGGAAGACAAATAAAGGACAGTATAAATATTTATGTAAGTTAAAAAACATATTAATTTGTTTGAGTCCAAAAATATTCTAATATTTTAAACCAAAATGTTACAAACAATCTCAGTGTCGAAAATAAATGACGTCATCCCTTTTATCAGGTTAATTCAAATTTCATACAATAAAAAAAAATTACTTTTGTCAAATTGCCAAAAGAAAGGAAAAGCTTTCAAAGAGCCATATTTACATATCACAGGTATCAGATTATAGGTCTTTACATTTACTGTTGAGCAACGGAGGAAGGGGCAGCTGCGTTATAAAAGTGATAGTTAATCCCGTTATTTGGTTCAAAGCTGGACAAAGTAGATGCTGTTAACAGGTTTATTTTGCTGTAATCGTGACAATGCTAGAAAATAAAAGTTATTTTGCTTAATTACTGACAAAAATTTACTAATTTCCTCAGGTACACTTTCAAACGAATTGAAAGAGTGAGAAGAAACTTCGTGTACTCGTGGTTTCAGAATTTCTTATTTGCTTTCAGAATGGTTGAGCTGTGTTTGATAACATCTCTGATTTTGAAGCGTCACGTTTGGTAGTATAAATTGAAGTGAACAAAGAGAGCTTTTTATACTAAACTCCCATTTTAAATACACTTCCCACCTAAGTTGTTTTTAATATCGTAAAAAGGTTAAAGAAATTATTCCTTCCAACATTTCAAAGACATTTTTTACAACTTAAAAATTGTTCATTCCAGAAACTAGTGTTACTTATTCACTTTAATATTAAACCATTATTTCGTAAAAAGATTCACTTCAAAAGTATGAGAACTCTTTTAAACAATTTTACTCTTCGATTGCTTTAATTTTTGCCCATTATAACTAACACCAAATCTAATCTGAATCTGCAGGCGGAAGAGATGTACATTAAAATATCGAGTATTCTGTTGGTCTAATCTGTCAAGACAAACCCAAGACAGCCCAACCAGGAAATTTAGATACTACAACATCTGTAAACCAAATTAATCCCCAGAACTCCCAGGCTGTAGGGAGTGGTAATTGTCCATCCAACCAGAAAAGCCTATGCTTATGCTATTTTTGCAAACCCACATGTAAACATCGATCAGCAGACTTTTTCTTTTTGGTAATTATGATCTCGTTATGGTAATTCCTTGCCGAACACCAAGACCCTTATAGTTGGTTTGTTGTTTCTTTTTACTGACAAAAGCCTAAGTTTCCTCATTTTCTTTGCAGAAAATGCTATTTAAAGATACTCGGACTTCACAGTGTAACCACAAAGTAAAGAACTTCCGCAAGGGGGAATCTTTACTCGCCTCAGGTCTTTCGCTGTTGCTGTCCAACAGGCGTCAGCACTAGGCTGGTAACATGCTTCGTTGTTGGTTCTCTTTAGTGAAAGTGTATTAGCTATTCGACCGGAAACTTCTGATTGATCTGGAAAACCAAATCCTTATCTCACTTAATTTCAGTAAACAGAATAAATAAAAATACACGAATAATAAGCTGATTAAGGTGCAACCTGTTGATACCCAACTCTGTTATCACCAGATGACGTAAAATAAACAACGTGTGTACAAATTAGTCTTATCAAGCAACCGTAATCAATGTTTCTCATTCGATACATTAACAGTTGTTATTGTGTGTACTCCTTTTAACATAAGACAATATTAAGTATATTACATGTTCAAACACTACGTTCCTAGTCTAGTCCTTCAGGCCCGGCATGGTCAGGTGGATTAAGACGTTCGACTCGTACTCTGAGGGTCGCGGGTTCCAATCCAGTTGTACCAAATATGCTCGCCCTTTTAGGCGTTATAAAGTGAAAGTCAATCCCCCAATACTCATATGACCCAAGAGTTGGCGGTGGGTGGTGATGTCTCGCTACCTTCCCTCTAGACTTACTGCAAAATTAGGGACGGGCAGCGCAGATAGCCCTCATGTAGCTTTGCGCGAAATTCAAAAACAAATAAACAATCTAGTCCCACAGGGAAGTTCAAAAATTAAAATAAGTATAGTATTAGAATTCAAACCCCACTATATTTGTTATAAGCTTACTACTAATGTCTTGTGAGAAGTGTGGTTATAATATTTTTTAGTTGCTTAAACCTAATGCTCTAAATAGTCTCATATGTAATTATTTATGTATATTACATTACATTTAGAAAAGCGAAACTATCATGAATCAAACATAATAAAATATAAATATTTCACAAAAATATTTTCCATGCTTTATTTCACAAAATAATCCCCTTTTTCTCTCAGTCCTATCTTTCACAAAACAAACCATTTTTTTTTCTGCGTTATTTTTTCACAAAATTCCCTTTTATCTATGTTTTGTTTCATAAAACAAATCTCTTTTTTTCCTATTCTCCAGGGAATGTTTATTACTTGAATTGTGCTTTTAATTGTAACTCCAGAATATATTTTTAATGTATAATAAGTACAGTTCATTTCACATTTCATAGGCATTGCAGACTGTGATCAAATATATGTATCAAATCTGTGAAGTAAACAAAATTAAAAACAAAATAATCATTGTAATAGGCGTCACTTACTTAAAAATATGATATGCTAAAATTCGAAGTCTTAAAAAATTTCGCAGATAAAACCAACTTATTAAGACATTTCAATAACAGATGGATGGTCATAACTATTACAATTATTGGTGTAAAATAACCTAAGTACTTTAATTCGTAGAGTTTTTACTTTCTTCGAAGTTGTCTAAAAGACGTTTTCAATCAGGGAAAGAAAATTCACATACTTTTACAAAACATTTCTGTGCAAGAAATAATTATACATACAGTTCTTGTCAGACATTTAA